>NC_031991.1:20427122-20519223 GCF_001879085.1 Nicotiana attenuata | reverse complement strand
GTCTCAAATCGGGAGATAAAGAGTATTCTGTCCAAAACGGTGAATGCTAATAGGACCGATTGGTCGAAGAAATTGGATGATGCTCTTTGGGCTTATCGGACGGCTTACAAGACTCCAATTGGTATGTCTCCGTATCGGTTGGTGTTTGGTAAAGCTTGCCATCTTCCAGTGGAACTTGAACACAAGGCTATGCGGGCATTGAGGAAGTTGAACTTGGAATGGGATGTTGCAGCAAATCTCCGAGTGGAGCAATTGAATGAGCTTGATGAGTTTAGATTTCATGCTTACTCCAGCTCGTCTTTGTACAAGGACAAGATGAAGTACCTCCATGACAAGTATGCTCGAGGTAAAGAATTCAAGGTGGGTGACATGGTTCTTCTCTTCAACTCCCGGTTGAGGTTATTCCCGGGAAAGCTCAAGTCTAGGTGGAGTGGTCCATTTGAAGTTGTTGGGGTGACTCCATTTGGTGCTATTGATCTCAAGAACAAAAATGGTGAGGTTTTCCGAGTCAATGGGCATCGTGTGAAGCATTACTTGGGGAATATTGATGACAGCCATGTGGTGGCACTCATTCATTTGACGTGATATGATGGTAACATGCGTCGTGCCGCGATGTTAAATCAGGCGCTTCTTGGGAGGCAACCCATGTCTTTTTCATTCTTTTTGATTTCTTTTGTAGATTAGGATTTTTGAGCTAATGGTTTGTGAGATGTTGCAGGAATTGTGGTGAATCAGTGCAAAACAACTGTGCAAAAAGTAAACAGTCTCTGAAGTTGGTTAGTGCGGCCGCACCCTTGCTTGTGCGGTCCGCATCGGCCAAATCAAATATTTCAAGTCTCTGAAGTTGGTTAGTGCGGCCGCGCCCTTTCTTGTGCGGTCCGCACTGGTAAAGGTCGCCAAGTATGAGTCTCTGAACTGTGTTCGCGCGGCCGCATCACATAATTGTGCGGTCCGCATTGTACCACGCGGCCGCGTCCATATTGATGCGCCGGCATCAGAATTTTTAAGCAAAGTAGTATGAGGTAAGTCCAGTGCGGTCCGCGGTCTTGTTCACGCGGCCGCGCTGGAGGGTAAGTCGGGGCCCCGCTATCTTTTTCTATAAATAGACCTCTAGGGCCTCATTGAGAACTTTTCGCCAAATTGATCTCTGAGCCCTAATTTTTTCACTGTTCATCGTGAGCCTCTCGTTTGCATTAACATCAAGAGCATTTCTTCATTTTCCTGGTAACATATCTCTCACATTAGTTTTAATTAGTATTACTTTACACTTTATACATGTTTCCTTAGTAATAACTTCTTCATTTTTCTTTTGTTCTTCATCGTTCATGATTAGGATAGTTTTATGTTGTTCTTTGAAATGATGGGCATGTTATAAACGAGTAGGGACATAGTAGGAGGCCAAAACATGAAAGATTTGAGCAATTTTAATTGAACCCTAGCTGTCCCGATATTAAAAGCCCAGCGCGGCCGCATGCCATGTTTGTGCGGTCCGCGCCATGCCCCGCGCGGCCGCATGCCATATTTGCGCGGCCCGCGTCAGCGAGGTTCAGAGAGGTCCCAAAATGGAGTAGTTGCCCGGTGCGGCCGCATGACCTGTTGATGCGGTCCGCGCTGGTCACGTGCGGCCGCGTCTCATGTTTGTGCGGCCCGCATGGGAAATGTTCAGAGAGGTGGTTTTTCGTAAGTTGGACCTGTGCGGTCGCATGCCCTGTTGGCGTGGTCTGTACCACTCTAGTCTGCTTTACTAACTGCAACATTGCTTCTCGTTGTCCTGTCTTATTATGATAATGATAATGCACTACACTTGCCTATGCTAACAATGTTACAATCATTTGTGTGCAGAAAATGGTGAAACACAGAGGACGTGGTGCCAAACAACCCGGTCGAGGTGAACCCTCCCGGGGAGGGAAAGCTAAGCTAAAGAAACTCATTCCCCAACCAAAACTAAAGACAAGAAAGCAAATAGTGACAGACGAGGAGCAATCGGGGAGTGAGTACCTTCCCTCTCAGGAACTATCAGCTGATTCGGGGCAAGTCCCCTCAGTCCCAGCCCAAAATCCACAAGCAATACAATCTGAGTCGTCTGATGGCTCAGCTGTGGGCAGCGGCAAGTACTCTACTTCCCCCACAGCTTCAGAATCAGGGGATAGTGCTGACAGTGCTGAGGAGCTCCTGGTTAGTGGGGTACCCGAGGTTGGTGGTGTGGAACGAACAAGAAAAGCGGAAGTGTGGGAAGACCGCTTTGTTAGTCAAGTGGCCTTCCACAAATTTCGAGAAATGTGGTCCAAAAGACATCTCATCCCTGAGAGGTGCATCATAACCAAGGACTTATTGCCACTTCTACCCAGAGTTCATGAACAATTTCAAACTAGAAGCGGGTGGGACCACTTCAGTGACGGGTTGATAAATGCAAATGAACACATGGTCAAGGAGTTCTACACCAACGTAGCCTACACCAAAAAGGACTCCACTGTGACCAAAGTGAGGGACAAGAATGTTGTA
Organism: Nicotiana attenuata; assembly: GCF_001879085.1. Classification (NCBI taxonomy): domain Eukaryota; kingdom Viridiplantae; phylum Streptophyta; class Magnoliopsida; order Solanales; family Solanaceae; genus Nicotiana; species Nicotiana attenuata. Next base: position 20,516,721 of record NC_031991.1, on the reverse strand, counting down.
TTTTCGGGCAAAGCATTTAATGATTATTTGGGTTTCAAGGATGAAGACGAGACCCAATACTTGGAGAAGTTGGCAATGAAGGAGGAGGTTCGCCCATGGTTGGCCAAGTTCTTGGCACATCCGGGTGTTGTTCCAGATTGGGTACAGGCAGGGGTAAAAATCTTACGGAAAAACATGAACTTTGAGGCGAGAGGGTGGCTCACCTTTGTTTGCAATAGGTTGGATCCCACTTCACATGACCAGACCGTCCCTCTCCCCCGGGCTGTGCTCATTGCTTCCATCATGGCTGGATTCCCTATCAATGTGGGGAATATTATGTACAGGGCGATTACTGCTATGGGGATTGACAGTACGTGGAACTACCCTTTCCCAAACACTCTAACACTGTATTTTAGGGACTTGAAGGTGAAGAAAATGCATTATGATGTGGTAGTGTGCCCAATAGCCTCTTTCTCCTGGTTCGGTATTCAGGGTCCAGACAACCCAAAGGGGGACAAGAAAAGCAAGTCATCCACCTCTGCCCCGACCGGCCAGTCTGAGAAGCCGGTTGAGGTCGAGCCTTCTACAGAGCTTCCCTCCGTTCCAGTTGTGTCTGTCCCAGTTGATAGGCCCTCCTCTTCCACAGGCCCTAGTTCTTCAGCTAGCCCTACAGTTCCTGTTTCCCGGACCAACCCATTGACAGCCCAGCAGCTAGCCATGACATTGGCCAGTTTGAACAACTGGATGTCCAAAGCGACATCCAAGTTGTCCACATTAGCCACTTCAGTTGAGGCCCAATCTACCTCGGCCATTGTCCAGGTTCCTCCGTCTATTGAGGAAACACTGCAGATGCTCCTGGCCAATCAGAAGAAGATACTTGAGACTCAGACTGCCTTGACTAAGGCAGTTGGGGCACACAGCACAGCCTTGGAGAAATTGGCTCGGGAGCACAAGAAAATGAGGAAGTCCAGGGCATCGAAGGAGTCAGTAAAGGTACTACGAGCAGATGTGGACAAGCTAATGGCGGATCAGATGCCGTTAGACTTGTTATTCGGGGACCCAGCCCCTCCAGCAGCAGTCCCAGTACCTGAGCCACAGCAGGAGCAGGCCAAGCCTATGAGGAAGAAGAGGAAGTTGCCCAACACTGAGGGAGTCGTGGTTGAGTTGGCTGAGATTCAGGGCACTCCCTCCGGTGAGGTGCCAGAGGATCCACCGGTCCAGCAGCAGGATCCTACACCAGTTTTAGAGCAGCAGGTCGGAGACCAGTCTGAGGTCCCGGCTACTACAGAGGATCAGGGGACGACAGGAGACCCCATGCATGTGGACCAGGCTTGAGGAGCCATTCTATATCCTTTATCTCACTTTTTTTGTGCTTATTTTGGTAGTTGGCATGGGGACAATGCCAGCTTTTATTCATGGGGGTGCGCCCTACTATTTTGATTTCTGATACAATTGGATGACTGTATATATTTATTTGATTTTTATTCTATGTTTTGGATTTAATAGTTGGCATGTATATAACTTTTAACTTTGGCTACTTCTAGACTCTTATGTATATATTCATCCCCGTTGTATATTCTTCTCCCCATTGTACATATTCATTTGGTTTTTCTATTTTTGTTCAAATTTTTCGTTTTCAGCCTAGTAGTGAGGCTCGTAGCCTTTTGTTTCGGTGTTAGTGTTTTCAATAAGCTCTTGGTTTTCTTAATGCCATAGTTCTTTCCAAGGGTAGAGTGTCGTGCGAACCGGGTGGCTCTTCCCAATGATAGATGGCGTGACAACCTTCTTAAGGGTTTGAGTCCGTTTTTGATTTTTCTTCTTTTGATTTTCAATATTTCGTAGTTAAGAGAACCTCGGGCAAGCTTCACTTGGGCCTAACACATTTGCTTTTGATCCCATGGTCAAAGACATAATGTTGTGTTTAGGATGGTGAAAAATGGTGGCCTTGAAACTCTTGTGTTGACCAAACAAGCATCATATGGTCATGTGGGGACATTGTGCGCTTGAATTGGAACTAAGGTCATTGTGGGCTCTCAACTCGATGTCTTTAGCAAACCCTGAGTGTGTGTGTGGTGAGAGTTTGAATTATGAGTCTAAGTTCCAAGCCGATGGTCTAGAACTTGCCCTGAATGTTTGTTGAGGCGAAATCATAGGTGAAACTTGACTTGAGAAGTGAATATAGGCCCTCCTTGGTCCAAACTTCAAAATTTGAACAATTTTCGTAACCGACCAATGAAATGATCCCTAGTTCAACCCTTTTGATCCTTAACCTTCTTCTTTCATGAACCAAAGCTACAAGCCTATACCCGTTCTCAATGAGACCCTCTCTTGGCACCCAAATCTTCCCTTGAGCAATGGCAAATACCTAAGTTTGGGGGGGTTGAGACAAGAAAGGATTCAATGCGGTAAAAGGGCACAAAAGAAAAAGAAAAGGGAGGCAATGAAAAAGAGAAAAAGACAAAAAGAAGTACAAAAGTGAATAAGAACCGGAAAAGGGGATTCAAAGAAAATAAAGTGAAAAAGGTTGTGTAAAAGTAGAAAAAGGAGAAAGGTTTGAATTGCAAAAGAAAGAGTGACAATGTGTCTCTCTAACCCCTTGAAAGAATTGAAAGAAGTGAAATACTCAAATGAGTCAAAAGGTATGCCATAATGAATCAAAAGAAGTGCTAAAGGGAAGATTGAACCTAAATGAACAAAAACATGTCCTACCTTCACCCAAAAGCCTTCACAATGACTCCTCAAAAGCCCTATATGATCTTGAGTTAAGAGAAGCCTACATTAGTGGATACTTACATAAGGGGCAAGCATATGGTACCTAAAGCTGGACTTATGACCTTCTTTTTGAGAGAAATGAGTGAAAACAAAAATCCATCAACCTCGGGTTGCGTGTCATTACTCTAAAAAGTGAGGTTCGCTTAGGGAGAGTTGAGGATGTGTGAGTTGGGTTCCACAATGACCAAGGTATTTGAGAAAAGCTCCTTGATGAAATGAGTCAACCCTTGATGCTCTTGTGTCACATTTGATCCATAGTTCTTAAAAAAAAAAAAGCTTAAAATGTGTTAATGATGCATTCGTATTGAGGGCAATTGTTAGTCCCAATTGATGTGTGATGAGGTTACTTTAGGATAAGCTGGAATTACTTGGATGTTTCCCTTTGAGGGGTGGGTCTTGTTTTACTTGCTTGAGGACAAGCAAAGGTTTAAGTTTGGGGGAGTTGATAACTGTGATTTTAACACGTTTTATGCCCATACTTGCCTATGCTTTATGTATGATTTGCCATAAAATAAACCCAGAATGCTTATAAGTTGCGCTTGATTGCAGGTTTGAGCAACAAGATGACAAAAGTTGAAAATCGGCTCGAAACGGAGTGAAACCTGCTCAAGTGTCAAAGATCATGAAAGCAAGGATATTCAGAACTTGGTGCGGACCGCACCATCATGTCATGCGGCCGCACCATAGGAGTTCAGAGAGTTGGCATTCTCAGTTGTAAGCGGCGCGGCCGCACTACAAGCTCACGCGGTCTGCGCCCAGCCAATGCGGCCGCACTACAAGCTCACGCGGTCCGCACCACAAAAGTCCAGAGACCATCACAAGCCACTCATGCGGCCGCACTACAAGTTCACGCGGTCCGCGCCAGTCATCATGCGGTCGCACTCCATCATTGTGCGGTCCGCGTCAACATCTTCAGAAGGCAAGTCTCAGAAGTCAAGCAACCCAGTGCGGCCGCGTGCCAACTTCGTGCGGACCGCACGGACCCCACAGGGGTATTTTTGTCCGGTTTTTCTTAACCTAGTATAAATAGAATATTTGCCATTTTTAGGTAACAGATCAGATACCAGAGAGCAGCTGCACTCGTGAGACAAAAGTTTTAGCCTATTTTGGGCATTTTTATCTTGTTTTAACGTGGATTCTTGTAGATTAACATTCTAGTTAATTAATATGTTCATTTTATCTATTTCTTCTTCAATTTCTGTTGTTATTATGGCTAGCTAAACCCATTAGCTAGGGTTGTGGCTCAACCCTAGTGTGGGTAATTAATGGGTGTGATTGTTTAATGCTTGAATGATGTTGGGTGCTTGATATTTGGGTTAATTTTATGTTTTAACTAGGATTTGGTGGTTGCAAACACTAAGTCTAGCTTAGTGGGTCTTGACTCTTCTTAAGAAAGAGTGTCTATGACTCCAAAATTAACCCAACAAGGAATTGGGATGGACCCATGAGAATAGCAGTCCCAATTAACGGGTAAAACCTCGAGAGAGTAATTACCCAACTTGAACCCTAAGTTGCTTGGTTTGTTAGCCTACCCAATTGGTCTCGAGAGAGTCAATTAGGCATAATCACTCTTTCTACCGAGAGGTGTGAGAGTGAGTGCAATCGTGCAACGGTTATAGATAAGCCCCATAATCATCATTCTTGTGTTAGGAATCTCTACCCGTTAGTTGACCACCTAGGTAAATGCCACGACCCTAGTGCCTTTCTCTATCTTGCATACAACCTAGAATTAATCTCTTAGCATAATTTAGTTATAATTAGTAGTTGTTAAATTGTAGTTGATAATCATAAAAAAACCAAAAATGATAGAAGATCAATTAGAAGCAAACACGCATTTCTAGGCTAAACAAATATCCAACTCCCTTTCTAGCTCCCTGTGGAAATTGACCCCGATAACACTATTGGGTAAAAGTATTAGCGCCTACTCTTCCTAAGGTTGAGTCCGCTGCGACCTAATCAGTCAGCGCATTTCATTCCTATGGTAGTTTCTTATTCTTCTGAGCGGTTAGCAGAGATTTATATCCGGGAGATTGTTCGTCTTCATGGTGTGCCCGTGTCTATTATTTCTGACCGAGGTATGTAGTTTACCTCGCATTTCTGGAGAGCAGTTCAGCGTGAGTTGGGCACACGGGTCGAGTTGAGCACATCATTTCATCCTCAGACGGACGGATAGTCCGAGCGTACCATTCAAATTTTGGAAGATATGCTCCGAGCATGTGTTATTGACTTTGGAGGTTCGTGGGATCAGTTATTTCCATTAGCAGAGTTTACCTATAATAATAGTTACCAGTAGAGCATCCAGATGGCCCCCTATGGGGCTTTATATGGTAGGCGGTGTCGGTCGCCGATTGGATGGTTTGAGCCGGGAGAGGCTCGGTTGTTGGGTACAGATCTAGTACAGGATGCCTTTGACAAGGTTAAGATCATCCAGGTTAGGCTTCGTACAGCTCAGTCCAGACAAAAGAGTTATGCCGACCGCAAGGTTCGTAATGTAGCATTCATGATCGGAGAGCGAGTGTTGCTTCGGGTGTCGCCCATGAAGGGCGTGATGAGATTTGGGAAGAAGGTCAAGCTAAGACCTAGATTCATGGATCCTTTTGAGATTCTTGATCGAGTGGGAGAGGTGGCTTACAGACTTGCGTTGCTCCTGAGTTTATCAGCCGTGCACCCGGTGTTTCATGTGTCCATGCTTCGGAAGTATCACGGTGATCCATCCACGTGTTAGACTTCAGTACTGTCAAGTTGGACAAGGACTTGTCCTATGAGGAGGAGTCGGTAGCTATTCTAGACCGGCAGGTTCGTCAGTTGCGATCGAAGAGTTCTCCTTCGGTTCGTGTTCAGTGGAGGGAGGGGTTAGCCTGTTGAGGCAGCGACCTGGGAGTCCGAGTCCGATACGGAGAGCCGATATCCCCATCTTTTCTCCGACTCAGCTACTTTTCTTATGTCCGTTCGAGGATGAACGGTTGTTTTAGAGGTGGAGAATGTGATGACCCAAAAGGTCATCACTCGTTTTGAAAGTTAATTCTGTGTTCCGAGGCCTTAAAAACCTCTTTTTGTCTCACCTCCATTTGCGTGCGCAGTCCGGATGCATTTCCGGAAAGCTTTTATGTGAAATCTAAGTAAAATAAGGAAATTGGCCTTTAAAATTGATTAAAGTTGACTTTGGTCAACATTCTTGGTAAAGGGACCCGGACACGTGATCGGACGGTCCCGTAGGGTCCGTAGTACAATATGGGACTTGGGCGTACACCCAGAATCGAATTCCGAGGTCCCAAGCCCGAGAAAAGAATTTTTAAAGAAAATTATTTGCTGGAAAATATAAAGGCTTTTAGAAGTGAATTGATGCAATTTCTTGATGGTATCGGGCCCGTATCTTGGTTCTGGAGCCCGGTATAAGTTTAAAATAATAATTTGGTTGAATATGTGGAATTTGGTAGGAATCGGGGTTCGTTTGGCATAAAACGGACCTATAGTTGAGAAAATAGAAATTTCAATGTTCTTGAGTGAATTCATGAATTTGATTTGTTGATAATATTTTGATTATTTGATCGCACGAGCAAGTCCGTATGATGTTTTTGGACTTGCGTGCATGTTTGGTTTGGAGCCCCGAGGGCTCGGATGAGTTTTGGATAGGGCACGGAGTGTATTTGGACTTAGGAAAATTGTTGCAGGTTCAGTATTTTTGCCTCTGATCTCGCAATTGCAAGATCAGGGATCGCAAATGCGATGTCTGATGGCATGGGAATTGCGAAGGGCTGATCGCAATTGAGAAATAAGCCCTTGCCAGCCTAGCTCGCATTTGCAAGACTTTCTTCGCAAATGCGAAAAAGCTCAGAAATCCCAGAGGTCGCAAATGCGACCCTTTCCTTCGCAACTGCAAAGATGACAGGAATTGTCAAGGGTCGCAAATGCGACAGTTTCTTCGCATTTGCGAAGCTAGCAGGAATTCTCAGGGTTCGCAATTGCAAACCCCTGGTCGCATTTGCGACATCTGCACCTGATAAGTGGGATTTCAGACGGGATTTCATCCATTTTTACAACTCTTTAAACCCTAAAACATCTTTGGGCGATTTTTCAAAGGCACAAACTCTTCCAAATCATTAGTAAGTAATTTCTAACTTATTTTCTTCAATCTATAACATCTTTTTACATGGTTTCATTTCAAAATCAAGGGTTTTTCTTGGGAAATTGGGTATTTTGGGTAGAACTTAGGATTTTCAAATTTTGGGAATTTGGACCTCTATTTGAGGTCCGATTTCAAAACAAATTATGTATTTGAGTTCGTGGGTGAATCGCTGATCGGGTTTTGGTTCAAACTTTAGGTTTTGACCAAGTGGGCCCGGGGTCGATTTTTGACTTTTTGGGGAAATCATTAGAAAACCTATTTTCATGCATAGAATTGGTTTATTTAGCATTTATTGATATCGTTAAGTAAATTGTGACTAGATACAAGCGAATTGGAAGTGGAATCGAGGGGTAAAGCGGTAGTTGAGGGCTTGAGGCTTGATTGTGTTCGTGGCATTGAGGTAAGTGTTTGGTCTAACCTTAGCTTGAGGGAATAGGAGTTGTGGTCTTATTTGCTATGTATTAAGTGTTGAGTACGACGTATAGGTGTGGTCACGAGTATCTATACGTTGGTGTCAAGCATGCCCGTGAGTCTTATACTATGAATGTTGTGATTTCGTTATGCATTGACCATGCTTAATATGATGATTATCAATGTTGAACAAGGCTTATGAAAGTATTCTTGGTAATTGACCATTGTTGAGCATTGGCTCAAGTTGAGACTTATGTTGTGAAGTGATTGTGGAAACGAGATGAGATATATTGTTGATTCCGTTGCCGGGATGTTATTGTTTATGATATTGTTTCCCTTGCCGGGATGTTATTGTTTATGATATTGTTTCCCTTGCCGGGATGTTATTGCTTATGATATTGTTTCCCTTGCCGGGATATTATTATTATACTATTGTTCCCTTGCCGGGATTCTATTGTGATTTTATTGATTCCCTTGCCCGAATTGCTTTGTGGTTGTTGCTTGGGTAAGGAAGAGTGTGAAGCACGAAGGGTGATGTTGTGCGTGGTATTTGTGAGTAAGTGTTAATGCACGAAGGGTGATGTCGTGCCGATATTGTAAATGTAAAAGCACGAAGGGTGGTGCCGTGCCATGATATGAGTGATAATGCACGAAGCATAATGTCGTTCCATGATTATGTGAGGTAAAAGCACGAAGGGTGATGCCGTGCCGAATCTATTGATTCTTATGGTGAGAAGGAGAGTAAAAGCACGAAGGGTGATGCCGTGCACTTGTTACTGTTTTCCTTGTTCTTGCTTATAATTGAATTATGGTGTTCTTTATGCTTCTCTACGGAAATTCTGTTAGTACTCGATATTCCCCGCAGCATGTTCCCCCTTCCCATCTTTAACTGCTTGTTTCTGTTATTATTATTTGTCGTATATGATTTAACTGCCCAGGTTTATTTGGTAGTCTTGTCCTAGCCTCGTCACTACTTAGCCGAGGTTAGGCTCGACACTTACCAGCACATGGAGTCGGTTGTGCTGATACTACACTCTGCATTGTGCAGATCCCGATACTGGAGCATTTGGACCATAGAGAGGTTGCTGCCTTCAGTCCAGCGGAGACCCGAGGTAGTCCTGCAGACGTCCGTAGGCCTTGGCATCCCCTTCTATCCTTTCCATTCTGTTTTTATTTATTTCAGAGACAGACTTGTATTTTTCTATTCAGACCACTGTTTGTAGTATTCGTAGATGGTCCGTGACATTGTGACACTAATTCTGGGTAGAGTTGTATGTTGGATTTTCGTACTAGTATTTAGTTAAATTATCAAATTTCGTCTTCCGCATTTCTTTATTATTATTATTATTCTGCTGTTGATCACATGTTAATTTGAAATTGTTAAAAGGTTAAGGAAAAAGGGTAATAAAATATGTAACACTCGGCTTGCCTAGCTTTCATGAGTAGGCGTCATCATGACTCCCGAGGGTGGGAAATCTGGATGGTGACAATGTGATACCAATATGGTATATATGTACACCAACATATCATATGATTGCTCTAGAATATTGCTACAGCTATTTTCGACTGTACTACTGTACCAAAACATTAAAGGACGCAATAAAAGTATGAGAAAAATACATGCTCGTATTGCAAACTAAATATTCGCAAAACAACTTGCTCATTCCGTATACTAACAGGGTATATAGTTGTATGGGGTCGTTCCAACAATTGCCTATAACTATAAAAACTATTACATAATACACATAATTTATGATCGGCACACAAAAATTTCAGCACTGCAAATCATGTTCATATAAATAATTTCATAATAGAATTCACTTAAAATGCAGCTAAAACAACCAAAACAATATTCAAACTACCATATGATACCAATATGGCATATAACTATACCAATATGGTATACAGTTTCACTAGTTAATTTCCGGCAACAATACGACTATACTACTATTACATAACACACATGTATAAAGAGAAAAATAAAAAAATAGTGTACCACATACTAATATAATAAATTATTTCAAGATATTGTACTATATTACTATTATTAAAAGAAAATCAAATATTGTACCAATTAAATGCAGCTAATACAATCAAAAAATAATTTAACTAGCATATGATACCAATATAGTATATAGCTATACTAATAGGGTATATAGTTGGAATGAATTGTATACCAAAATAGTATATTTGTATACTATTTGTGTATACAATACAAATTCGTCTTCTTCTCTGGTTCAACTATATTTCAACCTAAATTTCTAAACTCTACTACAAAATCTCCACCAAATTGAGTAAAACTTTAGCTACAACCTCCAATCAACTTTCCAAACTAACCTATGCAGGATCGGATCACAACAATTAAAAACTCAAACAAACCAAGTTATGAGTTTCAAGCTTCAAGGTCCTTCAATGGTGAATTTAAATTTTTGTACAATAAAGGAATTTTTACCTCCTATAGCAAAGGTTAACACCTTATTTATCCATTTAAAAAAATTATATTCTATAGATACCTTTTAAGGTTTATAGCAAAATATTTAATTTTGATTACCTCCTAGCCCTAAGCCACTAAATACGCTAATCAGCTACACTATTTTCTTTCTCTCTCTACTTTGACACATCCCATTCTCTTCCCCCATCCCATTAAAATTTCCGATATCCTCCTCCTTTCACCAGATTTGTGCATAGCCCATCTCCTAGATTCTTCAACACAATGACCCAATTTAAAATTTTCAAGAAATTCAAACGCTTGAAGCTTCTTGAGCCATCACCAGGTGTACTTTGCTGCTTTTTCTTCATTGTTTGCTTATTCTTGTGTATGTTTTTGTTGGATTACAGAAAAGTAAACAAAGGGCCTCATTTGTATCAGCAAACATACTTGTTTGCTACGTGGATTGGGCTCAATGGATCGTCTGTTCCATATAACAAGACAGAAAAGTTGGATTTTTTGGAAAAGGGAGCAGAAAGTTGTGATCTTTTTTATGGGAATTGGGTTTGGGATGAAAGTTATCCACTATATAAATCAAAGGATTGTAAGTTCTTATATGAAGGCTTTCGTTGTTCTGAGAATGGTAGACCTGATAATTTTTATACTAAATGGCATTGGCAACCTAAAGATTGCAAAGACAGCAGCCGCCGACATATAATCCGGTTGGTTTGTTCTTGAACAAAGACGATGGAGTTTGGGGATGAGCAACTTGATTTTCTGTTAATATATTTCAATGTATTTTCATGTATTTCATTGTATTCATTGTCTTTTTTTTTCATTGTAATTCAATGTATCTCGTTGTATTCCATGTATTTCATTGTATTCACTGTCTTTTTTTTCTCATTGTATTTCAATGTATCCCGTTGTATTCTATGTATTTCATTGTATTCACTGTCTCACTATATGCCATGAATGTATTCATAAGTTTTTTTTAATTAATATAATTTATGTATTCAAATGTATTATATAATTTCTCTGAAGATTGCTATATTTTTGGGGTATTTTTCGGTTGAGAATCTTTTTTATAACTGAAAATACAAAATTTGTGTGTTATAATTGAGTTTGTTGAGTTATATTAGGAGTCTATTATGTTAATTGATTCACTTTCCATTTTAAAAATAGTGTAATCCCCTATTTCACTCAGTGAATACAGTCGAATACAATAATCTGTCCAGCTGTAATCCCATGTTTCACTCCATGAATACAATCGAATACACTCGAATACAACAACTGATTAGCTGGACTTCCCTGATTCACTCCTATTTTTGCTACTGTATTCATGAATACAATAGCTTAAATACATCAAATACATCTATAACCACATAAAAGGTATCTATAATCCGTAATATAGCAAATGATATCTATAGATAGCTAATTACTACTAAAAGATGGTGCTTTATGAAAATTTCCCAACAATAAATCTCAAAAATACAACATCAGAGGTACAATCTATACATCAAAGAACAATCACTAACAAATTTCAATAGTAAAACACTATAAAAAATCAGATCTGGCATTTTGAACTCATTCATATGGAGTTTCAATTTTTTTTTCCAGATTTAAAATTACATCCATTATTTGTATATGATAATGACTAATAATCAGTTGAAAAGAAGATTATCACGGTATAGTACACTTGGCAACGTCGATGGAGGTTTATGATAGTATTTACATGATTGTGGATCTTTCAAATGGGAAAGAACAGAATATCAGATGGTCAAACAAAACTAGGGATGGGTAGGCTGGTAATCTATATTATATTAAAAGGAGAGTAGTATGCATTATGGTTAAGCCAAGTGGCAAGCTAAAATGAAGCCACTTGGCAATTTTAAGACAACATTAATAATTAGAAATTATATATGGAAATATAATTAATGAAAATAGTTGAATTAATCTTATACATAATCTAAATANTATATATATATATATATATATATATTAAGCCAAGTGACAAACTATTATAAAGCCACTTGGCAATTTAAGATAATATTACTAATACTAATACTTAATTTAAATTAAAATATATTTTTTCGAATCTGAATGAAAAGAAAGTGCATATTTTTATAAAGATATTGTCTGACGTATTTTAATTAATAGATCTTAAAAAAATTACATTGAAAAATAAAAACAACGCCTCTATCTTAATTAATTATAAAGATAAAAATATAGGTATTATAAAAAAAATACAATAAATTTAAACATTAATATGGACAGTAGAATTAAAAAAATTAAAAGAAAAAGAGAAAAAAAATATATAAATAAATAATTTCAATGTAGAAGTATTTGGAGTAATAAGACTTATTTGAGTTTTGAGAAAAGAAATTATTTTAAATAACGATGAATAAAATTTGCATTGTGGTTAAACCAAATGACAAACTATTATAAAATCACTTGGCAATTTAGGATAATATTAATACTAATACTTAATTTAAATTTAAACTTTTTGTTTAATCTGAATGAAAAGAAAGTTAATATTTTTGTAAAGATATTATCTGCCTTATCTTAATTAATAAAATTTAAAAAATAAATAAATTGAAAGATAAAAACAACGCCTCTATCTAATTAATCATAAAGATAAGAATATAGGTATTATAAAAAATATGATAAATTTAAACTTAATATGAACAATAGAATAAAAGTAAATAAAACATTTTACTACAAGAAAAAAAACATATTTTTATTTATAATGTATTATAATAGAAGTAACGGACAAGAATATAATAATTTTAAGTTATGGGTAATGCATTACGGACAAAAAATTATGAGTAATTTTAAGAGATTGAGAAATTTCTTGTAACGACCCGGTCCTTCGTTCTGAGAGTTATAGCCACATTTCCCCCATCTATGCTTATTTATATGTTGTTCAGCTGTGTTGAGTTGTATCGAGTTGGTAGGTTTGGGTTCGGAGTAGTTTTGGAGTGAAATGAACACTTAGTCTCTTAATTAGAAAGCTAAGTTAGAAAAGTCAACCGGAAGTTGACTTTTGAGTAAAAGAATTCGGATTTGGATTTTTATGATTCGATTAGCTTCGTTGGATGATTTTAGACTTAGGAGTGTGTCCGGAATATAATTTGGAGGTCCGTGGTAGAATTAAGCTTGAATTGGCAAAAGTTGAAAGTTTAGAAGTTCTTAGGCTTGAATTCGAGGTTGATTTGGTATTTTGGTGTTGTTTTAGGTGTTTCGGAGGTTTGAATAAGTTCGGGTAGTGATATATGGCTTGTTGGAATTGTTGGTTGAAGTCCCGAGGGCCTCGGATGAGTTTTAATAAGTTTGGGGTGTGTTGCGCTCGTTTTTCTTATGTTTCGACGCCGTTTCTTCAAGCATAAATGATATCATATTGAACAAATGAGCTCCGATTTCTTTTTTGATTGAAGCATTAGATCCGTATCGTAATTACGAACCCGTAGAAAAAAGAATCATCTAATTTGGACATCGTATGAGAATTTTATGGTCATTTTACTAAAAATTAGGTTGCCAGATTTTTTTTCAGAGTAATTACGAAATTGCCACTAGCAGCGTATTTAAAAATCTGCACTATTTGCATATATTAAAACCTACATATCTCCTTCGTTATAAGGTCAAATTGAGTGATTCAAAAGCCTAACTTGACTAGAATTTCACAAGGAATCCGTTGGAGGCATAAAATACGAGTTTCGGGATCGTTTGGCTCGAGAAACGAGGCAGAATAGCTGGTAGAAAAATATACAAAACGAGGGTTTGTTCATTCGGTCATATTTTGAGTTGGGGAGCTCGAATTTGGGCGAATTTGGAGGCGATTTTCACCATATGGATTGGGGTAAGTGTTCTCGACTCGATTTTGATTATAATTTATGAATCCATCTTCGTTTTTGGGATTTGATTCATGATTTCAAAGTGAAATTGAGGGAGTTAGAGTTTGAGTTTTGGAGAGTTTTAAGTGAGGATTTGAGGGACCAAACTGAGTCCGATTTTGACAAATTTTATATGGTTAGACTCGGGAGAGGACGAGGATTATTATTCTGCCATTTTTGACTGATTTCGAGATGTGGGCCCGGGGGCCGAGTTTTGGCCGATTTCGGATTTTTGGCATGTTTATGTAGTTTTATTGTGTAATTCGATTTTTTAGACTATGTTGATAGTAGTATTCTGATTATGGTTAGATTCGAAGCTTTTGGAGACCGAGTCGAGGGACGAGGACATCCCGGAGTACGATTTTACGGTATTGAGGTAAGTAACAGTTTTAACTCTGGCTTTGAGGGTATACACCCGGAGAGTTTGATATCATGTGATTGTTTCGCGGTGATACCCACGCTAGGTGACGGGCGTGTGGGTGTGCACCGCGAGGGATTGAGACTTGGTCTGTCCCGTGAGGCTGTGAGGCCTAATGGCTATTATCTGTGGTTATGTGTTTACTTGTTGTTGAACTTGTTTGCCTTCATGTTGGAGATCCTGTTTAGGTTTTATTCATGCTCACATTATTTGTACTCAGTCATAAAAATTATTGTACATGTTTACCTCAGTCTCTATTATTTGCTAATATGCTGTGATACTTGATGTGGGTTGTGTTCCCTTATTTGTTGATGATGGTGAAGCTAGTGAGGTATATGACTGAGTGAGGCTGAGGGCCTGATTGTGAGGATATTAATACCATAGCGCGTGAGTTGTCCGCGTAGCACGTGAGTTGACCGTGCGGATCCAGGTATTGATATGATGGCCTGGTTGTGAGAATATTAATACCATAGCGCGTGAGTTGTCCGCGTAGCACGTGAGTTGACCGTGCGGGTCCAGGTATTTATACCATAGCGCGTGAGTTGTCCGCGTAGCACGTGAGTTGACCGTGTGGATCCAGGTATTGATATGGTAGCACGTGAGTTGTCCGTGCTTAGAGCTTGGGCTTTGGGAATCCCTCCGGAGTCTGTACACACCCCCAGTAAGCGCAGAGTGTTGAGTGTATTGAGTGTTGAGTGTTGAGCGTTGAGTGCGAGTGCTGAGTGATGGAGTGACATTGCTGTGAGGTTGCATTTACTTTTGCTGTTGCTGCATTTATTTGTTAAGTTTCTTTGTGGCATTTACTGAGTTATGGAATTTACCTGTTTATTCCTGTTATTGTTAAAATTGTGAAAAATAAATAATTGGACTGTTTTGCTCAGCTCGTCACTACTGCTCAGTTCCTTAGTTATTTATGTTACTACTGAGGTGGTTGTACTCATACTACACCCTGCACTTTATGTGCAGATCCAGGTGAGTTAGAGCGCGGCGATCGTTGAGTTCAGGCCGGCTTTAATTGGAGACTGCAAGGAGCTGCCAGCGTCCGCAGGACCTTGTTACTCCTTTTGTCATTTCTTATTTTGGACAGTTAGACAGTTTATATATCTTAATTCATAGTTTTAGACGCTCATGACTTAGTGACACCCCGATATTTGGGACTCGTTTCCGTATTATATATTATTTATATTTAGAGTTGGTTTAGTTTATCAGGAATTAAATTATTGGAAATATTTTATTAAATTCTTATAATCAAATTAGTAGTAATATTTTGGGAATAGGCTTGCCTTGTAACACGATAGGCACCATCACGACCATGATTAGATTTTGGGTCGTGACATTTGTGCTTTTTATTAACATTTGTTTAATGATTATATATAACTTTTATCTGAAAGATTAATTTAAAGTTATTTGCACATAAATCAAATAACTCAAATCACAGGTTTGTGTTCGCGCATTGCGCGGGGTACTAATACTAGTTAGTTTTAGTTAGAAAGGTATGTATTATAATAAGTTTAACAATGAATAAAGACGAATAACTACTATGATTTTAATAGGTAGTTTGTGTAGTTTCCTCTTCCTCCTAAATTGCACTGAAAATTCGCTAAGGCATTCCCATTCTTTTGGTCAAAACATTAATTTATTTTTGGGAAAGAATAATCATGACTAAACTTGACAGAGACTTGGAATTTAAAAACCCTCTTTGTTTGACTTCTTGTAAAAAGAATCTAGCTTTTCAAATTTCTCAAGAAACTTGTTTTGGAGTTCTTGAAAAGTTGAGTTTGGAAATCTGTAAAACAAGTTAACCTTTCTTTGTGTTTAAAAGGAAATAGCACCAACAAATAATTTTTAAAAACTCAAAAGCCGAGTTTGCGAAGTCGCCTAAGAATTTGCAAATTTCATGCCTTTTTTTTTTTTTTTTTTTAGTATCACTTGAGGTTGGCTTCGTTATTACATTATTATCGTGTTTAATTGACCTAGTTGACATTTCTCTTTTTACTTTTTCCATTCATCTACTTATTGTTTAGAAAAATGTATGATGCCAAAAAGATCTAGCTTAATGTTAGGTAGGAAGAGCTAAGAGTATAAAGACCAACGGCTACGAAGAGTTATGTAAATGAAAAAATCATGGTAGAGATCGTTTTTCCCTTTCACCAGCCTTACGTTATGAACCAGATTTAGTCGAGGGTCTAATACGAGTATGGAACGAAGGATGAAAAGAAAAAAAAGCAAAAAAGTCTTGTATAACTCTCTGATTTGATTTGTTTTTTAACATGCTTCTTTTATTTAATATGCTTTCTATTTGAAAGAGAATTTATATAAAAATATAATTCACAATTTAAATATAATTCTCTAGTATCATTTATTTTTAAGTTTTAACAAGTTAACAAAATGGCACATAATTCATCATACTATATCATGAACTAAATATTTATAAATAGTTACTAGCTAATACCGTTCAATTAAATTAATAAGTATTGTATCTCGTAAAAATAAAAAAATAATATTTTAGAAATTAATTATAAAAAAATTATGGACTAATATAATAAAAATATAACAAAAGTTAATAAGTAAATTACTTTTAAATGAAAGATTTATTTAAAATCTACTATCATAGCAGTCTTAGTTGATAACATGCAATAATTTTTATTTTAAATCTGACATAAAATACTCTCAACTTAATGATTTATGATTAAGAAAAAAGTAATTTTGAACAATGAACGATTTATTAAGAAAATTTTGAGGATTTACAAGGTTAGTTACGCACTATTGGATAAAGTTCCATTAGGCGAGCCCAGTACATACGCTGGGTGATCACGCCCAACTCTAGTCCTAAAAAGGATAAGCGGTCGCTGCAAATATAATCCGGTCTAAAAGTCCGGAGTCGAATCCCACAGAGAATTAAGGTTTAGTTGTATATGTTTAATATCACTAAGAAGACAAGATTGAACAATTTTCTAAATTATAAAGATTGTAATATTTATTTTTATCTAATTAACTAACAAATCTAGAAAGCAATAAAACTGTCAATTAACAAGGATAAGGATTGGAGTCAAGATTTAGGAGGTCTAGAGTTACGATTTTCCCAATTGTTGATTTCATTAGTTGTATGTTTCTTATAGCTTTGACTTAGTTGCCTCTATCAATCATGAACTCTCCAGCTATCATAAATCTCTCTCAAGCAATTATGATAATTTACTAGACGCACTCTCTCAAGCTACGCTAGCTAGATTCGCATTACAGTTCACTTAGATCGCACCCGAGGTATCGTTATCTCTAATCCAACCTCTAAACCCTCGGTTATGACTCTCGCCTATACTCCGGGAGTGATGTTGTTCAAACAACTACCTAATTATGCACTCTCTACAAGCAGATACATAATAAATAGGAATGGCTAATTTAGGATCCTTTCAATTAACCACAATCAAAACGTAGTTGAACAAATAGAGATAAACAACCAATTCAAAACTATATTAATATAACAACCAAATCATCCCCAACGGGTTCCATCAAAACCCTAGAAAACGAATTAGCTATTCATAATAGTATGTAAAACTACAATACTAAAAATCATAACCAACAATGAAAAATAGGAGAAAGAAGCAAAAACTCGTTGAAGAATTCCGCCTTGCTCCCAATGTGTTCTTGCCTCCTTAGGGTCTAAGATATGTCCAAAATATGTCCCCCCTCCTTCAAAGTAGGTTTAGGACCCCTTTTATACAAGTTGGAATAGTGTAGGGCCGAAATAACCTTGTCCCGGACGAAATAGGACTTCTTTTTGACACCTGGAGCGGCGCGACCGCGGCCAGACAGGCTCTCTGATTTTCTGCCGCGGTCAGTTCCGCGGTCGCGGTTTCGATCGCGTTTTTGACCCTGTTCCATCTGGAATTTGGAAAAGCGTAAAACATGAAAGTTGTAGCCCTTTGAGTTAGCTTTCCAACCATATATTTGAAACCCAAATGGAGTCCTGAGCACAAAGTTAGGTGCATTTTACTAGACAGTGCGCAATATGCCTACTCGAGTCTTTGTTTTGTTGTTTTATCATCCGTTGATCCCCGAATACGATCCCGGCTTAATTCCTTGGGCTTTCACTCAGACTTCAAAGCTCCAAATCACTTGAATTCATTCCATAACATCTATATATCTCGGAATCACTCCTACAAGGCATAAAACACACCGTTAGTGCAAAACACTAGCGATTAAAGCGCAAACTCAATTAAAGTGCAGTAAATTAGAGTGTAATAAGCGACTAAAATACGTAATTATAGCCTATCATCAACACCCCACACTTAAATCATTGCTCGTCCTTGAGCAATCAAACTACACTTTTTTTTATAGACACGACCTTTTTAAACAATTCTCCTAAGTCATCACACCAAGAGTATTTAAAATAGACTAAGCACAAAAGCGTAACATCTTCACCTCAAGATTTGACTCACAAGTACCACACGTTATTCACAACTCACCCACTTACTCTAATATAGAGGTCACTGACATTACCTTTCCTTCATGAATCAAGTGCCCTCACACAACACCACACAATAAAATTTAAGAACACTTAGGAACTCAAGATAGAAAGAATTCACTCACTCTCAGAAATAACATTCATATGCCGTAAAAGATGCACCATAAGCTTGCCCATAGTGTACAACTCCACTAATCGAGCTCATTCAATCTAGGATCAATTATGACTTTATTTGATTGTAATGTACGCTACGGGACGGGTAGGGTACATTTAGATATAAGAGTGACTATACCTCCCTAAGCATTTTAATACATATACATTAACATTCAAACCTCATACATATGTCAAACTAAACTCACATCAATTTATATTACCTCATACTTCTTTAAGCACACTTACATCAAGAGCCACCATTTAGTAAGGAGTTTTTTTTTTCCAGCTATTTTTTTTTCAATTCAAGTGGCTTTTACTTTTTCAAAACAATGCACCTTTCTCCTTATTTCATTTGTTCCACTCAAAAGCTAAACCAACCACCCCACACTTTAACTTTTACAAAGTTCATAAACAATTCAAGTGCCCATGAGAGGTTACAATGGTTCAAATAGATGGTTAATTCAAACAAATGGGTAAGGCTTGTAATGTGGTTGCCAAGGAAACAGGATTACAGGCCCAAAGGGGTTAACTACGATACATAACAATTAGGTGGGTAAAATATGTATATATGGCTCAACAAGAAATGCCTATATCACTTCCAAGACTGAACAAAACTACTATTTCGCTTTGCAAACACACGGGGCAAGTTCTAGGCATCAAATGCAATGCACAGAATAACACAAAACCTTACACACACATGGCACATAACTCACTCAGGATTGGATTCATCAAGACACCCTAGTCAAAGCAGTTAAGCAAATTTAAGATCATACAATTTAAGGTACTTATACAAGAGTCAAAAACTGAGCCTAAGCGTCACAGCCGAAGTATTCACTATTCTCAAGGCATAACCAAGTCAAGAGATATTGCTTCAATTTAAAACAAAACACAATGGCTCCTATTCCCAAAAAAAACTAACTACACCCGGTTCAAATAAAACCCTTGGAAAAGAACCGCGGCACAAAGAAAAAACAAGGGGGAGTTGCTACACTACCTAATAAAAAAAATAAAATATCTTTTTGGTGTTTTCTCTAGACTAACTTCCCTCAAAAAAATCGTCTAAAAGATCCGTCATCAGGAAAAGTCCAATCTTTAAAAAAAACACAGCTAAAGTAGCATGAAAAGTCACCCAGACAATCTCTTCACCCCACACTTAAAATTGTGCATTGTCCGCAATGCACATCCATACATACAAGAGGGTAAAAGAAACTCCCTGGTAGGCCAAAGGCCGAAGCACTAGCAGTTCATGGGGTATTCAGACTTCTCCCAAGCTTGGTCCTTCGTGTGGGTACCTTATACTTAGTTCCAACCATTTGGTTTGCTGTTGCATCCTTCCAATGGCTTTGCGTTCCATGCTCCTAAAAATAAAAAAATCGAAACTACAAGAATAATACAATAATAAAAAATAAATGAATAAAATAAATTAAGTTAAAATAAAAAAATAAAGATGGGTTGGCTCCCAACAAGCGCTTGATTTAACGTAGCGGCACGACGCGAATCACTTTTTGCCTCCACCTTGAACTTATGAATTGAGCCCCCAATTTGGCTTCAAGTATTTGGTTATGCTCCAGGAGTGGTGGAACAAATATAATTGGCCCAAGCAACCATTGTACTATTCTACACTTCTTGGCTTTTAGATGAGGTATGTAGTCCTGTCTTTCTGGCAAGAAAAATTCCAGAATATAGGCACCTTGTTCCTCATTCTTTGACTTCTCAATCGGCTCGGATGACTCTATTTTCATATTGCCATCCAAGCACAATGTAGAAAAATGTTTGGAGTGAGGACCACTGCGCTCACACATATGAACTTCAGGACTTTCAGCATCCTCAACATCAATAATACTAGAGTCAACAAAATTTGTATCTTCAATGTCCTTGACATCTTCAAATTCTAGTTGGCTAGGTTGTTGATGTTCTACTCTGACCTCCCCAATTAACACCTCAAATTCATGCTCTTCTTGGCTACTATCCTCAATATTGGCTTGTTGAGCATTAAAAGCTCCAACCACTTGACTTAATTGAGCCTCCAACTTGCGAATAGTTGCCTCTTGCCTTTCTATGTGCAATTGTTTCTCATTGTTTTGTTCCAGAATGCACTTTAGCATATCCTTGATCTCCTTCAAGTCCGCATTCCAAGGTTCTTTGTTCCTATTAATTTCACAAGAAAAGGTAGAACCATCATAGTAAGGGGTTGGGGGAAAATAAGAAATATAAGCACAACCATGAAAATTTTACTCTTAGGAACGTTTTGAAAATTTTGCCACAGGCGGTTTCCTTCACAATATGTATGGAGATCAATAGTAGAATTATCTACACCTAAATTCTCATAATTCCAAGATGCCATGTTTCTCAAATCAACAGTTATAAAAAAAATACAAAAAAAATAAAACAAACTAAAAGTTCAAACTTGAACCCTAGCAATATATACAGCTACAACTACACTGTTAGATCCCCGGCAACGGCGCCAAAATTTGATCACACCCAACTCTAGTCCTAAAAAGGATAAGCGGTCGCTGCAAATATAATCCCGTCTAAAAGTCCGGAGTCGAATCCCACAGAGAACTAAGGTTTAGTTGTATCTGTTTAATATCACCAAGAAGACAAGATTGAACAATTTTCTAAATTATAAAGATTGTAATATTTATTTTTATCTAATTAACTAACAAATCTAGAAAGCAATAAAATTGTCAATTAACAAGGATAAGGATTGGAGTCAAGATTTAGGAGGTCTAGAGTTATGATTTCCCCAATTGTTGATTTCATTAGTTGTATGTTTCTTATAGCTTTGACTTAGTTGCCTTTATCAATCATGAACTCTCCAGCTATCATAAATCTCTCTCAAGCAATTATGATAATTTACTAGACACACTCTCTCAAGCTACGTTAGCTAGATTAGCATTACAGTTCATTTAGATCGCACCCGAGGTATCGTTATCTCTAATCCAACCTCTAAACCCTCGGTTATGACTCTCGCCTATACTCCGGGAGTAATGTTGTTCAAACAACTACCTAAATATGCACTCTCTCTCAAGCAGATACATAATAAATAGGAACGGCTAATTGAGGATCCTTTCAATTAACCACAATCAAAACGTAGTTGAACAAATAGAGATAAACAACCAATTCAAAACTATATTAATATAACAACCAAATCATCCCCAACGGGTTCCATCAAAACCCTAGAAAACGAATTAGCTATTTATAATAGTATGTAAAACTACAATACTAAAAATCATAACCAACAATGAAAAATAGGAGAAAGAAGGAAAAACTCGTTGAAGAATTCCGCCTTGCTCCCAATGTGTTCTTGCCTCCTTAGGGTCTAAGATATGTCCAAAATATGTCCCCCCTCCTTCAAAGTAGGTTTAGGACCCCTTTTATACAAGTTGGAATAGTGTAGGGACGAAATAACCTTGTCCCGGACGAAATAGGACTTCTTTTTGACACCTGGAGCGGCGCGACCGCGGCCAAAACGCGGTAGGACCGCGGCCAGACAAGCTCTCTGATTTTCTGCCGCGGTCAGTTCCGCGGTTGCGGTTTCGATCGCGTTTTTGACCCTGTACCGTCTGGAATTTGGAAGAACGTAAAACATGAAAGTTGTAGCCCTTTGAGTTAGCTTTCCAACCATATATTGTGAAGCCCAAATGGAATTCTGAGCAAAAAGTTAGGTGTATTTTACTAGACAGTGCGCAATATGCCTACTCGAGTCTTCGTTTTGTTGTTTTATCATCCGTTGATCCCCGAATACGATCCCGGCTTAATTCCTTGGGCTTTTACTCAGACTTCAAAGATCCAAATCACTTGAATTCATTCCATAATATCTATATATCTCGGAATCACTCCTACAAGGCATAAAACACACCGTTAGTGCAAAACATTAGCGATTAAAGCGCAAACTCAATTAAAGTGCAGTAAATTAGAGTGTAATAAGCGACTAAAATACGTAATTATAGCCTATCATCACTGGGCGTTGGGCGTGTCCTGGGCGTAAGTCCCGACGGCCGAGGCGTAAGTATCACGGAACTAAGCCCCACTCATAAACCCCGGGGGCATTTTACATGTGCTCCGCCCAGGGCTCGAGTCCCATTTCTGCCTTTTAAAACAGAGTATGTATCTACTCGATGCACAAAAAGTATTAAATAAAAGTAATTTCACATAATTCCTATCTTACCAATAATGCTGTTCTCACTGCTTTATTGTTGTAGTTTCTTGCAGCCTTTATTGTACTATACTGCATTATAAGCTACTTTACTTTGCATATTACAAGCAATGAACTTTACATTTGTAAAACTAAATTAACCTTTGAATGCAAAATTATTTTTGAAAAGCTCCACTCATTCTTCATATTGTGAAGGAAATCTTGCAAGAATAATCATGCTAACTGGCCTTCAACTATGCAATTTCGAGTACAAATGAAGGAAAATGATGGAAAATAATTGATTGTAACAAATAAATTATTTTGGTAACTTTCTCAAACTTGTCAATCGAGATAATATAGAGGGATGATACTCATACTTAGTTTATCATATAAATTAGTTGATGCATATAAATACCAGTGTGTAATATTTATTTACCTTAGATAAACCTGCATAGTACTCTAGTAGAAAATTAATCCAAAGCATATGATAACAGTAAGCACTTACCAATTCTCAAAACAATTTAAAAGATTTATTCTTCTCCCTGAGACAGAATTTTATATATTAACACACTCAGCAGCAACAATGTATTTCAGAAACTTTAGTACATCTCCAATCTTTGCAAAGTAGTTATAGATATATTATTCATTCATCCAAAATTGCAGATCTCCAATTCAAAGTGTTCGGATATCATCGGCATTGGTCGGCTGAGCCGATGCCATATAACCTCTAACACCAACCTTGCTCTGCACTTCCAATGTATGTATCGTTTGGTATGACAATAAACATTTGTTGAGGATTTGTTCCCTCAAGATTGTGTTGCTTAACCTTTTGTCCAAATTAAAAACTTCAAAATCAACCTCTAACCTAGAATGTGAAGGACGACTTTAATTTTTATGTTTTCTGCGTCTCTGTCGTTGAACAAAGAAAATAACTTGATATAAACGGGACAGACAAAAAATGTTAAAGCAAAAGCAGTTTTAAAAAAAAGAGTCTTGAAAGGAAAACGTTATATACGATAACTAAATAAAAAATAGTTAGTAAGCCTCACAAAGTTACTTGTAGTATCTCTAAAAGTTGTTCATAATACATAATAACTGGACTTGTATATAAGTAGGAAAGACGTAGAGTTGAGACTTAAGTTTGTCAACAACATCATCGATCACATCACTTTTCTTATCAAGCCATTCAAGTAAATAAGAAAATGCATGGCTAAGGATCATAATTCAGTGACAAGAACCATATTCTTGAAAAAAAAAACGTGTAAAAAACCTGCAAAGTAAAATTGTCAAGAATAAACTTCCAATTGATAACATGAAGGCTAATATCTGTTGTTGCTTCCACACAAACTCTTTTCCAGACTTTCTTTCTAACAAGAATCAAGCTAAGAGAAAAAATGATTTTCATAGAAAGCTGATGATAGAAGAAATTATGGAAAGGAAGAGAATAAGTGAAAAATTCATCTTGTACGTGTATAATATAAGGTAAAAATATGAATGTAAAAATATAATGAATAGACTTCCATAATTCAAATTTAAGACCTTGATTAAGGGTGATAAGATCATATCCGTCCTACGACTCTGGATAGTAAAACTGTGCCAAGGTTATTGTCGGTCCAATTAAAATCACGAACATCCAACATTTTAAAAGTATTTGAATTTGTTCCACTTCTTTCCGTGTAAATGGAAAGTTCAGCATGAGAAAAGTGGAGCTCGCAATTATTGCTATCAAACCAAGCACTGACAATGACAGTGAGCATATAGATAGTGACACTAACAACTTCTTTGGATGTTTGTTATCGTATCGTTAAATCTGTCGTTACCTAACGACAAAAGTGTCACTATAAAACGACGAATTATATTGTATCGTATTGTTATTTTAAATATAATATTTATTTTGATTGTTACTTAAATTTTATTGTATCATATCGTTAAATCTTCATTACCTAACGACAAAAGTGCCACTATGAAACGACGAATTTGGTACGGTGACGTCGTTACCTTGCTTTTTTCTCTCATCTTGCCTTTCCTTACTATTGAATAATCCTATTTCATTCTTTATCCTGCTTTTTTATACAATAATTCTACTTTGTGTCCTATTTTTTCTTGGAAATATTGCAAGTTTATTCTTCATATTGTTGGTGCGTGACATCATGAAACGATGATAGACGATACAATCTATCCAAACGTTATATTTGTTAAACAATACATTACAATACAATACGATACATTATGAACTATACGTAACAACTATCCAAACAAGCTGTAAATTGGTAAATTGGTTAGACTTGCTCCTAAGGTTATTGGTATTGCTTCAATCTACTCGGCGGAATAGTTAGGAAATGCAAATGAATATTATATTAGTTTTTCAAAAAGAGTTTATCTGCTCTCAAATTAATATATACATAATTTTATGTTTTATATACATTTCTATTACATACCCATGATTACTGTATATATTTTTGTTTTACTTCACCATTTCTCATGAATAATAACTAAAGTGCCTGATATTACTACTTGAATTTGAAACCTACATGCTGATGTTTGCCTTTTCTTCCTCGTGTAGTGACACATTTGCTCCCTCTGAAAATTAGCAAACTTTACATCTATAACAGATTCTATTCATCTGATACTACAACCGCTATACGCTCTATAAAGTTAAATATCACACGTAGTGACGAAAGAAGATTAATTTCGCTGAGGGGGGTTAAAAAAAGAAAGAAAAAGAATTTAAAAAGATTATGGACCGTGGAAGCAGTAACTATTGCTTGCATTAGGTTAGACTGTCTATATCACACCCCTTTGGCTGCGGCCCTTCCCCGCATTCTGCATGAACGCGAGATGCCTTATGCGGGCTGTCCTTTTACAATGGAAAGTGAGAATTGAACTGGCGACCTTGCAAAGATTTTGAACCACCTTAAACACATAGCTATGCTTTTGGATTGTGTCAAGGGGGTTCATAATATAATAGTCCTCCCGTTTCAATTTATGTGAACCTATATATTTTCCTTTTACTCTGTGCTAAGAAGAATGGCCCATTTTCTTATTTGAGAACAATTTACCTTTATACAATGATTTATAGCCACACAAAATATATGTGCCTCATTGTACACCACGTGTTCAAAAGTCTTCTCTTTTTTCTTAAACTCCATACTCAGTTAAGTAATTTCACATAAATTGAAAGGGAGGACGTATATAGATGCACAAAACAAATTTTGCCTTATATACACAATGTAATTTTCCGACAAAGGGGGTTCATAATTCCCTTCAGCCCCCTAAATCCGCCCTAATCATATTGTTCACTTCGTTTTTCGAAGTCTAATATTGGTAGCTAATTTAGAGCTCAATAATACTTTATTTCTTGTCTATCGATATTTGTGTTACTCCACTCGGAAGCTCTTCTCCGGACCAGGCTATCTGCTGTCTTATCTCGATTTCAACGCTAAGTCTTGCATTTTATTTAATTTATTTATTATTTTGGGATCAAATCTATTCGTATAAATTCAATTATACCGTTTTACGGGATAAACATATATGTATTCATTTTATTCTCTAGTTTTCTTGTATTTGGATAGAGCACTAACATTGTATGTATCGGTGGTCCAGTGGCCAATGGACAACCGACAAACTGCTAACTGCCAATTCAAAACCTATGACTTATCTGTAAAAAGATGTCATGGATTTTATGCATATAGAAACGACGTCGTTATTTTGACTAAAATAGCCTAACGGTAAAATACTGGCGGGATTTTTGGTTTACTACTTTAACCTTTTCTTCATTCCCATGTGACCGTGTCACCGAGTAACGCACGTTTGGTATTTTTTTCTTTTTTTTTTCGAGATTGTTAATTAAATTAAATTTATAATATTTCATATAGGTATGAGAAACTTAATTGATCAAATATGACTTAGCTTTTAAAGTTTCATCAAATAAATCCGCTAAACAAATTGAGATGAGAGTACATTGTTAACAATATTGAAGAGATTCTTTTGCCAGTTCTAAACAACAACAATGACAAGTACAATGAAATTCCACAAATGATAATCTTAACCAGTTATCTAAGTATAAATATTGAGAGTTGAATTCATAACACATTATTCCAAAGCGGTTAATTTTTATTGATGATATGTTAAGAACATTTATAGTATTATATCATTAAAAATGAATTACAATCATTTTCATATAGTAAACATAGACCAAAGAGAGGTTTGTTTCGAACAACAAAAATAACAAAACCGCAGTATAGTCTCATAACTAGGGTTTCGAACAATAATAATATTTTAGTGTAAAACCTTTATAACTGTCAATATATTTAAGTTAATCTTATTTTGAATAATTAATCCTAACTACAAAAGTGTACATTACTTTTTTTCTTTTAATCCTTGAACGTTTTCTATACAATAATTTTAAAAGAAGTTATATGCACATATTAGCATATATTAAAAAGTAAAAAACTAAAATTTATTTATGTATTATTCAAAATTGCTCAGCTTTATTCATTGTTAATTTTTTTTTGATCCTTTTATACCATTGAAATAAGAAAAGTATCTCATATTTGTCCTTTGCTATTAACATAGCTGGAGCTGAAGTGACTAAACTTCATATATCTAAATTTCTTGAGAAAAAATATAATCATAAATTTACTCCTTAACTTTTTGGCTATAATTTAAAATAAGTTAGAGTCTCCTTATGGGTTAATGGCTAAATTAAGAAACACCCCCCCCCCCCCCCCCCCAATAATGGGGAGAAATTCAAAAATAGCCACAGTTTCAAAAGTAATCGAAATTTAGCCACTTTTCATGTAAAGATAAATCTGAACGAAAACATTGTTCAAAATTCGAAAAAATACTCCAGTATAGTATACAAGTCCAACATAATATACTGGAGGTGCTCCAATCTCCAATATAATATACTGGAACTTTCCGCGTGTTGGAGTTCCAGCATAATATGCTGGAAGTTCATACACAAGTGCACCGATTTCCAGTATATTATGCTGGAACTTTCCGTGTTACAGCAAAATAGTGGTTATTTTTCAATGACTTTGCAAACATCGACTACTTTTGAATGACCAGTCCGAAAAATGGCTAGCCCGTGCTATTTTTACCTAATAATGGGGATGAGATTAAATAAATTAATTTCGAATATATTAGATAAAATTCACCATTTTCCGTATTAATTTAAAACAATTGGGAAAAAGGTTTTGAACAAGCGTAAACAACGACCCTTTCAGTAGAACAGAAAGGGGGCAGAAGAGGGTGGTGGAGTCATTCAACACGGAAAAGACCTGTTTGGTTGGTAAATTTCTTCAGTTCTATTTATAAAGTAAATCTCCTTTTAGATCTGTTCATTTTCAAGACCTTCTTCACGATCTCTCAAAACTGAGGGCAACAGCCAAACGAGTCACACTCCTTTCTACTCCATCAAACGATTTTTTTACCGATCCGTAAGTAAATTTACCGATTTTCATATGCATTTTCACGAATTTATTTACTGCTTTAAGATCATTTTTAGGATTTGTATGATTTTATGAGATCTAGTTGATTAATGCTGAAATTTTGATACTCAAATTCGGCCCAAAAATAATGGCATTTTAACTACAAAAGAAAGATTGTGATTGTCGTACTTTTATGTAGTGTTTAAATGTAGATATTTTATTTGGAAAAGATTAAGAAATAATGATATACGGATTCACACTGAATTTTTGAATTTGCTGATTGAATTTTCCATTCTTTTTGAGTAATGATGTAGACGTGCTTTATATATGCTACAAGAAACTCGAGCATAAAGTGATGGGTGGTAAGTTTATGTTTAATTCAGTGGCGGATGTATAGTATTAGTTTTAGATTGAGTTCAGCCTAGTAACTTTGGCTCAAACCATGGGTATGTGTTAAGAAATCTACTAAATATGTATACAACAACAGCCCAGTGAAATCCCACACGTGTACGCAGACCTTACCTCTACCCGGGAGATAGAGAGGCTGTTTCCGATAGACCCTCGGCTCAAGAAAGATGAAAGGAAAGAGTATAAACAAGCAATATCAACAAAGAAGGTCAGAAAGACAATAACGACAAAGGAAACAATAGCAACAAGCTGTACCAACAACAAAATACTGATATCTAAAATATTTGGAGGATTCATGGTAGTATGACTATTTTTACATTGGCTGTCAACCAACCACCACTCATCTTCTTTATTTGGACTTGAGGCTGGCTATGCGAAGCTCGTATAGTTAGAGTTAAGCGAGGGGACGTACACAGAAATACTGTGTCAATCACTTGGTGCATATGCTGTAATTGAGCATATACTTCGATGTGATAGGTCTTTTTGGTTCATCTTCAGTTGAGTTGCTTCACGTGTGAGTGCCATTAAACACATACTAACTTAATTACTGAAGCATGATGTAGGAGATCTATGGCCATAGCTCCTCTTTGGTTCTCCTTACCATTACACCGCATTCAAATGATTTTGATTCATTTTTAATATTTTGTTATCTTTCTGGGATAATCCCTGCAGGACACTCCTCCCTTACAGGTCCTGTTGGTGTATCATGTGCTATGCTTATGCGGCTGACTTATCTACTGTATGATGATAGTCAATAAGTTTTCATGGACAATGCAAGAATGGACTAGAAAACTCTGGCGTGAAGAGTAACTTGCTTAGAATTTGTAGTGCAAGCATGGTGCTTAACAAAGTTACAGAAATTGTTTCCGCTGCAGTGGCTCGTTTCTCGAACACAAAGACGTCTAGCACTCCATATCCATCATCGGGGTTACCACCTCTTCCAGGTTCACTTACTATTTCCAGCTTAGATCAGAAGAACAAGTTGAGACTTTCCTCATCCCTTCAAGATCTTTCTGCATATCGGCGGCTTGATCTGGAAGATGGTGATCTTAACTCTGAAATAGAGAGGGGTTCAACTAATTTAAAACGGCTAAATCTTTTCAAGAGAGAAAATTTGGGTACAAGCTTCTCCAAGGTGAAGGGGTCGCCAGCAGTCAATTCTGCACGAACGAAATGGAAGCGAGTTATCTTAGTTCTCCTCTGCTTGCTATTGGTTGCATTTCTCCTATATATGTTGTTTTTTTATCTTAATTTATTCCACGGAGAGTCAAAGTTTTATGTTGTGCTTGATTGTGGTAGCACTGGGACTCGTGTTTATGTATATCAATCATCCCCTAACTATAAAAAAGATAGCGATCTCCCTATTGTATTGAGATCACTGCCAGAGGGTTTCCAGAGAAACTCAAGATTACAGAGTGGACGGGCTTACAACAGAATGGAGACAGAACCTGGATTTGACAAATTGGTGCACAACACATCTGGATTGAGAAAAGCAATCAAGCCACTAATTAAGTGGGCAGTGAAGCAAATCCCCAAGCATGCGCATAAATCTACTTATCTCTATCTTTATGCTACGGCTGGGGTCCGCAGGCTGCCAAATTCAGATTCAGAATGGCTTCTCAACAATGCTTGGTCCATTTTAAAAAGTTCGCCTTTTATGTGCAAGAGAGAATGGGTCAAAACTATCACTGGCATGGAGGAAGCCTATTATGGATGGATAGCTATGAATTACCACACCGGTATATTGGGGGCAAAACCTAAAAAAGGAACATTTGGTGCACTTGACTTAGGTGGCTCATCGTTGCAGGTTACTTTTGAGAGCAAGGAAAATCTCCCTGATGAAACTAGCTTAGAGCTGAATATTGGTGCGGTTAATCATCATCTTACTGCTTATTCCTTAGCAGGATATGGCCTGAATGATGCTTTTGACAAGTCTGTAGTTCAGCTTCTCAAGAGGCTTCCCAAGATCAGTAATGCAGATATCACCAGTGGAAACATTGAGATCAAGCATCCGTGTTTGAATTCTGGTTACAAGGAGCAATATATCTGTACTCATTGTGTTTCCCTATACCAAGAAGGTGGTAATCCTACCACTGGGAGAGAAGTTTCTGGTAAAGGGGGGAAGCCTGGAGTTCGTGTTCAGCTTGTTGGAGCTCCAAAATGGGAAGAATGCAATTCACTTGCAAAAGTTGCTGTCAATTTGTCTGAATGGTCTGGCAAAAATCCAGGAATTGATTGTGAGTTGCAGCCCTGTGCTCTTGCAGAAAATCTTCCTCGTCCTTATGGCCAGTTCTATGGTATGTCTGGTTTTTACGTTGTATATCGTTTTTTCAACTTGACCCCTGATGCTGCGCTGGATGATGTATTAGAAAAGGGTCAGGAATTTTGTGAGAAGACTTGGGATGTCGCAAAGACTAGTGTTGCACCTCAGCCTTTCATAGAACAGTATTGCTTCAGGGCACCATATGTTGTCTTTTTGTTGAGAGAAGGCTTGCACATTACTGATAGTCAGGTAACCATTGGTTCTGGAAGTATTACTTGGACGCTAGGTGTTGCACTGTTGGAAGCTGGAAAGGCAGTTTCAACTGGGGTGGAACTTATTAGTTACAAGCTATTGCTCATGAAGATGCACCCAATTATTCTTTTTGCTATTTTGTTTGCTTCATTAGCTGTTCTTCTTTGTGCATTATCATGTGTTGGGAAGTGGATGCCCAGGTTCTTCCGTAGGCAATATCTTCCCCTTTTTGGGAATAATAGTGCTTCATCCACATCTATAATCAACATTCCAGCTCCTTTCAGTTTCAGGCGGTGGAGTCCTGTTATTACAGGTAATTTCTTCTGAAAATCATGTGTACCGTGCTATTCTAGTTTAGAATATGTCCATCGCTGTCCTTGTTAGGGAAATCAAAACAAAAATATCACCGCTTTTATGGGTAGGAAGCTCTTTTGAAATCAAGTTCACCTCTGTGCCCCATTTATCTGTTTATTGGAAGCTTTTTATACTAGCTTGAATTATACATCTCTGATAGTACTAATTTCAAAGTCTAATTTGGAACAAAATATGATAGTTTCACTGACTATAAAAAAATGATGGCTTCAGAAATGAAGTCACACTAAATATACACAACAATTGCCTTTATACCAGTTGTTAATGCTAATTGTCATATTAAGGCTTCAGCAAAGTGGAGTTGAATGGAGTTTTTTATGCCTCCAGCGTAGACAGTTTCCTCTAACTTATGATCTTTTCTTGTTGTCATAGACTGTCATCTTCTAAAGGAGCAATTCTGTTTAAACTATTAGTACTGGCTCAGGAAGATTACCTTTTGGTAAGAATAATCAATAATTGTTGTGGATTAGAGTGAGAAGGTAACACCAGTTTTTGAGTCATATAGATAACAAACATACTTATGACACTGTCTTGATATTTAAGGAGTAATGAATTTGACCTATTTCCACGGTTCCTACATATCTCTGTGCCTTACTAATTATGAGTTGAAAAATAGACTTTAACACTTTATAGTTCTCTTTTATATTGCTGTTACTATTAGCACTATTTCTCAGATATCCTTCTTAGATCACGCCAATTTGTCTTTCAGGTGAAGGAAGAGTGAAAATGCCACTCAGTCCAACAGTTGCTAATACACAACAGAGACCATTTGACACTGGGCATGGTTTCGGTGGCAATGGTATCCAGCTCACTGAATCTTCTTTATATTCATCGTCTAGTAGTGTGGCACATAGTTTTTCATCAGGGAGCTTGGGTCAGATGCAATTTGAAAGTAGTAGCACGGGTTCCTTCTGGTCCCCACACAGAAGCCAACAACGTCTCCAGAGCAGGAGATCCCAATCACGAGAAGATCTTATTTCTTCACTGGCTGAAGTGCCCTTGCCTCCAAAGGTCTAAATCTGATGGTAATATTGCTCATTGAAGAGAAAATCATGGGGCTGATGATTGCTAATGGCTCATTAGCCAAATTGCTAATTACCTTCAGCTATGAATCTCATGATATACTCCTGTCCTACGTTCTCCTTTAGAGGCACCATAATGAGGCTACTACTTATTCATCTGACATTACATAGAATAGAGTCATGACACAGACATTATCAGCGAAGAGAAGTCTGGCCTCACTAAGCCAGGCGACTGTGCAGAACAGCAGGGAACTTGTTACTATGAGGAGCTTGACAAAGATTTGCATCCTGTGAATACTGGGGATACTAATGAACTCCGACTATGATTCCAACTTGATAGTCCAAAGTTTCACATGATTTGAATGGAGGAGATTCTCTAAATACGGTCCTTTTATGTGAATGAGGTAGCCGGCTTGTAAATGGTCAAATTTCAGGTTAGGTTAGCTCGAGATTTTGGTAACTCATTCTCTACTCATATTTCACACAGGATACATGTTCCTTAATTCTTTTATACTACCCACTATTCTAATGTACTTCTATTTACAGAATTCAACATTTTCACAAGCATTATTCTGATATTAGGTGGAATACATAGCTAGCATCGAAAAAGTCATTGAGCTGTCTTACTTTAGAAAGGGAAGTTTGAGGGAATCAGCATGGAGATGTAGATGGTTTGTCCTGTACCAAATTGGAGAATTTGTTTGCAGGTTATTGTCATCGGTCCTACTTGACAATGTCAGATGTCTCGTAGCAGCTGCTCTCATTTACGCGCCTTCTAAGATTTCTTGCTTTACAAAAGGAGCGCTGCAGGGAAGGAATCGGCTCCCTTTGGAGTGCCTGTGTTTTAATCCCAGGTGATAGATTTACACACACATATAGAGAACTTCTGCAGATCCTATGAATCCAAAACAGCCCCAGTTCTTCTCAGGGCCTAAAAAGGGCTAAGAGCATAAGAAAATCCTCTTTTACCTTTCACCAGAAGCACTATACCATCACCGACACAAGGTCAACTAGGTTATGTACGTAACGGCAGGTATCATATATCCATCTGTGTTACATATGAACCAACCCCACATAGGCAATGACCAGCTCACCTGCTTGCATATAATATCAGGCATGTAACCCTGAAAAAACTATTCAATCTCCACCTAAACAAGAGCAGAATTAGACAGAATTAAAATATACAAAGCCGTTTTGCCTTTTCTTAAATATTTATTGGAAAAGCTAACAGATTTAAAAAGAAAAAGCAACCTAGCCCCGATCTTATACTCGTGAAGTCTCTTGGAAACAATTTTTATTTTTATTTTTATTTTTTGTATATCCCCAAAGTAATTCAAACTTGGGAGGTGAAGGGGAAATCAAACAATTTACACGCCCATCAATGTAGCATTTAGACTTGTAGATGTAAAATCTTTACAAGCTATCAATAGAAAAGTTCTTCAAAAGCGGGTATGCCTCATTAACATCATCAGAGGTTCTGGTTTCAGCAGCATTTGGCTCCAAACCGTCAAGGTACTGTTGATAGAGAACCCCATAAACCTTAAAACAGTGACACTAACTTCAAGCCACTCATACTATCATGCAAAACTAAATTTGAGTAAGAGGAACCCCCAGAATTAGAATTACATTTCTTTGCTATAAACATTCCTCTTTATTTGGGCATTTTAGGGCCATAAAACAAGAATTCAGGACGATTTCAAATTATTCGTGTGCTAATATCCACGCCATCTTCATGAATTCTGGCGACGGGCTCCGAATCGCCTAATTTTCCAGGAATTCAGGACGATTTTCCATTTTTCGTGTGCACGCCATCTTCATGAATTCGGGCGATCAACCCTGAATCG
Source organism: Nicotiana attenuata (assembly GCF_001879085.1). NCBI lineage: Eukaryota > Viridiplantae > Streptophyta > Magnoliopsida > Solanales > Solanaceae > Nicotiana > Nicotiana attenuata. Next base: position 20,482,351 of record NC_031991.1, on the reverse strand, counting down.
CCTACTTTTTTGGGCAAGAAATGACTTAATACACAATATTCATTTCTTCTCCATGACCGTTTCTCGTTTTTGATATTAATGACTTAATACACAATATTCATTTCTTCTCCATGACCGTTTCTCGTTTTTGATATTTTAGTGCCATAAAATAGGAATTCAGTACGATTTTCTATTTTTCGTGTGCTAATGTCCAAACCATCTTCATGAATTCGGGCGACTAACCTCGAATAGCCTGAAATTTTGTGGGCCCATCAGAAACGACCTAATGGACAATAGTCATTGCTTCTCCATGATCGTTCCTCATTTTATTTTAATTTTAGGGCAATAAAATAGGAATTCAACACGATTTTTGATTTTTCGTATGCTAATGCAAGCCATCTTCATGTATTCGGATGACCGGCCTCGAATCGCCTAAAATTTTGTAGTACCATCAGAGACGACTTAGTGAACGATAGTCATTGCTTCTCCATGACCATTCCTCATTTTTAGCATTTTAGGGCTATAAAATAGGAATTCAGTACGATTTCCGATTTTTCGTGTGCTAATGTCCACGTCATCTTCATAAATTCGAGCCATGGGCCTCGATCGCCTAAAATTTTGTGAGCACATCAGAAACGACCAAATGAACACTAATCATTACTGCGCCATGACAGTTCCTTATTTTTTTGGCGTTTTGGGCCATAAAAAAGGAATTTAGGACGTTTTTTAATTTTTCGTAAGATAATGTCCAAGCCATCTTTAAGAAGTCGGGAGACCGACCTCGAATTAACTTAAATTTGTTGGCCAATTTAGAAACGACCTAATGAAGAATAGTCATTGTTTCTCCATGACCGTTTCTCCTTTTTTGGTGTTAGGGCCATAAAATAGGAATTCATCACGATTTCCGATTTTCATGTGCTAATGTCCACGCCATCTTCATGAATTTGGGCGACCGGCCCAAAATCGCCTTAAATTTTGTGGGCCTACCAAAGACGACCTAATGAACAATAGTCATTGCTTCTCCATGACCGTTCCTTGTTTTTATTTTAGGGAAATATAACAGGAATTCAGCACTATTTTTAATTTTTCGTATTGCTAATGTTCATGGCATCTTCATGAATTCGGGCGACCAACCCTGAATCGCCTAAAATTTTATGGGACCATTAGAAACGACCTAATGAACAATAGTCATCGCTTCGCCATGAACATTCCTCTTTATTGTGGTGTTTTAGGGCAATAAAACAGGAATTCAAGGCGATTTTAATTATTCCTGTGCTAATGTCCATGCCATCTTCATGAATCCGGGCGATGAGCGCCGAATCGCCTAAAATTTTTAGGCCCATTAGAAACGACATAATGAACAACAATCATCGATGTCCCATGACTGTTCCTTGCTGTTTGATTTTCTAGGGCCATAAAATAGGAATTCACGACGATTTTCAATTTTTGTGTGTACGCCATCTACATGAATTTGGGTGACCGACTCCAAATCGCCTAATTTTTTGGGCAATAAACGACTTAATAGACATTAGTCTTTTCTTCTCCACGCTTGTTTCTCGTTTTTTGAATATTTTAGGGCCATAAAATAGGAATTCAACACGATTTTCAATTTTTCCTGTGCTAATGTCCATACCATCTTCATGAATTTGGGCGACCGACCCCAAATAGCCTAAAATTTTGTGGGCCCATCAGAAATGACCTAATGAATAATAGTCATTGTTCTCCATGATCGTTCCTTATTTTTTTAATTTTAGGGTAATAAAATAGGAATTCAGCACGATTTTCAATTTTTCGTATGCTAATGTCCACGCCATCTTCATGATTCGGGCGACCGGCTCTGAATCGCCTAAAATTTTGTAGTACCATCATAAATGACTTAGTGAACAATAGTAATTGCTTCTTCATGATTGTTCCTCATTTTTTTGATATTTTACGGCTATAATATAGGAATTCAGCACGTTTCCGATTTTCGTGTTCGTGCCATCTTCATAAATTCGGGCGATCGGCCCCGAATCACTTAAATTTTGTGTGCACTTCAGAAATGACAAATGAACAATAGTCATTGCTTCTCCATGACTGTTCCTCATTTTTTTGCGTTTTAGGGCCATAAAACAGGAATTCATTACGATTTCTAATTTTCGTGTGCTAATGTCCACAAAATCTTCATGAATTTGGGCGAGACCCAGAATCACCATAAATTTTGTGGGCCTATCAAAAATGACCTAATGAAAAATAATCATTGCTTCTCCATGATCGTTTCTCGTTTTCTATTTTAGGGAAATTAATCAGGAATTCAACATGATTTTTGATTTTTCGTATTGCTAATGTTCACGCCATCTTCATGAATTCGGACGACCAGCCCCGAATCACCTAAAATTTTATGGGACCATCAGAAACGACTTAATGAACAATGGTCATTGCTTTGCCATGAACATTCCTCTTTATTGTGGTGTTATAGGGCCATAAAACAGGAATTCAACACGATTGACGATTTTTCGTGTGCTAATATCCACGCCATCTTCATGCATTCGGGTGAGCGGACACAAATTGCCTAAAATTTTGTGGACCCATCAGAAATGACCTAATGAACAATGTCATTGCTTTTACATAACTGTTCCTTGTTTTCTGGCGTTTTAGGACCATAAAATAGGAATTCAGCAAGATTACTGATTTTTTGGTGCTAATGTCCACATCATCTTCATGAATTCTGGAGACGGGCCCAAAATAGCCTTAAAATTTTGTGGACCCATCAGAAATGACCTAATGAACAATAGACATCGTTTTTCCATGACCGTTCCTCATTTTTGGCATTTAGGGCCATATAACAGGAATTCAACACGATTTTCGATTTTTCTTGTGCTAATGTCCACGCCATCTTCATGAATTCGAGCGACCGGCCCTGAATCGCCTAAAATTTTGTGGGTCGATCAGAAATGATATAAAAAATAATAGTCATTGCTTCGGCATGCCCGTTCCTCGTCTTTTTCCATTTTAGGGCCATACAACATGAATTCAACACGATTTCCGATCTTTCGTGTGTTAATGTCCTCGTCACCTTTAGGGCTGCTTATCGGGCGGATTGAGCGGTTATTTACTTTTAATGGTTTGGCTTATCGGCTATCGGCTTTTATATGTATTAATTCGCTATCCACCCGATAAGATATCGGGAGGATTGGTATCGGTTTAGCTCTTATCGGGTGGTTATCGGGCGGTTTATCGGTCTAATTCAATCTATATTGCACATGATTCAATTTACCAAATTTAGCGAGGGTCCAAAATTTGCTTCGCCGTGCTTCAAATGTATGCGGATGTATGGTTAACCACCAACTCTCTCTAGGACTAGTAACTGAGGACATATTTAATAAATCGAACGTCTTTAATTTATTTCTGTAAGGAGATCAAGAAAAGTTAGATGTGCAGAATGAGAGCAAGGTTTTAGTTGTTTGCTTCTACTTAATCCTTCACGTATTTGTATTTGGATTTTAGATTATGATTCAACGGGTGCAAGAATGGATAAACATCGGCTGTTGATTTTTCTTTTTTCTATTTCATTTGTAAATGGGTTAAAGATTTTAATTCAGTAGGTACGTACCATTGTATATATATATACTTTTCCTTTTATTTTATCACCTCTCTAGTATATTTACTTTTAAGGAGTGTTTAAGTTGCAATCAGTATAGGCCTAGCTTAAAGATGAAAGTTATAAGCATGGGAGAGTTAGAGGGGACGGAAGGGGCTCATCCGAATCCCCTTCCCCAGAAAATTAACATGTTCATACAACGTCAACTTATATATATATATATATATATATATATATATTAGATGTTGAACTTTTTTGATGAAAAATCCTGACCCCTTTTGATGCAACTATAGTTATCTTGTACAAGTAAAGGATGGAAAAGAGAAGTATACAATGTGTTCTTATTTCTTGAAGACAAACTTCAAGAGGTTGCTCTCAGCATAAATACACGCCAAAAGAATGCAGTGGCCCACATATATATGCTATCAACTTTAGGACAATAGAACTAAATCATCCATAAAACCCTAAAAGATAGGTTTCTCCAAGAGAAATTGGGGTTATAACTGAAATCCTGAGCAGGATAACTTTGCATTTTGACTGTAATTACCTTGAGTAACTTGTTTCAACCCTCTGGAGAGAGAAACTAAGGCCTTCTAACATGATAATAAGCAGGTTAACCATACATTTTAACTTCCAGTACCCGAGATAGAGTACCGGGAGTGGAAGAAGGGTTTTTGATTATTTAATATATATATATATATATATATATATATATGGATAAAATTAAATTTTATATGTATATATATATATATATATTCTTAACGGGGTAACGGATTATCCGTTAAGAAAATTGAATAATTCGCCCCCAAACCGATAAGCCGCTAATAAAAAAATTTCAACCCGTTCCCCGTCGGTTAAACCGTTAACCCGATACCAATAAGCCATTAAGCTTCGGTTTCAGTTCGATTTTCGATTTCGGTTCGGTTTTGAACACCCCTAGTCACCTTCATGAATTCGAGCAACCAGCTCGAATCAGCTAAAAATTTGTGTGCCCATTAGAAACGACCTAATGAATAATAAACATTGCTTTCCCATGATCTTTTCTCCTTTTAGGCGTTTTAAGGTCATACAATAGGAATTCAGCTTGATTTTCAATTTTTGTATGCTAGTGTCTACGCCATCTTCATGAATTCGGGTGACCAGTCCCGAATCTCCTATAATTTTATGGGCCTATCATAAATGACCTTGTAGATATCAAAATTTTAACGGATCAAGCTAAATCTAAACTTCAAGATACTACAAGATGACTCTTGAAATTCTAGGAGTCTATCAAGGTTGCTTGGAGGCTACTCTACCAAAATCCTAACTTGGAGGCTACTCTACCCTAGCCCTAGGTCACTCATATAAAAAGGGTTATATAATCCCATAAAAAATATCAAAATGGAGATCATCTCAAAAATCCCATAAATTCACGGGATATTCACAAAGAGATCAAGAGGTGGCCGGAATTCTTAATTATCAAATACTTCAAGAAGATCCGCAACATACTTCATGGATATCAAATAAATCCAAGGATGTCCGCATCATCCTACATTTGAGAAACACGTTGCTCCAGCCCTCAAATCACGGAGATAATCAGGAGGGAAGAATCAAGGGAGAAACAGAATTGTACTCCCAATTGATTAATAAAATTAATTTATTCTTTTGTGATTGCAGTTATTTTTCGTATGTCAATTCGTTGCAAACAGACTTAATGAACAATAGTCATTGCTTCTCCACTTGTTCCACTTTTTTGGCATTTTAGGGCCAAACAACAGGAATTCAGCACAATTTCTGATTTTTCGTGTGCTAATGTCCATGCCATCTTCATGAATTTGGGTGACCATCCTCGTATCGCCTAATGAACAATAGTCATTGCTTCCCCATGAACGTTCCTTATTTGGCATTTTAGGGCCATAAAGAGGAATTCAGCACGATTTCCATTTTGTGCTAATGTCTACGCCATCTTCATGAATTCGGACGACCAACACCGCATCACCTAAAATTTTGTGGACCCATACAAAATGACCTAATGAATAGTAGTTATTGTGTCTCCATGACCATTCCTCATTTTTTGGCGTTTTAGGACCATAAAATAGGAATTCAACACGACTTCCGATTTTTCGTGTGCTAATGTCCATGCCATCTTCATGAATTCGGGCGACTAGCCCCGAATCGCCTAAAATTTTGTGGACCCATACAAATGACCTATTGAATGGTAGTCATTGCTTCTCCATAACTATTCCTTGTTTTTTGGCATTTTAGAGCCATACAATAAAAATACCGCACTTAGATTTTTCATTACTAATATTCACGACATCTGCATGAATTCGAGCGACCTGCCCCAAATCTCCTAAAATTTTGCGGGCCCATAGAAAACAATCTAATGAACAATAGTCATCGCTTCGCCACGATCGTTCCTCATTTTTTGGCATTTTAGGGCCATAAAACAGGAATTTATAACCATTCCTAGATTTTTGTGTGCTATAGTCCACGCTATCTGCATGAATTCGGGCGACCGACCACGAATCTCCTAATATTTGCCGGGCCTATCAAAAATGACCTAAGAACAATAGTCATCACTTCGTCTTGACCGTTCCTCGTTTTTTGGCATTTTAGGGCCATAAAACAGGAATTTAGCACGATCGCAAATTTTTATGTGCTATAGTCCGCGCCATCTGCATGAATTCGAGCGACCGGCCCGAATCTCCTACAATTTTGCGGGCCCATAAAATATGGCCTAATGAACATTAGTCATTGCCTCACCATGACCTTCCCTCATTTTTTGGTATTTTAGGGCCATAAAATAAGAATTCAGGACGATTTTCAGTTTTTTGTGTGCTATATTCCACGACATCTGCATGAATTCGGGCGACCGATCCCGAATCTCCTAAAATTTTGTGGGCCTATGTAATGAACAATTGTCATCGCTTCACCATGATCATTCCTCTTTTGGCATTTTAGGGCCATAAAATAAGAACTCAGGACGATACCTAGATTTTTGTGTGCTATAGTCCACGCCATATGCATGAATTCGGGCAACCGACCCGAATATCTTAAAATTTTGAGATCCCATAAAAAATGACCTGATCAACAATGGCCATCGCTTCGCCATAACCGTTCGTTATTTTTTGGCATTTTAGGGCCATAAAATAGGTATTCAAGACAATTCCCTAATTTTCGTGTGCTATAGTCCACGCCATCTGCATGAATTCGGACAACCGACCCCGAAAATCCCAAATTTTATGGTCCCATAAAAAATGACCTAATGAACAATAATCATCGCTTCGCTATGACCGTTCATAATTTTTTGCCGTTTTAGGCCAAAAATAGGAATTCAAGACGATTCACAGATTTTTGTGTGTTATAGTTCTCGCTATATGTATGAATGTGGCAGACCGTCCCCGAAGTTCCTAAAATTTTGCGGGCCCATCAAAAACGACCTAATGTATACCATAACCGTTCCTCCTTTTTTGGCATTTTAGGGTCATAAATAGGAATTCGGGACGATTCTCAAATCTTCGTGTGCTACACTCCATATCATCTCCATGAATTCGGGCGACCGGCCCCGAACCTCATAAAATTTTGCGGGCCCATAAAAAATAACCTAATCAACAATAGTCATTGATTCTCCATGGCCGTTTCTTATTTTTTGACGTTTTAGGGCCATAAAATAGGATTTCAAGAGGATTCTTAGATTTTCGTGTGTAATAGTCCATGACATCTGCATAAATTCGGGCGACCGATCCCGAATCTGCTAAAATTTATGGGTCCATAAAAATGACCTAATGAACAATAGTCATCTCTTCATCATGACGTTCCTCGCTATTTGGCGTTTTAGGGCCATAAAATAGGAATTTAGGACGATTCCCAGATTTTCGTGTGCTATAGTCTATGCCGCCTGCATGAATTCGGGCGACCGACCTCGAATCTCCTAAAATTTTGCGGGCCTATAAAAAATGACCTAACGTACTATGGTCATCGCTCTCCATGTCCGTTCCTCGTTTTTCGGAGTTTTAGGGCCATAAAATAGGAATTCATGACGATTCCCAGATTTTCGTGTGCTATAGACCACACCATCTGCATGAATTCGGTTGACCGATCCCTAATATTCTAAAATTTTATAGGCCAATCAAAATCGACTTAATGAACAATAGTCATCGCTTCGGCATGACCGTTCCTCGTTTTTGGACTTTTAGGGCTACAAATAGAAATTGAGGACGGTTTCCAAATTTTTGGGTGTTATAGTCCCCGCCATCTGCATGGATTCAAGCGATCGACCTTGAGTCTCCCAAAATTTTGCGGCCCCATAAAATCGACCTAATAAAAAATGGTAATTGCTTTTTGATGACCATTCCTTGTTTTTTTTAAAAATGTTTTAGGCCCATAAAATAGGTATTCAATATGATTCCCAGTTTTTCTTGTCCTATTATCCACGCCATATGCATGAATTCGGGAGACCGACCCCGAATCTCCTAAAAGTTTGTGGGCCCATAAAAAATAACCTAACGAACAATAGTCAAAGCTTCGCCATCACTGTCCTCATTTTTAGGAGTTTTAAGGCCATTAACCTGAATTCAGGACGATTCCCAGATTTTTGTGTGCTACAGTCCACATCATCTTCATGAGGTCACCCTGAATCTCCTAAAATTTTGCGGGCCCATAAAAAAAGTGACCTAATGAATAATAGTTGTTGTTTTTCCATGGCCTTTCCTCATTTTTGGCGTATTAGGGCCATATAACAGGAATTCAGGATGATTCCCAGATTTTCGTGTACTATATTCCACGTCATCTGCATGAATTCGGGCGACCACCCCAAATCTACCAAAATATTGTGGATCCATCAAAAACAGCCTAATGACAATATTCATCGCTTTTCCATGACCGTTCCTCTTTTTTTTGGCATTTAGGGCCATGAAACACGAATTCAAGACAATTCCCAGATTTTTATGTGGTATAGTCCACGCTATCTGCATGAATTCAGGCGACCGACCCCGAATCTCCTAAAATATTTCGAGCCCATAAAAAAAGACCTAACGAACAATTAGTCATCGCTTCGTCATGACCGTTCCTCTTTTTTTGGCATTTTAGGGTCATAAAACAAGAATTCAAGATGATTCCCAGATTTTTGTCTACTATTGCCCACGCCGCCCAGAATCTCCTAATATTTTGCGAAACCATAAAAACGACATAATGAATAATAGTCAATGCTTCGCCATTAATGTTCCTCATTTTTTGGTGGTTTAGGGTAATAAAACAGGTATTCAAGACGATTCTCAAATTTTTATGTGATATAGTCCACGCCATCTGCATGAATTCGGGCAACCGGCCCAGAATCTCCTAAAATTCTACGGGCTCAAAAAACGACCTAACAAACAATAGTCATCGCTTCGCCATGACCGTTCCTTATTTTTTTTTTTGAGTTTTAGAGCCATAAAATCAGAATTCAGGACGATTCCCAGATTTCCACGCCATCTGCATGAATTCAGGCGACCGTTCTTGAATCTCCAAAAATATTATAGGCCAATAAAAAATGACGTAATGAAAAATATTAATTGATTCGCCATGACCATTTTTTGTTTTTTCTCTTTTAGGGACATAAACAGGAATTCAGGATGATTTTCAGATTTTTGGGCGCTATAATCCCCGCCATCTGCTTGAGTTCGGGCGACCGACCCCGAATCTCCTAAAATTTTGCGGGCCCATAAAAAATGACTTAAAGCACAATTATAATTGCTTCTCCATGATCGTTCCTCATATTTTTGAGCTTTAGGGCCATAAAACAGGAATTCAAAACGATTCTTAGATTTTCGTGTGCTATGTCCACGCACACTGTAAAATTCAGGCGATCGAACCTGAACATTTTAAAAGTTTGCTGGACCATAAATAATAGCTTAATGAATAATAGTCATCACTTCGCCATGACACTTCCTCGTTTTTAGCGTTTTAGGCCATATAACAGGAATTCAAGATGATTCTCAGATTTTTGTGTGCTATAATCCACGCCATCGGCATGAATTCAAGCGACCGGCCCCGAATCTCCTAAATATTTGCGAGACAATAAAAAATGACCTAATGAATAATAGTCACCACTTCGCCATGACCTTTTCTTATTTTTTTTTTGAGTTTTAGGGCCATAAAATAGGAATTTAGGACGATTCCCAGATTTTCGTGTGCTAGTTCATGCCATCTGCATGAACTCAGGCGACCGGCACCGAATCTGCAAAAAAATTACGGGCCTAATCATAAATAGTCATTATTTTTCCACGACTGTTTCTCGTTTCTAGGCGTTTTAGGCCATAAAACATGAATTCAAGACGATTCCCAGATTTTCGTGTGCTATCCATGTCATCCGCATGAATATAGGAGACCGACCCCGAATCTCTTAAAATTTTATGGGCTCATCAAAAATGACCTAACGAAGAGTACTCATTGCTCCGCCATAACTATTCCTCATTTTATGTAATTTTAGGGCCATAAAACAGGAATTCAGGACGATTCCCAAATTTTCATATGCTACTGTCCACGCCATCTGCATGAGGTCGCCCAGAATCTCCTAAAATTTTGCGGGCCTATCAAAATTAACCTAATGAATAATGGTCATCATTTCACCATGAGAGTTCCTCATTTTTTGTTGTTTTACGGCCATAAAATAGGAATTCATGACGATTTTCAGATTTTTGTTTGCTATAGTCCACACCATCTACATGAATTCGGGCGACCGGCCCCGAATCTTCCAAAATTTTGCGGCTCCATAAAATATGATGTAATGAACAATAATCATCTCTTCGTCATGACCGATTCTCGATTTTTGGCATTTTAGAGCAGTAAAATACGAATTTAAGACGATTCCCAGATTTTCGTGTGCTAGTCCACGTCATCTGCATGAATTCGGGCGACCGATCCCGAATCTCGTAATATTTTACGGACACATAAAAAATGACCTAATAAACAATATTCAATGCTTCGCCATGACCGTTCCTCTTTTTTTGGAGTTTTAGGGCCATAAAACAGGAATTCAGGACGATTCCCAGATTTCGTGTGCTATAGTCCACGTCATATGAATGAATTCGAGCAAACAACACCGAATCTCCTAAAATTTTGTGGGCCAATAAAAAATTACCTAATGAACAATAGTCATCGCTTCCCCATGATTGTTCCTCGCTTTATGGCATTTTAGGGCCATAAGAAGAGCAATTCAGAATGATTCCCAGATTTCCGTGTGCTATAGTCCACGCCATCTCTATGAATTCAGGCTACCGACCCCGAATCTCCTAGAATTTTGTGGGCCCATAAAAATTACCTAATAAACAATAGTCATTACTTCACCAAGACTCTTTCTCGTTTTTTGGCATTTTAAGGCCATTAAAAAGGAATTCAGACCATTTTCTAGATTTTTGTGTGTTACAGTCCATGCCATTTGCAAGAATTCGGTAGAATAGCCTCGAATCTCCTAAAATTTTGCGAGCCCAGCAAAAATGATCTAATGAACAATAGTTATCGTTTCGCCATAATCTTTTCTCATTTTTTTTTGGTTTTTTGGGCCATAAAATAGGAATTAGGACGATTCCCATATTTTCGTGTGCTATATTCCACGCCATCTGCATGAATTCGGGCAATCGACCCCGAATCTCCTAAAATTTTGCGGGCCCATTAAAAATGATCTAATGAATAATGGTCATCGCTTTGCCATGACCTTTCCTCATTTTTTGATATTTTAGTGCCATAAAACAGGAATTCAAGACGATTCCTAGATTTTCGTGTGCTATAGTCTACGCCATCTACATGAATTCGGGCTACCGACCCCAAATCTCCTTGAATTTTATGGGCCCATTAAAAACGATCTAATAAATAATGGTCATCGCTTCGCCATGATTGTTCCTCGTTTTTTGGCGTTTTAGGCTATAAAACATGAATTCATGATGATTCCCAGATTTTCGTGTGTTATACTCCACGCCATCTGCATGAATTCGGGTGATCGATCCTGGATCTCCTAAAATTTTGTAGGATCATAAAAAACGACTTAATGAATAATAGTCATCGCTTCGCCATGATAGTTCCTTATTTTTTGGCATTTTAGGGCCCATAAAATAAGAATTTGGGATGATTCACAGATTATCGGGTGCTAATATCCACGCTATCTGTATGAATTCGGACGACCGACTCCAAAATTCCTAAATTTTGCCGGCCCATAAAAATGACCTTATGAACAATAGTCATCACTATGCCATGACCGTTCCTCGTGTTTTGGACTTTTAGGACCATAAAACAGGAATTCAGGACGATTCCTAGATTTTCGTGTGCAGTCCATGCCATCTGCATTAATTTGGGTGCCGACCCTAAATCTCCTAATATTTTGCGGGCCCATAAAAAACGACCTAATGAACAATATTCATTACTTTGCCATGACCATATTTCATTTTTTGGTGTCTTAGGACTATATAAAAGGAATTCTGGATCTCCTAAAATTTTACAGGTCCATTCGATTTAATGAAAATTAGTCACCGCTTCACCATAATCGTTCCTTATTTTTTGGCGTTTTAGCGCAATAAAATAGGAATTTATAACGATTCCCAGATTTTCGCGTGCTATAGTATACGCCATATGCATGAATTCGGGTGACCAACCTGAATCTCTTAAAAATATTTCGGGCCCATCAAAAATGACCTAATAAACAATAGTTATCGCTTCGCCATGACCGTTCCTCATTTTTTGGTATTTTAGGGCGATAAAAAAGGAATTTAAGATGATTCCCAGATTTTTGCGTCCTATAGTCTACGCCATCTGCTTGAATTCGGGCGACTGACCCCGAATCTCCTAAATATTTCGGGCCCACCAAAAACGACCGAATAAACAATAGTCATCACTTCGTCATGATTGTTCCTTATTTTTTGGTATTTTAGGGCCATAGAACAGGAATTCAGGATTCCCAGATTTTCATGTGTTATAGTCCATGTCATCTGCATGAATTTAGGTGACTGACACGAATCCCCTAAAATTTTGCGGGCTATAAAAAAATGACCTAATGAAAAATAGTCATCGCTTCGCCATGACCATTCCTCATTTTTTGGCACTTTAGGGCCATAAAATAAGAATTCAGGACAATTCCAGATTTTCATGGGCTATCGTCCACGACATCTCCATGAATTCGAGCGACTGGTCCCGAATCTCCTAAATTTTGCAGGCCCATCAAAACTACCTAATGAACAATAGTTATTGTTTCGAGGAAGTCTGAGGCCAGTTTAGCAAAAAGACTGCAGGAACTAAATTTCTATCCTTAGCTATTCAAGAACTCCTCGCTGGTCTCTTGCTCCGGCTCCGGCGAATTTGTTCATAAACTGCGATTTCTTTGAACCACGGTCTCTGGTTCCCTGGGTGTTTGTGTGTTTTGCAGGTATCACTTTTGTGGCTGTCTGGCGGCGGTAGGGAGGTGAACGCGCACAAGCAGTAGAGCAGTAGCTATACGCCGGGTTCCGCAGCATCGGGAGTATACCAAGTCGAAAGTTCCAGGTTCTATTCGCGGGAATTGGTACCTCCCGCCTCTTGTTTCTCTTTCTCCTGTGTTAATTACTTTGTTGCCATAGTATTTCGTACTAGTCTAGTCAATCTAGTAGTGGGCTTGTAGTTACTATTTACTCCCTTTGTTGTTCTGTGTGGTGTTTTTTTTCTTTTTCATTTTAGACCTTCGTAGGTATAGAGACTGTGGTTTGTAATGGCAGAATAAGGTCATGTCCTCGGGGAGGTCGGGTGAGGGGGAGGGGGGTAAGGCAAGGGTCAGGGGTTGGGACGGGGCCCAGAGGGGATAAAGGGAACAAGGTTGCCCGTAGGTTGCGAATTCGATCGTGGAATATAGGGACGTTGACGGGTAAGTCTATAGAGCTGGCAAAGATTCTCCAGAAGATGAGGGTCAATATAGCGTGTGTGCAGGAGACTAGGTGGGTAGGAACGAAGGCGAGGAATGTAGACGGGTATAAATTGTGATTCTTCGGAGTCGTGAAGGGCAAGAACGGAGTGGGCATTTTGGTGGATAGGGAGCTTAGAGAGTCGGTGGTAGAGGTTAGGCGGGTGAATGATAGATTGATGGCGATTAAGGTAGTAGTTGGAGGGAGCACTCTGAATGTCATTAGCGCTTACGTGCCGCAAACGGGCTTGGACGAGGAGGTTAAAAGGCACTGATGGGAGGCGCTGGATGAGGTGGTGCGGGGTATTCCTACTATGGAGAAGCTATTCATAGGAGGGGATTTCAATGGCCATATTGGGTCGTCTACTGGTGGCTATGGTGAGGTGCACGGTGGCTTCGACTTTGGTGATAGGAATGGGGGTGGTACCTCATTGTTGAATTTTGCTAGAGCTTTTGAGTTGGTGATCGTGAACTCTATGTTTCCGAAGAGGGAGGAACATTTGGTTACTTTCCGGAGTATGGTGGCTAAGACTCAGATTAACTATCTCATCCTCAGGAGGTGTGATAGGGGGTTGTGCGAGGATTGCAAGGTGATCCCGAGTGAGAACCTCGCAACTCAACATAGGCTCCTAGTGATGGACGTAGGTATCTTGATGAAGAGGAAGAAGAGGTTTGTGTGGGGTCAGTCGAGGATCAGGTGGGGAGCTTTGTCTAAGGATAATGCGCGGGAGTTGGAGGGGCGGCTGACGACTATGGGTGCCTGGAAGAGTGGTGGGGACGCTAGCGCTATGTGGACGGCGATGACGGACTGTATTAGGGAGGCAGCGAGAGAGGTGTTGGGAGTTTCGAAAGGTTACTCTGACAGGCACCGAGGCGACTGGTGGTGGAATAACGTGGTCCAAGGTAAAGTAGAAGCCAAGAAAGCAGCTTACATTAAGTTAATAGAGATCTCCGACGAGGATCAGAGGAGAGCGAACAGAGAAAGATATAAGGAGGCTAGGAAGGAGGCGAAATTAGCGGTCACAGAGGCTAAGATTGCTGCATTTGGTCGGCTATATGAGGAACTTAGGGGCAAAGGTGGGGACAAGAAGTTATTTCGGTTGGCCAAAGCGAGAGAGAAGAAGGCTCGCGACCTGGATCAAGTGAGGTGTATCAAAGACGTGGACGGTCGAGTATTGATGGAAGAGGCCCAGATTAGGCAAAGATGTCAGTCGTACTTTCATAAACTTCTGAATAAAGAGGGGGATGGAAACATCGTGTTAGGGAAATTGGGGCACTCCGAGAGCCACAACGACTTTAGGCATTGTAGGCGTATTAAGGTTGAGGAGGTCGTACGTGCGATGGGTAAGATGAGTCAGGGCAAAGCGACCGGACCAGACGAGATTCCGGTAGAGATTTGGAGATATGCGGGTAGAGCAGGCTTGGAGTGGCTGACTGGGTTGTTTAATGTTATCTTCAGGACGAAGAGAATGCTTGACGAGTGGCAGAGGAGTATAATGGTTCTGGTGTACAAGAACAAAGGTGATATCCATAATTGTAACAACTATAAGGGTATCAAGTTACTAAGTCATACCATGAAAGTTTGGGAGAGGGTAGTGGAAGGGAGGATAAGGAGGGCGGTGTCTATATCGAAAAACCAGTTCGGGTTCATGCCGGGTCATTCTACTATGGAAGCTATCCACCTTATCAGGAGGTTGGTGGAACTATACAGGGATAGGAAGAGGGATTTGCATATGTTGTTTATTGACCTAGAGAAGGCGTATGACAAGGTCCCCAGGGACGTCCTTTGGAGGTGTCTGGAGGTGAAAGGTGTGCCGGTGGCTTACATTAGGGCGATAAAGGATATGTATGATGGAGCTATGAATCGGGTTAAGACTGTGGGAGGTGACTTAGAGCCTTTTCCAGTGGTTATGGGGTTACACCAAGGATCTGTGCTTAGCCCGTTCTTATTTGCCCTGGCGATGGACGCATTGACACCATATACAAGGAGAGGTGCCATGGTGTATGTTGTTAGCTGATGATATAGTTCAGATTGATGAGACGCGGGGTGGCGTTAATGGGAGACTGGAGTTATGGAGGCACGCCCTAGAGTCTAATGGTTTCAAGTTGAGTAGGACTAAGACGGAATATGTGGAGTGTAAGTTCAGTGATGTGACAGGGGAAGCGGATGTGGAAGTCAGGATTGACTCATAGGTAATTGATAAGTCGGGATTTTAACATGTTTTATGCCCCTACTTGCCTATGCTTTGGTTATAAATTGCTACAAAATAGTCCCACAATGCTCACAAGTTGTGATTGATTGCAGGTTTGATCGACAAAGCGACGAATGTCAAAGATCGGCTCAAAAAGAAGTGAAACATGCTCAAGTGTCAAAGACTAAGTAAATTGAGGAAAAGAGAACCTAGTGCGGACCGCGCAAAGGTGAATGCGGCCGCACTAGGAAGTTCAGAGAGTTGGCATTTTCAAGCTGGAGGCAACGCGGGCGCGGTACGATTCACGCGGTCCGCGGTCAGGCTCCACGGCCGCGCTACTCTTTTGTGCGGTCCGCGGAGCAGAGATTCAGAGAGCTCACATTTTGCCAATTCCAAGCAATGCGGCCCGCGCTCGTTTTTGTGCGGCCGCGCCAACTTCCACCGCGGCCGCGGTGCACTTCCACGCGGTCCGCGGTCCCCAACTTCAGAGAAGCAGAAATGAGAAGTCCAAGAGCCAGTGCGGCCGCGGTCCATTTTGCGCGGCCGCGGTCCATTTTGCGCGGCCCGCACTGACCCCACAGAGGTATTTTTGTCCAGTTTTTCCAGCCTAGTATAAATAAAACATTTTACCATTTTTAGGTAGGGTTTTATATTCCAGACTTAGCTGCGCTCGTGAGACTCACTTTTGTAGCCATTTTCGGCACTTTTGCTCTTCATTAATGATAGATTATTGTAGTTTCTTCTTAGTAATCAATTAATATGCTTAGTTCTTCATCTATTTCTTCATTTTCTCTTTCAAGCATGAGTAGCTAAACCCATTATCTAGGGTTGTGGCTCAACCCTAGTGTGGGTAATTGATGGGTGTTGCCATCTAGGGTTAGATTGATTATGGATGTTTGTTATTTGGGTTGATTTTATGTTCTTTATTTAATAATTGGTGGTTGCAAACACTGATTCAAGCTTTGTGGGTTTGACTCTTCTTGAGAAAGAGAGTTTATGACCCAAAAATTGACCCAACAAGGAATTGGGATGGACTCATGAGAAATGATAGTCCCAATTAGCGGGTTAAATCTCGAGAGAGTAATCACCCTACTTGAACCCTAGTTGCTTGATCTTATTGGCCTACCCAATTGGTCTCGAGAGAGTCAATTGGGCAAAATCACTTTCTCTACCGAGAGGTGTGAGAGTGGCTACAATTGTGCAACGGTTATAGCATAAGCCCCAAATATGTCAATCTATCCTTAGTAACATCTACCCGTCAATTAGCCACCTAGGTAATGCCACGACCCTAGTGCCTTCCTTCCCATTAGATACAACTTTGCAATATTCTAGTAGCATAATTTGGCGTTAATCATTAGTTTTATCATAGTAGTTATAAAATCAAAAAACACCAAGAATGTTTGAAGTGACATTAGGAGCACAAACACATCTCTAGACTAGAGAGAAAATCCGACTCCACTACTAGCTCCCTGTGGAAATCGATCCCGACCACTATTCGGGTAAAAGCTATTGCGACCCGCTCTCCTACCTTGGTGTAGTGTCGAGTTGGCAGCGATCAACTTTTTGGCGCCGTTGCCGGGGACCACCTCCACCTTATCCTCAGCAGTTAGCAAAGCAAAAGAGTGACAATCAATTCAAAAAATTCATAGATATGATGAAAAGCCTTACAATCAATGTGCCTTTGGTGGAGGCACTTGAACAAATGCCGGGCTATGCAAAGTTCATGAAGGATTTGGTCACAAAGAAGCGTTCCGTGGATTGTGAAACAATAAAGATGACTCACCAAGTCAGTGCGATAGTGCATTCTATGGCCCCGAAACTTGAAGACCCTGGAGCTTTTACTATCCCTTGCACTATCGGTAGTGCGGAGTTTGCTAAGGCTCTTTGTGACTTGGGGGCTAGCATTAATTTGATGCCTTATTCAGTCTTCAAGACTTTGGGAATTGGACAACCTAGGCCAACCTCAATGAGACTTCAAATGGCGGACCGGTCGATGAAGCGGCCTTTGGGTATAATTGATGACGTACTTGTCCGGGTGGACAAATTCATATTGCTGGCCGACTTTGTCATATTGGATTGTGAAGTGGACTTTGAAGTTCCGATTATTCTTGGGAGACCTTTCCTAGCAACGGGGAAGGCATTGGTTGATGCTGAAGCGGGTGAGCTAACTTTCCGAGTGGGAGATGAAAAGGTGGTTTTCCATGTTTGCAAATCCATGAAGCAGCCCAATAGCACCGAGGTGTGCTCATTTGTGGACATAGTCACAGTTGTGATTGTGGATGACACAAGTGCCATGATCAACGTGGAGGATCCCCTTGAGGCCGTGCTGTTAAATCTTGATGTCGATGATGATGCAAGCAGAGTGGAGTGTGTCAATGCATTACATGGGATGGGATCTTATTCCTATGAGCCGAGAAAGTTGTCTTTGGATCTTGAAAACCGGAAAACTCCACCAACAAAACCATCAATTGAGGAGCCACCAGTGTTGGAGTTGAAGCCACTTCCTCCACACCTCAGGTATGAATTTTTGGGCTCTAATTCAATTCTTCCAGTTATTCTTTCTTTTTGCCTTACTAACTTGCAGGTTGAGGCCACTTTGGAGGTGCTTCAAAAGCGAAAAAGGGCAATAGGATGGACTCTGGCGGACATTCGGGGAATAAGCCCCGCATTTTGCATGCATAAAATTATCTTGGAGGATGATGCAAGGCCTTCCCTAGAACATCAAAGGAGGCTAAATGAAGCAATGCAAGAGGTGATGAAGAAAGAAGTGATCAAGTGTCTTGATGCGGGTGTGGTGTATCCAATTTCCGATAGCTCATAGACTTCTCCGGTCCAATGTGTGCCAAAGTAAGGAGGGATGACGGTGGTGACCAATGACAACAATGAGCTTATTCCCACTCGAACCATTACCGGGTGGAGAGTTTGTATGGACTACCGAAAACTCAACAAGGTGACCCGCAAGGATCATTTTCCCTTGCCATTCCTCGATCAAATGCTTGATCGTCTTGCGGGGCGAGCGTTCTATTGTTTTTTGGATGGGTACTCGGGCTACAATCAAATCTTAATTGCCCCGGAGGACCAAGAGAAGACCACTTTTACATGCCCCTATGGTACATTTGCTTTCTCCCGGATGCCATTCGGGTTGTGCCGGCGACCTTCCAACGTTGCATGATGGCTATTTTCACCGACATGGTGGAAGACATATTGGAGGTCTTTATGGATGATTTCAGTGTGGTTGGTGATTCCTTTGAAGAATGCTTGGTAAATTTGGATAGAGTCTTAGCCCGATGTGAAGAAACTAACCTTGTTCTCAATTGGGAAAAATGTCATTTTATGGTTGAAGAAGGTATAGTGTTGGGTCACAAGATTTCTAAGCATGGGATTGAGGTAGACAAGGCTAAGATCGAGGTGATTTCAAGGCTCCGTCCCCCCACTTCTGTCAAAGGGGTGAGGAGTTTTCTTGGGCATGCCGGGTTCTACCGGCGGTTTATCAAAGACTTTTCGAAGGTTGTAAATCCCCTTTGCAAGTTGCTAGAGAAAGATGCCAAGTTTGTTTTTGATGAAAAATACCTGGAGGCTTTTGAACTTTTAAAGCACAAGTTGACCGCTACCCCTATCATAACCGCACCTAATTGGAGTTTACCCTTTGAACTAATGTGTGATGCTAGTGACGTTGCAGTGGGGGCGGTGTTGGGTCAACGGGTTAACAAAATGTTCCATCCTGTGTATTATGCAAGTAAGACTATGAATGAAGCTTAACGGAATTACACGGTGACGGAGAAAGAGCTATTAGCCATTGTATTTGCCATGGAGAAATTTAGACCATATCTTATGGGGGCCAAGGTAATTGTGCACACCGACCATGCCGCCCTTAGGTATTTGATGACCAAGAAGGATACCAAGGCAAGATTGATGAGATGGGTGTTACTTCTTCAAGAATTTGATTTAGAAATAGTGGACCGGAAGGGAAGTGAGAACCAAGTTGCGGACCATTTGTCCCGGTTGGAGGAAGAAGGGAGGCCATGTGACGGACTTGAGATAAATGATACATTCCCCGACGAGCAACTTCTTTCCGTGTCAATGTGTGACATGCCATGGTTCGCGGACATTGCCAACTTCATTGTGAGTGGAATTGTCCCGTGTGAGCTCTCTTCCAACCAAAGGAAGAAACTCAAACGGGATAGCTTGGATTTTTATTGGGATGATCCGTACTTGTTTAAGATTTGCACGGATGGTGTAATTAGAAGGTGTGTCCCGAAAGGTGAACAATTGAGTATTTTGGAGGCTTGTCACTCCTCCGGTGGCCATCTTGGAGGGGTAAGAACGACTTCGAAGGTTTTGAGTTGCGGTTTCTATTGGCCGACTTTGTTCAAAGATGCTAGTGATTTGGTAAAGAGATGTGATCAATGCCAACGAGCGGGAGGGAATTCCAAGAAAGACCAGATGCCTCTTAACACGATTCTTGAAGTTGATATCTTTGATGTTTGGGGTATTGATTTTATAGGTCCTTTTGTTAGCTCGTGTGGGAACACTTACATTCTAGTAGCAGTAGATTATGTGTCAAAATGGGTTGAGGTCGTGGCCTTGCCCAACAATGAAGCTAGGAGTGTAGTGGCATTTCTTAAAAAGAGTATCTTCACAAGGTTTGGTACACCCCGGGCAATCATTAGTGATGGTGGTTCGCACTTTTGTAACAGGGCTTTTGATACCTTGCTCTCCAAGTATGGTGTCAACCATAAAGTCTCTACACCTTACCATCCGTAATCAAGCGGCCAAGTTGAAGTATCAAATAGAGAAATCAAGAGCATCTTGTCCAAAACCATCAATGCAAATCGGACCGATTGGTCCAAAAAGTTAGATGATGGTTTATGGGCCTACCGGACCGCGTACAAGACCCCAATTGGTATGTCTCCGCACCGGTTGGTATTTGGGAAAGCATGTCACTCACCGGTGGAATTGGAGCATAAGACTATGTGGGCCTTGAGGAAGCTTAATCGTGAATGGGATGTTGCGGCCAATCTTTGTGTTGAACAACTAAATGAACTTGATGAATTCCGGTTCCATGCATACTCTAGTTCGTCCTTGTATAAGGACAAGATGAAGTACTTACATGACAAATATGCTCATGGAAAGGAGTTCAAGGTTGGTGATTTGGTCCTCTTGTTCAACTCCCGTCTAAGGTTGTTTCTTGGAAAGCTGAAATCGAAGTGGAGTGGGCCATTTGAAGTTGTATGTGTAACCCCATTTGGTGCTCTAGATTTGAAGAACAAAAATGGTGAAGTCTTTAGGGTGAATGGGCGCCGTGTCAAGCATTATCTTGGGAAGATTGATGATAGCCATGTGGTGGCTGTGGTTCATTTCAAATGATGTGATGGTAACCCGCGTCGTGCCGCGACGTTAAATCAGGCACTTCTTGGGAGGCAACCCATGTCTTTTTCTTTCTCTTTGATTTTCTTTATAGTTTAGGATTTTTGAGCTAATTGGTTGTGAGATGTTGCAGGGATTGTGTTGATGTAGTGCAAAATAAGTTGGAACAAATTAAACAGTCTCTGAAGTTTGCCAGTGCGGCCGCGATCACCTTAGCGCGGTCCGCACTGGCATGGTCCAACAATGATGGTCTCTGAAGTTTTCCACCGCGGCCGCGTTCCAATTAGTGCGGTCCGCGGTGGACCTTCGCGGTCGTGGTCTGCTTTTACGTGGTCCGCGGAGGTTGCCTACTGAAACTTCATTTGGTGAAATCCAGCGCGGTCCGCGGTCCATTTTGCACGGCCGCGCTGGTAGGTGAGTATGGGGCCCGCATCATTTTCTATAAATAGAGCCCTAGGGTCTCAGTGTACCCTTTTCGAACTCTGAAAACTCTAAGCCCTAAAACTACTGTTCATCCCTTTCTGAGACCGTAACTCTTGCTTGCTTGGACTAATTGCATTCAATCTTCACAAACCTGGTAACATTTCGTGCATTTGTGATTAATTAATTTCATATTTTCATTTTAATTGCTTGCCCAGTAGTTTTAGCTTCTTCTGTCGTCTCCTAGCTTCTTCTTTTTCATTTAATCGATAGTTTAGGATAGTTTAAAACCTGGGTTATGTGCTGAATGTGTCTAATGATTGGGCAAATGAGTAGGGACAAAGTAGGTGTAAAAATTTGAACAAAAATGGTATAATACAACCCTAACTTAGTGCACGTAAACCCTAGCTCAGCGCGGAACGCGGTCGCCTTTGCGCGACCGCGCTGCACTGACGCGGTCCGCGCTGCTTTTCTTGTGCGGGCCGCGGTGCTCTTTTGACTTTTTCCAGCGCGGGCGCATTGAACTTTTGTGCGGTCCGCGTTGGCCCATCGCGGCCGCGATCCCATTTTGTACGGACCGCGGTGGGAGATTCAGAGAGTTGTTATTTTGGGCCTTTGCCCGGCACGGACCGTGGTCGCTTTTGCGCGGTCCGTCGTGCCTCCAATGTGACCGCACTCCTTCTTGTGCGGGCCGCAGTGCATGTTTCTGCAACTGTGTTCTTCAACTGTTGTCTGCAATTTTTTCATTCACCTGTTTCACTGCCTGTGCTTAAACTAACAATGTTAGATGCGTGTGTTTGCAGATAATGGTTAAACAAAGAGGAGGCAAGGGATCACAACAACCCGGGATAGGTGGTTCCTCCCGAGGGGGTAAAGGCAAGAGAATAGCAAAACTCACTCATCAGGCTCGGGAGAACATCAAAAAGACCCAAAAACTGATAAGAGCTGCTGATAAGGCTGCTTCTCATTTCCTCGGGGAGTGAGTATGTGCCTTCCAAGGACATCTCCTCAGATTCAGTCCCAACTCACATAACCAACCCCCTCCACCTAACTGATACCCCTCCAACATCACCCACCATCAAAAACCGGTAAATGTAGTTTCTGATTCATCTGACGAGTCAGCAGCAGGTAGTGGGAACTACTCCACCTCCCCCACAGCTTCATTATCTAGGGAGAGTGCAGGCGGCGATGAGGGTGGTGAGCCTCAGATTGGGGGAATTGCACAAACTAGGAAAGCCGAAGAGTGGGAAGATAGATTCGTGAGCCAAGTGGCTTACCACAAGTTTAGGGAGTGGTGGCCGGTGAGGAAATTGATACCGGAGAGGAGCTTTATTGACAATGACCTCTTACCCCACAACCCTAATGTGTAGAGCGAGTTTAGAACTAGAAAGGGCTGGGAGTTTTTCATGGAGACATGCATCGATGCAAATGAGCACATGGTCAGGAATTCTACTCTAATGTGGCCCACATCGTCAAGGATACTAAGGTGACCAAAGTTAGAGACAAAACGGTGTTGTTTGATGGAAGTTCTCTTAATGAGTATTTGGGGTTCAGGGATGAAGATGAGTCTCTATATCTGGCCAAGTTAGGGATGGGTGAAGAAGTCCGTCCTTGGTTGGCCCAGTACTTAGCAATCCCAGGTACTGTTCCAGGGTGGTTGCAGACAGGGAGAAAAATATACCGGAAGACCTTCAACTTTGAGGCTCGGGGGTGGTTGACTTTTGTGTGCAGTCGGCTTGACCCTTCTACCCACGATCAGACTATTCCACTTACCCGGGCTGTTCTTGTTGCATCTATTATGGCCGGGTACCCTATCAATGTGGGCAATGTGATGTCCCGTGTGATTTCTGCTGCGGGGCAAGAGCAAGACCGAAATTACCCTTTTCTCAACACCCTTTCAATGTATTTCCAGGACCTGGAGGTGGAGAAGAAGAGATATGATGTCAAGACCAAGCCTGTGGCTCCTTACTCTTGGTACAGTATGCAGGGTCCGGACAACCCTAAACACAAGAGCTACCAGCCACCTGCCTCTGCCCCAACTGGCCAGTCTGAGGAGCCAGTTGCGGTAGAACCTTCTACCGAGCCTTCCACCATGCCTGCTGCCACTACAATTGAGGACTTGCCTCCAAGACCTTCCTCTGCTGCTGGTCCCAGTACTTCAGCTGGCCCGGGGGTTCCATCTTCCCAGGCTCATCCTTTCACTGCCCATCAGTTGAGCCAGACATTGGCCAGTTTGAACAACTCGATGTCAGCTGCGACATCCAAGTTGTCTACATTGTCTTCCACCATTGAGACCCAGTCAATACCTCAGCCAGCTCAGATTCCTCAGTCCATTGAGGACACTTTGAAGAAGCTCCTGGAGAACCAGGAAAAGATTATGAAGACACAGGCTACTTTGTCTACATCAGTGGAGTCACATGGCAAGGCTCTGAAGGAGCTTGCCAATGAGCACAAGAAGATGAGGAGATCACGGGCTTCCAGTCGCTTCTTCCCTGTGATTTGGCTTTTCTCTTGTTCAGGCACTGCTTCTACTGTCGATTTCGGTGCAGCCTCAGTCTCTTTCACAACCTCTTCTTCTTTGTTGGTGTTCTCTTGCGCATTCTGTACCATCACCTCAGTTAAACCTGCTGAATCATCTATCTCAATGGGTACTGGCACCAGTGTCTCAGTCAGCCTGCTTTCGCGAGCAATTTCTTGCTCCAGATCTAAGTCCCTACCATTTCGGAGACTCACTACCATCAGCTGCTTCGGGCCCTGCTCTTTTGGATTGATTTGGGTGTCTGCAGGTAACGTCCAATGAGGATGATTATTTAGGGCCATGGAAATCTGTCCTAACTGAATATCAATATTCTTAATCGCTGACTCATGTGAGTCTACTTTGTCGGCTAGTTTTCCAGTGGACCCAATCACTTGTTGCATCATTCCCTCGAGTTTAGCAAACCCATCTTCATGTCTCACAATCTATTGTTGTGGAGGTTGTTGATAAGCCTGCTACTGATTTTGCTGGTTGTACCCTTGTTGCCTTTGGTAAGGAACCATTTGCCCCTATGGTTACATAGCACCATGATTATTGTTGTTATTGTACTGCTGCTGAGCTGGTCTGTATTGTTGATTCTGCTGACCCCAATTCTGACCACCTGGCTCGGTCCCCCGTAGTTGGCCACATAATTCATGTTCTCCAGATATTGTTGATTATCGCCTTCAGCACTCCATGAGCAGAAAATATGGTTGATTAATGCATGATATACATAGACCCCCATTGGTTGCATCAACTATGTGTACCTGCTGCTTCTGCCCTGATTCTTCAACCTTCTTGGTGAGGATGCTCATTTGTGTCATTAGAGTGGCCATATTTTCAGCTATGGAGTTAGCCGGGTCTAGAGCCACTGAGTGAACCACAGGAGTGATTGGAGCATTTCTTGTTGTCCATCCTGAGTTTTGTGCCATTTTGTCGAGTAGGATCTTGCTCTCTATGAATGTTTTGCTCAAAAATACTCCACCTGCTGAAGCATCAACATTGGCTTTCAAACTATCTGCCAAACCCATGTAAAATCTCTGCCCCAACATCTGCTCCGGAATACCATGATGTGGACACGTAACCAGCAGACCCTTGAATCTCTCCCACGTTTTGTGTAGCGTCTCAGTTGGTTTCTGTTTGAAGCTCAATATCTCATCAATTTGCTGAGCAGTCTTGTTGGGTGGATGAAATTTGCTCAAATATTGCTTGACTAATTCCTCCTAAGTAGTGATGGAGTTGATGGGGAGTGAGTTAAGCCAAGTCTGGGCTGCTCTTGTCATTGAGAATGGAAACAACAACAAACGTATTGCTTCCGGTGTCACGTTGTGTTGCCTCTGCGTGGCACAAATTGACAGGAAATTCTTTAGATGCTGCTGAGGATCTTCAACGTATGACCCAGAGAATAGTCCCTTGTTTTGCAACAGATATAGTATGTTATTTGTGATCTGGAATGAATCTGCTTGTATCTGAGGAACTACAATAGCAGTTGCTAAGTTGTCAGCGGTGGGTTGTGCCCAGTCATATAGTGCTGCTTCTGGCACAAGAGGTGCCACACCCTGATCGTTTGGGTCATTCACATTGTCTCTGTTGTTTGGATATCGTCTTCCATGTCTGGTTCAATGTTTTCGGTTGAGTTATGTTGTTGTTTGTCTTTCCTGTTCGCACGATTCAATGCCTTGAAAACTTTTTCAGGATCTGATAATGCTTCGAGCAATTCCCCAGTTCTTGAGGAGTTTCTAGGCATGCACCTGTAACAACCACGACTACAAACGTTAGAATTTCAATGGTCAGTTTAAATTGAAGAAAATTGACTACACTAAGAATTTTTGCACTTCTTTTTAACTGCAATCAATAACATCGTTAATTCACCGGCAACGACGCCAAAATTTGATCACGCCCAACTATGCCTTGTAAAGAGGACAAAGCGGTCGCTGCAAATATATTTCGGTTAACAAGTCCTGAGTCGAATCCCTCAGGGAATTAACCTATCGAATCACTGCTATTGGACTCACAGAAATTCACGTATTCAATCTTCAGAGATATTTGAGTAACAAATTGGGTGTTTATTAACTAAATATAATGTAATAAAAATGCAGTAATTAAGAACTAGCTATAAACTGGTTGTAAGCAAGAATGAGAAAAGTCTAAGGTTCTGATTTCCCCTCTTGTCGAAATCATTTCCGCTATGTTCGCTATAAATTTGCCTAAGTCTTCTCTATCGATCATGAGCACTCTGACTGTCATAACTCTCTCCCGAGTAATTACAACAATATACTAGACATATTCTCCCGAATTACGCTAGCTGGCCTTAGTTACAGCTCACTTAGATCGCACCCAAGGTTTCGTTATCCCTAATCCTACCTTTAAACCCTTTCGTATTGATCCCTCATATACGTTAGGAATGGTGTTGTTCAACAACTACCTAAATATACACTCTCTCCCGAGTAATGCATACTAAATAGGCACAGCCGATTGAGGGCCCTTCAATCAACATCAATCACAATATAGTTGAACAAACAGAGAAAATACTATGGCAAATCTATATTAACATATCAAGAAATTCATCCTCCAAGAGTTTCCATCAAAACCCTAGATTAAGAGTTTAGCTACGCATAATCGTTTTCACAATCATAACAGTAGAATTCATCATTAGTGATCAAAACAAGAGGAAGAAAGGTAAAACTCTATGCCGAATCTTCCGCCTTGCCTCTTGCCTCTTCTTGCCTTCAATAATCCTTCAAAAACCTTGATACCTTCCTTTTTGGGCGAGCTGGGCTTCTTATAGGTGAAGGAGAGTTGCCCCCGAACTAACGATTTTACCCCTGAAATAAAGTTCCTCGGAGTGCCAAGCGCGGCCGCGCTCGGACCGCGGTCAGACCGTGCATGATGCATTCTATTCTGCCTCTCGTGCGCGGCCTGAGCGCGGCCGCGGTTGGCCCGCGCTCCTGGAGCTCAGTTGTCTTCCATTTTTTTCTTCTTCTTTCGCGCGCACTCACCTCCAATTGGTCTTCCTTGCTCCAAATTAACTCCAAAAACTGTTTAATGTCCTCATAGTCAGGACTTGATCCTGAAAAGCACAAAATTCATAATTAAAGCCATTTGTTGTCATTAGACCTTCATATAGCAATAAAGTATAGCTAAGTTGGGGCGTAAATGGTCGCTAAACTACATAAATATAGCCTGTTATCACTAATGAACAATAGTCATCGCTTTGCCATGATCGTTCTTCATTTTTTTTTTTTTTTTTTTGCATTTTAGGGCCGTAAAGCAGGAATTCAAGATGTCTTATAATAGGAATTCGGGCGACAGGCTCTAAATAGCCTAAAATTTGTGGGCCCATCAGAAACAAACTAATGAATAATAGTCATGCTTTGCCATGACCGATCCTTATTTTCGCGTTTTAGGGCCACAAACAGGAATTTAGGATAATTTTTAATTTTTCTTGTGCTAATGTCCACAACATGTTCATGAATATGTGCGACGGGCTCCAAATCGCCTATAATTTTTTTGGTCCTCTAAAAATTGACCAAATGAACAATAGTCATCACTTCACGAAGATTGTTCCTCATTTTTTCGCGTTTTAAGGCCGTAAAACAGGAATACTGGACGATTTTCAATTTTATGTGCTAAAGTCCACACCATGTTCATGAATTCGGGAGACAGGCTCCGAATCGCCTAAAATTTTGTGGGCCCATCAGAAACGTCCTAATAAATAATAGTCATCGCTTCGCCATGACTGTTCCTCTTTTTTGACGTTTTAGGGCCATCTTCATGAATTCGGGTGACAAGCTCCGAATCGCCTAAGTTTTTTTGGGCCAATCAAAAATGACCTAATGAACAATTGTCATCTCATCGCCATGATCGTTTCTCATTTTTTTGGCATTTTAGGGCCATAAAACAAGAACTCATGACGATTTTTAATTTTTATTGTGCTAATGTCCACGCCATCTTCATGAATACAGGCAACGGACGCCGAATCACCTAAAATTTTGTAGGCCCATCCGAAACAACCTAATGAATAATACTCATCATTTCACCATGACCGTTTCTCATTTTTTGGCATTTTAGGACCACAAAATAGGTATTTAGGACGTTATCCAATTTTTCGTCTCATAAATTCATGCGACAGGCTCCGAATCGCCTAAAATATTATGGGTCCATCAGAAATGACCTAATACTCATTGATTTTTCATGATTGTTCCTCATTTTTTTTTGGTGTTTTAAGGCCATAAAACAAAAATTCAAGACAATTTTCATTTTGTGTGTGCTAATGTCCACGCCATCTTCATGAATTTGGGTGACAAACTCCAAATCATCTGAAAATACGTGGACCATAAAACAGGAATTCAGGACGATTTTTAGTTTTTAGTTAGTTTAATAGGTAGTCACGTACATAGCCGAATGCAAGATTTAAATTTTTTAAGTTCAAGTTGAAAATTCTATCACATCAGGGCGGAGCTAATGAAAATTTTATGGGTTCATCTTAACCCTGTAACATTGGCTAGACCATGTATATATGTTCGAAAGTTACATTAAATAAGTGCAAAGGATATATTTTGGACCCGTAAAGTAGATGCGATGTGATAGAATTTCGTATCCGAACCTATAAAATTTAAATCCTAAATCTATCTTTGTATCACATCCCATTTGATTTACTGGTCTTAGAATCTATTATTTATGTTTATTTAATAAAAAATTTAACACGTATATAGAATCCGAGCTAAAGTTCAGATAAATCAATTTAATAAAAAATTTAACACAGGATCCGAGCTGAAGTTAGGTAAATCAATAACTCCTATACTACATCCGCCCCCGGTCATGTAGAGTGGCTTCTTAGAAGATGTTTAAAATGTTGAGATTCTCTTTTAATGATGACAAGTGTAGATAAAAAGATATTACATGTGTATAGCATGCTATTATTAATTTCAAAG
This sequence comes from Nicotiana attenuata, assembly GCF_001879085.1. NCBI lineage: Eukaryota > Viridiplantae > Streptophyta > Magnoliopsida > Solanales > Solanaceae > Nicotiana > Nicotiana attenuata. Next base: position 20,453,484 of record NC_031991.1, on the reverse strand, counting down.
TCTAATCTAGAAGAAAATTTGAAGAGTTCCAATAATCAAAAAGAAAAATAGTGTCAAATAGATAGTCCAAACATATACACCAATAGCCTTTTACCATTTTTTAATGCAGCTCTATTGTTAGTCATGGGTCAATTTTCAGATCAATTGTGTATCTAAAACTTGCCATATTAGGACTTCAGCAAACTGTTTTTGTTCTATACATCCACAAAGTAATTCAATCTTCGGAGGATGAAGGGAAATCAAAGGACCTACAAGAATGGAGCATTACATTTTTGGAAGTGAAAACTACTACTATAAACTATGTAATTGAATACATTCCATTTTGGCTACCCTATGGTTAGACCAGTCACCAAAAAACTTGATTATACAAGACAGTTACCTTGGAAATTGTACCACACCAAGGCACATGCTAGCCACTGGTTGAATCAGCTTATAAAACACACAGATCAAAGTTCCCCAATGCTTGAAATTGAGGCGTAATAGTTGTTACAGCTCGACATTCTGAGCGGGTGTAACAACATTTCTTAGGGAGAAAAACCAACTAAACATTTGTGATAACTTGCTGGGGGCAGAATTCTTCTCTTTTTGTTCCAAGTTTACGTTGCAAAGCGCGTTGTAGTCATGTTTCAAGTGAGGAGCAACAATTCTTTCCTGGAGGAACGCATTGTAACGAGTAAGAGATGGCCAATGTAACAGTAAATTGAATCCTCTAGTGAAATGTAGAAGTTGTACCTTAAATACTTCAAATGGGCAGGAATCTGAGCCATTGCAACCCTATGAGCAAAGAGAAATCGAAGCATCAAAAGCTTAGAACAGAAAAGGGGAACAAATAATATCATGAAAATTTGAGAATGCAGCCTTTGAAACCTCCAAAGGAATGAATTTGCGTCACTTGTGGCACAAGTTGGAAGACTGGACATCACAGCCATTGAAACTTTTTTCAAGAGTTGAAAATGAAAAGTAAAGGGAAAAAAACTTGTAGGCCGGCTGATCTAGATCCGAAAAGAAAGACCACCAATGTTCATGTTCACAAGAATGTGATCAGAAAACTTACTGGAATAGGAATGGGACGTTCATTGTGCAGCACTTTCACAAAGTACTTGCTTGAGTTATTTGACACGCAGTTGTACAGGACTAGCATGTTATTTCCAGCAAAAGGTGTCACAATACTTCCCCGCCAGTTTCTCTTTGCAGGAGGCTTAGGAGGGAATTGCAACGTCTCCTCTCTTTGTATTAGTTCAAATTCTACAACATTCAGTGCATTTAATTGATTAAGAAACCGGAGGCAGTAGAAGCCTAAAACAATCCTATTGATAAACACTCACCAGATTCTTCAAGAAAGAGCCCAAGCAAGCATGAAAAAGGAAGTAGAGTTTCTGCATGAGCAAAACGTAGTCTTGCCTTTTCATAGCTCCCGGAAGCATATCCTTCTAAAGGAGGAGAATGCACATGAAACGAAGAACACCAGATATAGCTTCCATAAAGATATGTATAGGCAAAATGATTTCTAGAGAGATGAATGTGAGCAATAATGGAAGGTACTAGTTACTAACAAATAACAATACCAAATAATTGGTATAATTAAACAAAATAGTAATTGGTATTTTAAAGGCTCCACTTTCTAACCTTATCCAACTATCCTCTAGTTAGAAGTTGAAGGGATAGCTCAATAACCCCGGGAATAGAGTCGTGGAATAAGAACAGAATCAGTAAAGTTAACAGGTTATGGGAAATATAACATATAATGAAGTTGACTTGGCCTTTCTTTAATAAGGAGAGAAATCCTTGGCCTCCTTTTAATAAGGAGAGATATCACATCCTATATCTAGCGACTCTTGTAGATTGAGTACACAAGTTTTAGGGGGTTGGCTTCACCTTTTTCCCAATTATCTCTTCCTCTAAAATCTTGTTGGACGGGGAAAGTAAGACAACAAGATAATGCTAATTCAATTATGTTACCTTCTTTAGCCTTGATTGCCTGTTCCATGGATTGAATTACATCCTCAAGTAGCGGGACTCCCATTCGGTAATTTAGTGAATTACCATAGCCCTTCAGTATGAACGACTCCAAATCATCGGCCCATTCCAACAAAGAAACCTAAAAAAATGATGTCAATAAGGATGGATGGAAACAACAAGGACTCAACTTCCTATCCCGATGAAGAGCTGGAGATACATTGTATAATAGAGAAATCCATTTATAACAAGGGCCGACTACCTTCTAATCAAAACATCAATTGAGTTAGCCTAATCACTCTTAAGGTCCCAACTTCCCCAGTTATGACCTAAGATAAACAAAGGAGAGCTCCTTACAACGTAATAATGCAGAACTAAAACTACCAAAACCTAGGAACCTACAAACCCCTCCTCCCTTTCTCTGCTGCTTATTAAGTCCAAGAGGAACCATGGAAAAAAGGGATTAACTTAAAGTACCTCAGATGGCCTGAATATACTACAAGCTTGATTGGTGATGTTCAACAGGGAAGCTTCCTGTAGGAGTTGTCAATTAGAGACAAGTAACTATTCCCAGATCAAAACAAATAAAAAAGAAAAGGCAAAAGGTTTAGCACCACTGGAACACTAATAATTGCAATACTAACCTGTTTGCAGAGAAACCATAAAGAAGATACATCTTGTTTAGTAAAATTAAGCCCATATTGCCTCACTAGTTCATGAGTAATTTCATCTAATATAGGTTCTTTGAGCTTCTCTACAGTTGGCTTCTGACTTTTCCTAAAATCCTGCCACCAAAAAGAAATGTCACGTAAATCAAACATTAGTGTGTACACACATGTCAGAAAGAAACCAAATCAGCAGTAATACAAGTAGGTGCAGGAAAAGCAGAAAATGCAGGGAGGGGAAGATAGGATATTGGAGGTGCAATTCAAGAAAATAGTGAATAATCAAGGCCTTTGATACTAAATACCTCGTTGAATAGCTGAAATAATATTTTGACACCTAAGTCATAAATATTCTGCAAGGAGTTCCTTTTTTTTTTTTTTTAATTCTGTTTCAATTTTTAAATTGGTAATATGCCCTAAGGACTTAAGCACTTTTTCTATTAACACAGACAAGATTACACTTTATTGGTGGCATGTATCTCCTAGTAACTGCTATTATTATCATTCTCGATAACTAGCAACTCAAAATCTGGATAAGGGTCTTTTCTTGGATTCACAGTAATGAGGAAAAGAAAATGTTTCCCATGATTCTTCATTACAACTCCTTCCAACCCATTTCTGTTGCCTCAATTAACTAGAGAAGAGACCCTACTGGAAATTGTTAGGAGATACGTTCAAAAATAAGGTTTAGTAGGGAGTATGTTCAAAATAATGATTGGATGAGAGGAAGTGAGTTTGTTGAAAAATGAATGTCTGATCAAAGTTCAAATTTTCTAATGTTATCCATTTTATGCACTGCTTTATAAAGAGATGGGAACTTTGTCAGTTAAGGAAAGAGGTTAATTCAATCGGGAAAAATTGACCTCCACTTTATGCGAGCAAACCGTTTTTAAGGAAAGAGGTAGATTCAATTGGGAAAAATTGACTTCCACTTTATGCGAGCAAACCATTTTTAGTGCTGAATTCCAAATAATACCACTAGGCATATCAGAGTAATAAAGAACTTAAATTCTCTTGTGATATGTCAGCTCTCAGTGCATGATTTGATTGAATTTATATAAAGTACAGATGGTTGGGACTTGAGGTACTAGATATAATAGCCAGAGTAAACAGTGACTTGGATTCATACACACTTGATCATGGAAGCAGTTATCAATTACTCCTTTTAAAGTCAGAAGAAGAAAAAAGATCAACCACAAAAATGGGCCTTTGAAGTCAGGTTCAAACAATTCTGAAAATGGAAACTGGAATATGTTGTACTTAGAGATGCTCAATGCACTAGTTTCCAGGTCTAATGTACTCACAACTATAAAATCAAGCCCCAACAAACAAGAAAAAACTCAAAAGAATTACCAATTGCAAATTGTATTTGAAGTTACCTACTAAAGACAGCCACCAAATAGAATTTGCAAGCATACCTTGTAGTTTTGACAACAATCATGAAATCTCAGAACTATATCACTTGCACGGCTTTCACTGGTAACAGCAAAAGCTCGATGAGCCCCGGGCCCAAGCTTCCCTTTTCCACTAAACAGCCCCATTCCAAATGCCACAGCGCTAGCTGATGCCCGAGGAACCTATAAATATCGCTATCACAGTCAAGAGTTATTGTTACGCATGATCTAGCAAGAAATTGGGACAGAATCAGATGACTACCAGTTATAAGGAAGACAGGAATGCTAACAAGTTCTATAATCTTGCAAATCAAAAAGAATCTTAAAGCAGCAGAATCCTTTGATCCATCACTTGATGAAGAAATGAACATGTGCTTTGGTGGGTAAAGGAAGAACTTGTGCAATTCGGAAAGCGTTGTGAGGCAATGCGTAATAAAACCACTCTAACAATAAGTGTGTTGACCCTTAAAGTGATGATTACTTGGCAGATTTTAAAAAGTAAATAACTGATCTGTTAACCTGGGTAGCCTTGATTGAATATATATCAGGGTGGTATTCATCACTAAACAGGTCTGGAAACTGTTCTCGGACTCTGATACCAAGCTGATATAACTCTTCTTCGCCCTCACGGATCAACTCTCCACCCGTATGCTTTCCCTTCCAAGGAGAGCTCCATCCTGTTAACCAAGCAGGAATTTTATCCAAAGACTGCTTCTGTTCCTTAGCATCACGTACAAGGACTTCCAGTCGACCAGCCAAGGCTTCTAACTCCCTTATCCTCTTCTTGGTCGGAGCACGAGTGCCATGCCGTGCCTACCGAATAAGAAGTCACCCATTAAGATGAATCAATATAGAACTATCTCTTATGAACATAGCATTACCTGAGAGAAACAATCATATATTTCCTTTTATATCAAGAACAATTTATATAAGAGAACCCCTAAATTCACATTTGTGCAAGTTTTACGAGCAACTAATATCTACGTATTTTCCACTATAAAGCTCAAAAGGGAAAATGGAAGGCAGATAAAGTTCCAAAATAGTAATCGACATGGATGAGAAGAAGCTTGAACCTACATTTAGAATGAAACAGAACGGTAGGACAAGATACAGGACACTCAAAAATGGAGGACAATCCTGTTCAAATTTTTGAGTAGTCGTACAGATTTGTAGCTACTAATAGGTTAGAGTTATCTTGAGCTAGAATCATTTGGTGAATTAGATGTGACTTTAATAGCAATCTAGATTTATGGGATACCCTCTGTAACTTTCCTTCAGTATTATATACTTAGCATCTTCCAAATCTTAACAGAATTAAGATTTTCTGATTGCTTCACTCCCCAATATGTTGAAGTTACTGCCTCAACAGCTGGAAATTTTGCATAACTGCTGAAGTTCAAAATCTGCTCAAAGCAAGGAAGTTGTTGAGATAAATAAGCCTTGTAACTGTTAGCAGAATCTTATCTTTCTGTTGCTATTTGTTAGGGATAATCTGCAGCTGATTTTCTGCTTTTCTTTAGAGCTTTTCAGTTATAAATTCTTGTATAAATATGGCTTTGATTATTGAATAAAATATGATGAGCAGCATATTAATATCTCATTTATTCCTTTGCTCGTTTCTTGCTTTATATTCCAACAGATTGGTATCTAGAGCCTTGTGAGTAGAGAGTGAACCAAATACCAATTCTTCCACCCAAAGCACTTCACAATACATTCTTTAAACTGTTATCTTAAATAGTTTATAGAAAATGGATTTTGAATCGAGCTTCTTAACTCCACCAGTCTTCAATGGTGAGAATTATCAAGCTTGGGCAATTAGAATGACAGTTCATCTTGAAGTACTGGATCTCTGGGAAGCAGTAGAAGAGGACTACGAGGTAACTCCTCTTGGAAATAATCCAACAATTAATCAGATAAAAATTCACAAGGAGAAAAAGACAAGGAAAGCCAAAGCTAAAGCATGTCTTTTCTCTACAGTATCACCTTCAATTCTCACCAGAATTATGCAAATGCAATCTGCAGCAGCAATTTGGGAGTATCTCAAAAAAGAATACAAAGGAAATGAAAGAGTGCAGAATATGCAAGTAATGAATCTAATTCGAGAATTTGAAATGAAGAAAATGAAAGAATCAGAAACTATAATGGATTATTCAGACCAATTGCTTGACATAGCCAACAAGGTGAGATTGTTTGGTAAGGAATTTAATGATGAAAGATTTGTTCAAAAAATTCTTGTAACACTGCCTGAGAAATATGAAGCCACGATCTCTTCTTTAGAGAATTCCAAAGATCTGTCAACTATCACCTTGGCAGAACTTTTTTTTTTTTTTGATAAGGTGAAGATTTTATTAAAAACAGTATCAAGCTGATACTGTAAAAATACAAGGATACTGCTGGCTTAAAAACATTAAAATCCTAAGCGGTCTAGCATGTCCAGCATATCATGAAAATTCATAACAACATTTCCATCTTTCCAATAGTACAAATAATGTAAACAACTGTATTTCACATATTGCAGTTGCTCCTTCTTGCCTTCAAAACACCTATTATTTCTTTCTTTCCATATCGTCCAAGCTATGCTAAGAGGAATATCTCTCCAAAACTTCTTTAAGGATGCTTCTGGACATGCAGGTTCCCAACACTCTAATATATTCCTGAATTTCTTAGGACTTGCCCAAAGGATGCCAAAGTTAGCCGTGAACATGGACCACACCTGCCAAGTAAATTCACAATGCAAAAAAAGACGGTCCACGGATTCACAAGCTTTCTCACACAAGTAACACCTGCTGCACATTATCCAACCCCTTCTCATCAAATTTTCTTGAGTCAGACATGCTTCATGTGCTACTAGCCAACCAAAACATGCTACTTTTGTTGGGACTGTAGTCTTCCAAACCATCTTCCAAGGCCACTTTTGAAGCTTTGCAGGCTTGTTAAAGCTTTGCAGGCATTGGAGCAAAGGAGAATAATGAGGAAGGAAAGTTCTGTCGAAGGAGCTTTTCAAGCTAAATCACAGAACAATGATTCAAAGGCAGGAAAAAGAACAGGAAGCAAAGGCAAAGCAATAACAATAACAATCAAGGAGGAGCCCATCCACCCTGCCCTCATTGCAAAAAGACAAATCATCCTCAACAAAAATGTTGGTGGAGACCAGATATCAAGTGTAACAAATGTGGTCAACTAGGCCATGTTGAGAGGGTATGCAAGTCACAACCACAAATGAGGAAGCCAATGCCGCTGCAAATCAACATCAAGAAGAACAGTTATTTGTAGCAACTTGTTTTGCTAGCAACAACAGTTCTGAAAGCTGGTTAATTGATAGCGGATGCACAAATCATATGACCAATGATCAAGAGCTCTTTCGAGAGCTAGATCGCTCTGTCATCGACAAAGTCAGGATTGGAAACGGAGAATTACTCGATGAGAAAGGCAGAGGAACCGTCGCAATTGAAAGCCTTACAAGTTTGAAACTTATAACTGATGTTCTTTTTGTTCCCGATCTTGATCGAAACCTCTCAAGTGTTGGGCACCTACTTGAAAATGGTTTCAAGTTGTTGTTTGAAGATAAAGCGTGTCTGATCAAGGATGCTGATAACAAAGAGTTGTTCAAGGTCAAGATGAGAGGCAAAAGTTTTTCCTTGAATCTGCTGGAGGAGGAACAAGCCGCAGTTGTCCAGTTAGCCAATAACTCAGAACTATGGCACAAAAGACTTGGACATTTCCATCATGATGCAATACTTTTCATGAAAGAAAATCACCTAGCAGAAGGTCTTCCAAGCATTGAGAAAAATCTACCTGCTTGTGAAGCTTGCCAGTATGGAAAACAAACTAGGCTTCCTTTTCAGAAGTCATCTTGGAGGGCAAAACAGAAGCTGCAACTTATTCACACAGATGTAGGTGGACCTCAAAAAACACCATCTTTGAAGGGCAGTAAGTACTACATTGCCTTTATTGATGATTGCACCAGATATTGTTGGATTTATTTTTTAAATTTTAAATCTGAGGTTGCCGGTGTATTTTGGAAATATAAGGCTTTGGTGGAAAATCAGAGTGGCTGCAAAATTCAGATGGTAAGAACAGATAATGGAACTGAGTATACTTCGGAAAAGTTTAACAAGTTTTGTGATGAAGCGGGAATTGAGCATCAGCTAACGGCGCCATACACTCCTCAACAAAATGGAGTAGTAGAGAGGAAAAATAGGACCTTAATGGAAATGACAAGGTGTTTACTCCATGAAAAAGGGTTACCTAAGCAATTTTGGGCAGAAGCTGCAAATACTGCAGTGTTTTTGCTAAACAGATTGCCAACCAAAGCTTTGCAGAAGAAGACTCCCTTTGAGACTTGGTTTGGTTACAAACGTATGCTAACAAATCTGAAAGTTTTTGGTTGTCTTTGTTTCTCTTATGTACCTCAGGTGAAAAGAGATAAGCTAGATAAAAAGGCTGAACCTGGAATTTTTGTAGGATACAGCAGTATCTCAAAAGCTTACAGGATCTATCAACCTCAAAATGACAAAGTCGTCGTTAGCAGGGATGTCAAGTTCTTGGAGAATGACACCTGGAACTGGAAAGATGGTGAAAAACAGAAAAATCTAGAGTTTCCGGATGAAGATGTTGATCATGTACCTATCCGAGGCACAAGACCACTTTCTGATATATACCAAAGGTGTAATGTTGCTATTTTAGAACCTGCAAGATTTCCAGAAGCTGCAAAAGATGAGAAATGGAGGACTGCAATGCAGGAGGAGCTGAAAATGATAGAAAAGAACAACACATGGGAGCTGGTTGATAGACCATCAAAGAAAGCTATTGGAGTCAAGTGGGTTTATAGAACCAAGCTCAACCCTGATGGTTCCGTAAACAACTACAAGGTCAGACTAGTTGTGAAAGGGTATGCGCAAATGTTTGGAGTGGATTTTTCAGAAACTTTCGCTCCTGTTGCTCGCTTGGATACAGTGAGAATGCTACTAGCTTTATCAGCTCAACATGGATGGAAAATCCACCAACTTGATGTGAAATCTGCCTTCCTCAATGGTCACCTTGAAGAAGAAATCTTTGTAGAGCAACCTGAAGGTTTTTCTGTGAAAGGTAAAGAAGACAAGGTATATCTATTAAAGAAGGCATTATATGGGTTGAAGCAAGCTCCTGGAGCTTGGTATAGTAGGATTGATGCCCATCTTCTCAGTTTAGGATTTCAGAAAAGTTTGAGTGAATCCACACTGTATATCCGGAAGGAAGAAACATATTTAATTATTATCTCACTATATTGTTGATGATTTATTAGTTACAGGTAGCAGTTCAGACTTAATCAGTCAGTTTAAGACTGAAATGAAGGAGGTCTTTGAGATGACAGACCTTTGTGAGATGTTCTACTTCCTTGGGATGGAAGTTCAGCAAAAACAAAATGAGATTTTTATATGCCAGCAGAAATATGCCAAAGAAATACTGAAAAAGTTCAAAATGGAAGATTGCAAGCCTATGACAACTCCTATGAATCAAAAGGAGAAGTTTTGCAAAGAAGATGGAGCTGAAAAGATTGATGAAGGACTTTACAGGAGCTTGATAGGTGGCCTGATGTACTTGACTGCAACGAGGCCAGATATTGTTCATTCTGTGAGTTTACTTTCGAGGTATATGCACTGTGCCAGTGAAATTCATTTTCAAGCAGCTAAACGTATTATTAGATATGTCAAAGGTACTGTTAATTTTGGCATCATGTTCAAAAGAGCCTTAGAGTTTCAGTTTCATGGATATTCTGATAGCGATTGGGCGGGCTGCTTAGATGATATGAGAAGCACTTCAGGTTATTGTTTCAGTTTTGGTTCTGGTGCATTCTCTTGGTGTTCAAAGAAGCAAGATGTAGTTGCTCAATCTACCGCTGAAGCAGAGTATGTTGCAGCTGCATCAGCTGTGAATCAGGCTCTTTGGGTTAGGAAACTGCTGGCAGATTTGTACATGGAGCAAAAGAAGAGCACTGGAATCTTTGTTGATAATCAAGCTGCAATTTCTATTGCAAATAATCCTGTGTTCCATGGGAAGACAAAACATTTCAAGATTAAGCTTTATTTCTTAAGAGAAGTGCAGAAGAATGGAGAGGTAGCTTTAGTATATTGCAAAAGCGAATTTCAGATTGCCGATATTTTAACTAAGGCTCTACCTAGATCCAGATTTGAATTTCTTAGAGAAAAACTTGGTGTTGTTGCTCTTGAGTCAAGGAGGAGTGTTGAAGTTACTGGCTCAACAGCTGGAAATTTTGCATAACTGCTGAAGTTCAAAATCTGCTCAAAGCAAGGAAGTTGTTGAGATAAATAAGCCTTGTAACTGTTAGCAGAATCTTATCTTTCTGTTGCTATTTGTTAGGGATAATCTGCAGCTGATTTTCTGCTTTTCTTTAGAGCTTTTCAGTTAAAAATTCTTGTATAAATATGGCTTTGATTATTGAATAAAATATGATGAGCAGCATATTAATATCTCATTTATTCCTTTGCTCGTTTCTTGCTTTATATTCCAACACAATAGAATGGCCAACCGGCTGAAGAGCTGGAGTGACAATCTTAGGAGCTAAGGTTTGCATTCTAGCCAAAGCAATACTAGGTGATTTCTCCATTTTGTCTAAATCTTGGTTCCCGGTACGTATGTTGATGGAAGCTAACAGGTACCTAGTGGACTAGTCGAGAAGCGTCCAAGGCCGTGCTAGCCCAAGCACCACAGTGATAAAAAATAAATAAGTAATAAGCAAAATATTGCTCCAACTTGGCGCAGATAGACTTCCAATGGCAGCCTAAACTTTTGTATTATTCAATGAAGTCGAGAAAATATCAAAATGTACTCTGAGGCCTAGAGTATAAAGACAAGGTGATATAGTGTTGATGCACCCTACGCACACATATCCACAATTTCCATGACTGTTATAGTTCTTTCAGATTCAGAGGAATAATAAGGATAATATTATTAAACACAGATTTCCTATTCAGCATAGGCAATGAAAAGCTTCCATGTAGTTACCAAAAAAAAATCAAATAACAGAAAATAACACAACTGAAAGAAAGCCACAAAGCAATGGTAAATTTGTCTCTTTGTGACGTCATGGATTCAAGTCATGGAATCATCCATTAACGCTTGAATCGGGGTAGGCTGCCTCCATCACACACCCTTTGGGGTACGGCCCCTTCCTCAAATGCTACGCGAACGCAGGAAGCTTCATACACGAAGCTGCCCTTTTCTTAAAAAAAATACAACAACTACAACTTAAAATTTCTAAATCAATTCGCATTTGACACCACAAGAAGAAAAGTGGACCAGTAGAAACACTAAAACAAAGACTCACCACAAGATTCAAATGAATCGGAGTACATTGATCTGGAATTTGGGAAGGTACAAAGGAATTGTCAGATATATCCTTCACAATATCGTATCTGCACGCGAAACCAATAGACAAGTAAATCAACAGCGTAATTCAACAATGGAATATGTTGAATGAATTATTTTCTTTTAAATTCTATGTCATTTATGTTACACAATCAAGTCGTCTAATAGGTTATTGCAGCAACTCTATAATAAGATTGATTAGTAACCTGAAAAGAACATCGGTAACATGCTATAACAAGTCAAATTACTTAACAATGTAATTAGTTTCCACACAGTCTATATAACTTGAATCCTCTTCAAACTATAAATATTTTATTAAGTTTAAGTTCTACGCACAAACAATATAAAAATATTACACAATCATGTCACTTAGTTAATTACAGCTAAATCTCTTAGACCTAACAATTGCTATTTTGGCAAAATTGTTAACTAACCTGCCGTCACATGTTAAAATTAATGATAATGTAAAAGAAAAATTACATTATCAGTATATAGAACTAAAATCCATAGTGATATTAGTCCACACTCATACCGCATAGTGGATACAGTTGTACTCTGCAACTTTAAATCTTCGATTCACATAGCTCAAAATTAGAACAATTGCTGGATATATCGAATCACATTTCTCTTTAACAGTATTTCAAATTGAGAGAGAGAGAGAGAGAGAGAGAGAGAGAGAGAGAGAGAGAGACCTCGAAACAGTTGACAGATGTTGACGGACGTCGAAGGATTTATCAGCGCTTGTGTGTATCGCAATCGCTAGTAGAACTTCAAGCAGTAGTAGCAGAGCAATACTGATGGAGTTTTTCAACATTTGTTCTTTCTATTTGTTCGTGATTCCCTCGGTTTTTAGGAATCGTTGCGCTTTATTTATAGTGGATTCTCTATTGTGAATGCTTTGCGGATATTTCTTCGACAAGAAGCTAAGTAGGTTCATGCTTTTTGAGAAGCGGCTCGAGATTTCATACGCTAATGGTCAACTCTAATTGGCCGTTAGATCAAGACGGACAGACAATTTATGTGTGTGTAACTTCTGGGGTCCACGGGTGATACAATTAGGATCATGTCTTGTTGACACGTGTCAAAAGTCCAAAGACCTTTCATTTCTCCTCTTATTTGGAACAGTTAAAGATTTTTAATTTATGTGGTATAGATTTAGTTTGTTTTTTTGAAAAAAAAGAGAGATAGTAGAAGAAATTATTTCCTTTGTGACACTCGGTAACGAGTTGTTATTTTGAAGCCACTTGGAAAATCTGACTATGATTTTTGTTTTTGTAGAGCCTAAGGTATGTCGAAAATAGCCTTTTTAGCTGGACAAGATAAGAGTAAGGTCTGTGTACACATTAAAAATTATGTGAGGTAGCTATTTTTTAAAGTGGTATTTACTTTTATCCAGCATTTTTAATGCTGACCAAAAGTAGCCACTAATCTATTAAAATTAATATGAAAAGACGGTGTTACCCTTTCTTCTATTTCTTTTCCTTCCCAAACGGAGATACAGTGTTTATACCGGCGATGCTTCTACAGAAGAGGATTCCGTGGCCATGGGAGAGGATGAATCACATAAAGATGAAAATGTGATTACCAGATCGAGAATGAGAGGTCAGTGGGTTTGTAGTGGAACAAGTAAATGAGTGGCCAATAGATAAACTTATACCATTGGAATTTGGAGGTACACATTCAGATTGTGGAGTCAGATGTGTCAAGGACAATTGATCCTGAACTTAGAGTTGGAAGTTCAAAAATTAAGGACACTTGGTCCTTAGCTTAGAGTTACAAGCACAGAAATTAAGAAAAGGTAGTCCTTAACTTAGAGTTACAAGCACAGAAATTAAGGACAGGTAGTCCTGAACTTCGAGTTCCAAGTTCAAAAGTTAAGGACATGTAGTCCTGAACTTAGAGTTACAAGTTCAAAAGTTAAGGACAGGTAGTCCTAAACTTAGAGTTACAAGTTCAAAAACTAAAGCCAAATAGTCTTTAACTTAGACTTACAAGCTCATAAATTAAGGACAACTAGTCCTGAACTTACAGTAACAAGCTCATAAGTTAAGAACACTTGGTCTTGAACTTAGAGTTGGAAGGTCAAAAATTAAGGACACTTGGTCCTTAACTTAGAGTTACAAGCATAGAAATTAAGGACAAGTAGTCCTTAACTTAGAGTTACAAGCACATAAATTAACGACGGGTAGTCCTGAACTTCGAGTTCCAAGTAAGTTAAGGACATGTAGTCCTAAACTTAGACTTACAAGCTCATAAATTAAAGACAACTAGTCCTGAACTTACAGTAACAAGCTCATAAATTAAGGACACTTGGTCCTGAACTTTATGAGCAGAAGGGTATTTTTGTCCGGGCGGGTAAAGTTTATTAAAGCAGTGGCTAAAGACTAAAGATATTTTAAACAGTGGCTTAAAAGTAAATACATATCTTATTAGTGGCTAATTGTGCATTTCCCCCCACTAACCTATCTAGACCCTACTTATAAAATTACACTGGGTATATTATTATAATTTTAATAGCCAATGTTTTTTCCCTTTGACCCGAAATGTCCCTCCGGCCCAAACATATTACATTAATAGCCCGAAATGTCTATTTCGTATATTTTTTGTATAGTGAAAGTCTATTTTGTATATTTTTTGTATAGTGACAATCTATTATATATAACAAAACAAATAAATATTATAGAATTATAAAGTGGTTTGATTAGCCAAGTTCGTCTTCGTACTACTAGAAGGTGTTAATTAGACTCTTAATCCGTATATAATTAAGAATCACTATTTCACAGCTAGAATCTGATTACCAGATCTCTAACTCCTGAAAACAACCATATGATAATTGGATATAATTTCAATTGAATGACATGAATTGCTAATAAATATACATCCATAAAGAGATGAGACTAATTGAATCACTTAAGTATCAAAACGCAACAGCAACATACTCCGCAGATCACAGAGCGAGGGGAAAACACAATGCTTCATGCAGTTATGATAAATGCATATCCATCTGAGTCCAGACTTACGTTGGAAGCAATACATGCATTGCGGTGAACCTGTAACGCTTACTTACTAACTGTTCAAACTAAAATTCAGACAGAAACTGGAGATATCATATTATAAGAAGCCAGGACTGGCTGATAGCAAAGTTGGGAATCCAAATTTCAAACACATAACAAGAGACCATCACTAGTTCATTATCCCAGGGCTGTCATATCGCCTATTTTCACTCACCTGAACGAGTGTTGGACTCCTTCCTGCAATAATTTGCAGAAACACAGAAACAAACACTGGAAACAAAGCGACCTCTCCTCAAATACAATCATTTATTATTCCAACTGAACCAACATCCTTCAAGAAACAAAACTGATAATTTCTCTTTACACTTAACGTCTCTGGTACACCTTTGATTTCAAGCTACAACTAGCAATCATGATAGAAAGATTAAACTGATTCAAATGCCAGCAAGTACTAAAAAGAGTAATAGTAGCACAGATAAGTAAATCTATTTGGTCAATATGTACACAACTCCAGGATTTTCTGCTACTAAGACACTCCATATATCATAGACAACGCTAATACAAACATATACCCAAAACAACATCCTCCAAAAGGGCAGAGCACACATGGAAAGTTGGAGTAAGACTATCTTCTCCATCATGCAAAAACTTCCTCCTCTTGCAGGAGCATTTGATCAAAGTGCCAGACACCTAAATTATAACCGAAGAGGTTGAAAAGTTAATAAACAGATATGGGAACTGCAATTAATGAAAAGCTATTCACAAGGGAGAGCGATCCTACCATGTCCTTTGCCCACTCTTCTCAGCTGAGCCACATATTCCGAGATCATCTTGATTGCTTCCACCTAATAAGAAGAACATTTCTTAAATCAGTATCATTGATACACCATATGCATTTAGTATTTAAAGCTCAAGAACTCCGTTAAACAAATAGTATTTCTCAAGTTCAGGAACCCAGACCTGTTCTCGTAAGTACTCGCTTTCAACAAAATCAGCCAACTGCACATCATTGTTTCGTGTGGCTACCTGTTTTTAAAGGTTACATCAGCCAAAATGCATTAATGACATATTCTAAAGCCACAATGTGAAAAATAATTCTTTCTGGTTTTTTATTTTGTAATTTTGGTAATGGGAACCAACACAATGGTTGCCAATTCCAAAATTGATCCAAATGAATAAGGATACAACAAAACAAGAATAGTAGAAGAACTCACAGCGTGCAAGTTTAAAAGCTTTTGATTTGTCAACTTCTCCAAAGAAAGTGCAAGCTCCATCGCTAAAGAATAAATTCAACAAAGCATGTGGTAAGGAACTGAAAGCTCAATCTGCTATTTTCAGAATGTAACAACACAAGAACTTCAATATTTCCAAATCCACAAATTCCATTGAAGGGGACGTAGTAGTTATTCGGCATGTGAGCTTACGAGGCCATAAAAATAAAAGAAGCACTCAGTTCTCAGTAAATTATGCAAGACACATGCTGGCCTCTGCCAAATAATTAATTTTCCCCCTGATAAGCAGAAAACAGTTTTAGCAACTTGAAACCTAGACAAAAATAGTCTAACTACAAAAATAGGAACATAAGCGAACAGAAAAAAACTTACCATATAACGCATCACCCTTCTCAGCATGATCAAACTCAGATAGTGGCATCAAAATCGACTGCAGCTTCACTTTACCACCACGCTTGTTCTAAACCACGAAACACAAAGTTAGAACCAATTCAATTAACGTATAAAACCATCTCTAATAATTTGCCACTTCCTTACCCCCAAAAGCAAAAAGAAAAAAAAAACAAATTTTCATTGAGGCAAACTGTCAAACACCTGATACTCCATAAATTTCTCAGCATGGTCTCTTTCCTCTTCACTTGATTCTTTGAAAAACCTAAGTAAACAAAACAATAACCCATAATAACACACTACTATTTAACAAGTCATGAAAAAATGCACCACAAATTCGAGAAAATCTTTGAAAACTTTTACCTGGCCAGACCCCTGAGAGCAACATTGTCTCTATCGAAATAGGCATACATCGCATGGTAAACATATGAAACATTGTATTCCACACTGCAATCGCAAAAAAAAAAAAGAAAAAAAAAAAGAGTGTAAAATAGTACTCTGTCTCTTTAACTTTATGTGAAGCTATTTCCTTTTTTATATGTTTAAAAAAGAATTACCTCGTTCTAAATTTGAAAATAACTTAACTTAAACTCCCTATTCTACCCTCCCTCAATGAGAAGGTTTTATAGCCACACAAACAATCTCTCGTTTAACACTATAAGTTTCAAAAGAATTATAATCACACAAATATTATGACTTGTTTAGTACCAAAAATTTTAAAAGTATTCATTTCTTTCTTAAACTTCATGTTAAATCAAATAGGTTCACATAAATTAAAATACTAGAGTATCATAAATAGCTAAAAACCAAAGTATAACATATCTGAAACATAAGAAACCAACAACAACTTATAATTGAACTTATTGAGCGGAGGTTCGTACTCGGGACCTCTACCTAATACCATCTCAACTAAAAACTTAAATTATTATAGGGAGCATACCAATAATCATTTAATTATATTTTGTCTTAATACAAAGACCCTCAACTCCAAACTAGTTGGGCTTCTTATTTAATAATTTATATTTTCCAACAATAATTTATCTAAAACCCAAAATATCATCCAAAAAAAAAAAAAAAAAAACTTAGGGATGTCACAGAACTCACTTGATCTGTTCATTAAGAGCAGCTTCACATTGATCAGAGTATTTTTGCCTAGCAAGAGAAGCTTGAGGAACAGTAGGTACAAGCATAAGCTCTTTTTTCACCTCTTCAAAAGGCTCAAATACGATTCCTGTTAAAGGCTTGCTGCTGTTCGAACCCTTTGAAGCACAAACCACTAATAATCCATTTCTACTCTTTGTAGAAAAATTCTTCAGAAAAGATACATATGAAGAAGTTGATAACATGGGACTTAGATTTTCCCCATGGCTATTCAACAAGGCGAAAGCTGGTGCTACTTTTAGAAGCATGACGATGTATATGGAACACTTGTGGAAAGAAAATGACGGTATAACCAGAGAAAGATGACCAGTTTGTAGGAAGAGAAAAAGGATAAATGATGTACTCCCTGGGTCCCAATTTAGGGAAAATTTGACTGGGCTACCTACTTTTCAATTTTATAGCCTATATTTCAATTTATAATCAACTAGTTCAAAAATAATAGGCTAATACTCAATATTCAATTCCAATAGATTCTCGAAATTATTATTTAATTTTTAAAAAAGATTGCTCAAGCTTTTAAGGTAATTTTTGAATAAGTAATTGTGACTCAAATATTAGTTCAACAAACCAGTTCCATTTGGGTGGTGAATATTAGATTTTTAACAAGCTTAAATATGTGGATTTAAATTTCGAATTTGATTTTGTGAAAACTTTAGAGTGGGTGTTATTTAGACTTGTTAGAAATAGTATAAGGAGGTTGTATATAAAATTTGAAGTCATTTAATGGAAATTTGGACTGGTTTTGAACAAGAATTGTAACTGAAAATCGTGGAAAAAGTTCGTCTACAGACGCTTGTATAAAGGTGTATAAAAGTATATGAGATGTGTTTATATACTCATATACACTATTATACAAGATTATACATAATTATACAAAAAACTGATTTCGTCTTCAACCTTGCGTTTTTTTCTGAAATTTAACTCAAATCTTGCTCAAATTTACTCCAAATCACTTCAAATTTAAATTTTGAACTCCTTCTGATATTTTCAATCAATTGGAACAACACCCAATCCAAACAACTAACAAACTCAAAAAATCCTATTTTCGAAAGCAAAGCTTTGAATGACCTTCAATGGTGGACTTCTACTCTTCAATTTTCTGACATTGCAAACAAGGGGAGAATCAGAAAATACACGGCCCCTTGAAGCATATGTGGAAGATGTGAGAAGAAGAGAGA
Organism: Nicotiana attenuata; assembly: GCF_001879085.1. Classification (NCBI taxonomy): domain Eukaryota; kingdom Viridiplantae; phylum Streptophyta; class Magnoliopsida; order Solanales; family Solanaceae; genus Nicotiana; species Nicotiana attenuata. Next base: position 20,435,126 of record NC_031991.1, on the reverse strand, counting down.
GTGAAAGCAACGGTTGTGAGAACACAAATTTAACTCCATAGCTTTTAGAAGCAATGGTTGTAAGAACACAGATTTTGAATTTGCTAATGCTTTCAAAATATGTACAATATGGGCTAGGTAGGGTAAAACTTAAAAACATAGGCCATTTTTTGTTATGGTGTGAAGTCATGTGTATTTTCTTATAATTCTTTCCCCAATTTATGAGACACTCCATCAGTTTTATAGTTCGAATTGTGACATACAGACACAGGCGGATTCAGAATTTTTAGGCGACGGGGCATATTATTCTGTTCAACCAGTGCCTCCTAAAGGCTTTTAGTGTTGAGGGTGCTGACTGCTTTAAATTAATTATTTTTAAGGTATATATGTATATATATACAGGATTTCATCCAAGTTTACAGGTTCGGTGACCCTTTACCCATACAAATGGGTCCGCCTCTACATATAGATCACACAAAAATAATTTTATTTGCTCAAGGCTCCATTCTAGATCCCAATTTATATGAGTACACAAATATCTAAATCTTTCTTGCTTAAACTTCATATAGCTAAAAAACTGAAATTGACACATATACGATGTTGGATTCATCTCAATGCGCGATGCATAAATTTATATATAAAAATTCATTAATTGTAATAAATAGTAGATATACTCAATTTAAACTTTTTATCAATCTGTCTAATTTCTCATGATGTATCTAACAATAAGCAGTAATTAGCATATTAGAAATTCAATCCTAATGGAATATTCTTTATACTATCTTGACAAGCTCAAGCATCAATTTTTACACCACAATTGGAAACAATGTTCCTTCTCTTGGAGCCTCTTGCCATAACCAAGTTTTCTTTGTTGCCATAACTAGTATATTTCTTAATTCACATACTAGTTATATAGAGATTATTTATCCGAAAATTAATAATGAAGGAATTGTTATACAATAATTAATAATGAGATGATTATTGTTCTACATCTAGTTACTCTTATAAGTATTTTCATCTTTAATCGTTTAATCCCTGCATTATTAATATACATATTCTTATTTTATATTCTATTTTACATAAAATAATATATAAATTTTAGTATAATTTAATTCATATATTTTTGAATATCGTAGCTAAATATTGTACGAGAATTATCTTTTTCTTATACGGTCAATCAAATATTATATTATCTTATGTAAGCTTTTATGAAGGGGTTATTAATTATTTCAAACCATCAATCAAACCTATGTGCAAAGCACATAACTAGTAAAATAACAATAGAAGTATTATGAACAAATAAAAGAAAATTTAATGAAATAGTCCCTCAGTGAACCGAATGAGTTCATCTTTCGTTTCGCCCAAGTCCCAGAATCAAGATTCGAACTTTCATTTGTCTGAATATCAAGAAAACGCAACTTCAATTACTGCAAATTTTTACCACCCAGAAATTGCTGATGAAATTCCCGTAAACGAAATGACAATTGCTGCGATTTTCCCAAATCGCCATTCACTCATTCTGCTTCTTCTTCCACTAATATTCACCGCCATCTTCCGTTCGGTCAATGCAACGTGCCAGTTCAGTTTTGAGCAGAATAATAAACTTTATAATTACAGCTTAACAGCCCCAATTCGTAATTTCCCTCATGGCATCCTCAGTGAAGATGGGTACTTTCTCTCTTTCTATTTCTATGTAGCTCACTTGCTATTTTTCTACAACTCACGCCTTTTCTGTTACTGCGACTTTAGCTCATGTGGCCCATTTCGTCAATTTTAGTTGGGAAGCTATATAGTGAAATATGGGAATAATAGTTCAGTAATTTGATGAAATATGAGAAATAATAATTGTTGGATCCCAGATTGATACTTTCATCTGATGATATAACGTAGAAGTGGGAACAAAACCATGAGATCTCAGGGTCAAATCTTAGCGGAGGCAAAAAAAAAAATAAAAAAAATAGCTGATTTGTTCTCGTATGTTCTAAGCCTTGGTGGTAGAATTACCTAGTATATGAGCTGGTGGGAGGTAGCGATACTCGGCGGAATAGTCTGAGGTGCGTGCAAGCTAGCCAGACACCATCGTTATAAGAAAAAAGAAAAAGAATATGTTGGGAAACTTTTATTCTAGTATATGTGATTGGTCGTAGCTAAGAACAGAACACAATTAAAGCGAAAGACCCATATAGGATATACCGACTAGTTGAGATTGAGGCTTAGTTGTTGTTATAATTATATTAGGTTAAGGGTTCGTCAAGAGCGTCTTAGTTTAGTTAGAGACTTGTATGTCTGTGTAAGGATAAGTGTGTGATTTCGCGAACTCTAGTTCCAAAGAACTTCTAATTTTCCTTAAAAGACAAATTGTAAGTGTTGAAATGCGTGAAGATATGGCTCTTGGCCTAACTCAACCCCAAAAGTTAGCTCATGAGGGGAGGATTGTCCAAAACCATATAAGGAGACTACAACTCATTCCCTCAATCGTCCAAGACTGAAAGTGGGAATTGAAGCGTGGATAACATAACATGGGAAACAGAACAACAAAGATCGATGGGCCTGGCTCAGGTACCATTGTGAAGATATGACCCTTGGGCCTAACTCTACCCCAAAAGCTAGCTCATGATGATTGTCTTGGGAGGATTGCCCAGGACAATATAAGAAGTCCAAAACCTCTTCCCTCAACCAATATGAGACTTGGCAAAAATGAAATGGACTTATATATAGTAGCATAGATACTGAACCTAAAGAAATTCTTCTTTTGTTAGTGTATTGAGGGGTGACATTTTTACTAAAGTAATCTGTACTTCTACATAATTTCAGGTTCTACAAGGTGGCTGCTAATGGGACTGTGCTATGGTTTCAGGTTGGCTGCATCAGGTTACACTGTCATGCTTAGTTTGATTTTCATTGTACAGTGACTTCTGGAGACTTGCTCATTGAGTATTTAATTTTATACTTAAGTATTTTATAACCTCCCCTTTGTCAGAAAGAAAAAGAAAGTATCCTATAAGCTCCTAATTGTCTGAGGTGTATGGACCAGAAGTATGATGTGTAGCTGCTATTAATTCTGTGAATGAGACATTATGGGTTTCAGTATGTGTATTTAGGAAGCATAATGTAGTTGACCTATGATATCGTTAATAAACATGGGAGTTACATCTTGTGATGAGAAAAAAATGTTTAGCTTTTGGATGTTATTACTTGTTAAACTTGGGAGCTGCTAATACTTCAGTGAATCTCACTTTGCTTTCTCTTTGTATATGAGCAGCTTTGTGATGCAATGATTTTCAACCATGATCCTCCTACCTGTATTGACTGTTGGGTAAGTGCTTGTCTAATTTCATCTGTGTTCCTTTGCCAATTATTTAATGCAATAAAAAGACAAATTTATTCTCTTTTTTACCCTGTGAATGTAGAGTATTATGTCATTATGTGCGACAGAAAAGTAGTTAGCCTTCTGTGAAACTAGTACTCTAGTAGGCAGTAGCTGCTAAACACACAGCTAATGTGGGGCTGCAGATGTCTATAGGCTAATTTCTGGAAACTAGGAAATGCCGTAGAATAAACAATTATTAACATACAAGGAGAGAGGCCAGGGGGACTGGTTGATGGATACAGATGATTAGATAATACCGTATAAGTTCATTTTCTAGTAATCATTTGAAAATTAGAGACTCTGCTTATTATCATAATATCATAGATTGAATATTTGCTATTTTGACGAATTTTTTGGATTTGCCACTGGAAATATATAAATTTATTTTTGGGTGTCTAGGGAGGGATTTTAGAGGACTATCAACTATGCTACAATACATTTATGTTTTGCTCAAACTTACTGAACATTACATAATAACCAAGATGTACATATATGAAGTTTGTTTAATTGTTGTTTATGGTGAAGCATCTTCAAGTCATTTTATTTGTCACATACAGCTTGGGCTTGTTAGGCCCATATATAGAAATATTTTGTCTTTTAGAAGTGAAATTTTTTAAATTGTCGACTTTGATAGTGATTTCCAGAAATGTCAGTCCAATCACTACATAGATGACTCTAACTTGAACATGCTTACATTTGCAGGACTGTGGTGGTAATTCTCGTTGTGGAATGGGTTGTAGTGCCCTTGTGGCTAACACTGTTGGAGGTAATACTCCTGAACTTATGGATATCTAGGATCACTTTATTAACAACATTTACATCATAACGGGTGCGTTTGGTATGAAGGAAATTATTTTCCAATTTTCCCATGTTTGGTTGGCTTAAATATTTTAGAGAACATTTTTCTCATGAACTCATTTTCCTTCGATTGGAGAAAAATAACTTCCCTATCAAAAGGAGGGAAACTATTTTCCAAAAATCTTTCTCAACGCCCCACCCACCCGGCGGCCTACCCCTTGCCACCCCCTTCTAACATCGCCACTCCGATCCCTAGACCCCGACCTACCACCCTCTCCCGCCCTTATTCATTTCTTCTCATATAGTGTTTGCCTAACTTATATATTTTTCAAAAATATTTTCTGCTGCCTAACCAACAACAACAACAACCAACCTGGTATATTCCCACAGGTGGGGTTTGAGGAGGGTAGTTTGTACGCAGACCTTACCTCTACGTAGTGAAGGTAGAAAGACTATTTCCAATAGACCCTCGGTTTAGAGGAGAAGAAGAAGAAGGAGGAGGAACATGACATAATATAGATCTAAGAATATGAAGAGACATGAATGTTACTAATACTACAGTTAAAAAAAGGAGAAACTATCAACTACTTACTAACCTTCTAGCCTAATCCTCGACCTCCACACCCTCCTATCAAGGGTCATGTCCTCAGTAAGGTGGAGCAGCGCTATGTCCTGCCTAATCACCTCTACCTAACCAAAAACCGGAAAATTAAGTAAGAAAATCTCTTATTTTCCAAGATAACAATTTCCAAGGAAAACACACACCCTACATGTCTTCCTTTTACCTTCCATTCTGAAAGTGTCCTTTCAAGTTATGGTAGAAAACTGGTAGGTGAAGACATGTTAAATTTCATTAACTTAAGAGTCTGTTTGGAAAGCCACCCTGTAATTGGAATTGGTGTAATTACTAGGGTAGTAATTACACACCCTAGTAATTACACAGTTGTATAATTACGGCGGCATGTTTGTTTGTCATAGTGTAATTACAGTGTAATTACAAGTTTACTGTTTGGTTGCACAAGTGTAATTGCACAGTTAAATTAAATTTCAAATTAAGTAATTATCAAAACTTAAAAGTTAATATAATAAATATATGCCTATAAATTTTTATAAGTATAAATGATATTATATTTTGTATTTAAGATGTATATTTTTTCGTGAATATACATTAATTTAGTAATCATATATTTATAACTAATATTGTAAAAATAATTTATATATTTTTTTTAAATTAATACTATGTAGTTTAGATACTTATAAAAATAAAATATACGTTTGGTAAGAACATCATGGAATTCATGTTTGATAAAATAAATTAATATTTACAAATATAATGTCATAACATTATTCAAATGTTTGGCAAAACTAATCTATCAATTCTAACTAAAAAATGAACAACATGCAGTGTGAGCATTGACTACTAAAACAAGTAAATTGAAACCATGAATATAACACAATTTCAAAATTCAAAAAAATAAAAATAAAATAGTTTAACATATGTCAAATTCCAACATAATAATAGTAAGTTCCCGTCCAACTTAATAATTAGGAAACATGATAAGTTTATAACCACATTCAACAACAAAATTCCACTTTAATTGCATCACTCATTATATGTCAAGTTTGTTAAAGACTCATTATTTCTAATATTAAGAGGTGTAGTTTAAAAAAATAGAATAATAAAATAAATATAAAATAAAATATAAGCAATCACATGGAATCACAGAAGTAAATATAGAGAAATAAAAGATAAATAATGTACAAAAATATATATTTTAAAATTTCAAAAGAAACTAAAAAGTAAAAATAAAATTAAAAAATTAAAAAATTAAAATAATAGAAATAAAAAGTTAAAAAAAATAAATTAAAATAAAAACAAAAAAAAGAGGAAAGAAACTAAAAAGCAACCTTGCAATTACACAGTGTAACTACCAACAATTCTCACCTCCCTGATGATAGGCTATAATTGCATATTTTAGTCGCTTATTACACTCGAATTTACTGCACTTTAATTGAGTTTGCGCTTTAATCGCTAGTGTTTTGCATTAATTGTGTGTTTTATGCCTTGTAGGTGTGATTCCGAGCTATATAGATGTTATGGAATGAATTTAAGTGATTTGAAGCTTTGAAGTCTGAGTAAAAGCTCAAGGAATTAAGCCGGGATCGTGTTCGGGGGTCAAATTTGATAATTAAGTACGAACGAAGACTTGAGGAGGCATATTGCGCACTGTCTAATAAAATAGACATAACTTTTTTCTCAGAACTCCATTTGGGCTCCACAATATACGGTTGGAAAGCTAACTCAAAGGGCTACAACTTTCATGTTTTACGTTTTTCCAAATTCCAAACGGAACAGGGTGAAAAATCGCGGTTCCACCGCGACCGCGGCAGAACCGAGGTAGAAGATGGTCGCGGACAACTGAAGAATCAGAGGGCATGTTTGGCCGCGGTTCCACCGCGACCGCGGCAAAACCGCGGCAGGAGGCGGAAATTTCAGGGACTTATGTGCAAAATACGGGATTTTAAGCCCAAAAACCCAATATTAAACCAAGGAAGCCAGCCAAGAGAGGGAGGGGACATATTTTAGACACAAATTAGACCTAAGGAGGCAGGAGACACTACTTTAGGGTTAGACAACACCCTTGGAGGCAAGAACACATTGGGAGCAAGGCGGAGAATTCTTCTACGAATTTTTTCCTTCCTCTTCCTATTTTTCATTGTTGGTTATGACTTTTAGTATTGTAGTTTTACATACTATTATGAATAGCTAATTTGTTATCTAGAGTTTGATAAAACCTTTTGTAGGATAAATTCTTGTTATGTTTTTATATAATTGAGCCATAGCTTTTCTCTATTTGTTCAACTACGTTTATATTGTGGTTGGTTGAAGAGCTCTCAATTAGCTGTGCCTATTTAGTATGCATAACTCGGGAGAGAGTGCATATTTAGGTAATTGTTAAACAACACCACTCCCAAAGTATATGAGGGATCAATAACCGAGGGTTTAAAGGCGGGATTAGGGATAACGAAGTCTTGGGTGCGATCTGAAGTGAGCTGTATTAAAAGCCAGCTAGCGTAGCTCGGGAGAGCGCGTCTAGTAAATTGTCGTAATTACTCGGGAGAGATTTACGATAATAAGAGTGCTCATGATCGGTAGAGAATACTTAGGCGAAATTATAGAAGACATATATAGCGGGAAGGATTCCGACAATTGGGGAAATTATAACTCTAGACCTCCTTAATCTTTTCTCTAACCCTCAGTATCGTTAGTTGTTAATTTACTATTTTAATTTGTTAGTTAATTAGTTAAACAGAAGAATCTTAATATCTATAAGTTAGGAATTGTTCAAGTTTGTCTTCTTGGTGATAGTGAACAGCTGTAGCTAAACCTTAGTTCTCTGTGGGATTCGACTCCGGACTTGTAAACCGGATTATATTTGCAGCAACCGCTTAGTCCTTTTTATAAGGCATAGTTGGGCGTGATCACACTACAATTAGAGAATTTGCACAATACATTATTCGTACAAACAAATATTATAATTTATACAGAAATATTTCATAAAAGGAAGATAAAAATACGGTTTACTAACCTTCTTGAAGGTGTAATGAAGGATTCGTAATTGTAAGAGCACTTTGCTTTCGAGGTTGGCTATCAACTTCGAGATATGAGACTATTATATTACTTGACTGTTGAAGGAGTGTTTGTTTTTTCGATTTAGCTCTTTTATCTCGTAGTTGGGACAAAAATAATTATTTTCTTTCGGGTGACATTTGCGCATATCTAGTACGACGGCGCAAATTTCTATCAGCAATTCGTTCTTCCGCATTCCTTTTAGCCTTCTGATGTAAATTCAGAG
>NC_031991.1:20417358-20427022 GCF_001879085.1 Nicotiana attenuata | reverse complement strand
GAATCAGATCATTACGTAGTTCAGGAGGATCGGGAATAAAGTGAATTAACAATTTTTTTTGGATTTTGAATTTTTTTTGAATTTTTTTCTGGAAGAAAGACTTATAAAAAGAAAGAAATATTTTTGATGTTTTTGGAATTTTGAAAGAAAAACTTCTAAATAAGAAAGAAACTATTCTTTTGAATTTTTACTTTATGTTAAAATTATGAAAAAAAGACTTCTAAAAAAATATATATTTTTGAATCATGAATTTTCTTTTCAATTTTTGAAGGAAAAACTTCTAAAGAAGAATGAAAATATTTTTTGGATTTTTAGAAGAAACTAAAAGAAAATATTTTTTGATTTTTTTTTAAAATTGGGGTCTCAACGAAAGACTTTTCAAAAAAAAAGAAGTAAAGGAAAATATTTTTGTTTTTTTTTGAAAATTTGGGGTTCAAAGAAAGACTTTTCTAAAGAAGGAAGTAAAGGAAAATATTTTTGGATTTTTGAAAATTGGGGCCGGAACCGATGAGGTTTGCCTATGTATCTCACATCCGGTGAGAATCAGACCCGCGTAGTTCGGTTAGTTTTGACGCAACTGAAAAATATAAACACTTTGAAATGATTTTTCTTCTCTTTTTTTTCAAAAATTTTCGGCAGAGTTTCGGGACATTTGGATACCATATTTTGGGAAATGGATGAAATTCTCTCTCACACCCCGAATTTGGTTTTTCTTTTGGTTTTCCTCACTTAATCTAGAAGCCGGTCAACATGAAATTCGAAACAAATTAAATGAATAGGTAGCACATAAAAAATGCATCAGGTTGGTCTTTTTATTTTCGGGTATGCCTGTCCTAGACGGACCCAACCCCTGTGTTGAGTCCCCAAAGTCAAATGCACATGATGCAAACAAGCGTTCCTACTAGGGATCCGGCATGAGGCTGCGTTATTCTAAGTTCAAAACATGGGTATGTTGTTCTAGGCTTGTGTACCCGAGCGGACAACTCGAGCCGGGGGGGAGGGGGGGTTACGTACCGGGAACCGAAAGGCAATCCGGCTTTGTAACTTGTCCGAGCCTCTTTCTAATTTAAGGTAGGACACTAACAGAAAAGAAGTCACGCCAGCGTGCAATTCCCCGAAGATGAGAAGAGAAGGGTTTCATAACAATTTATATACAGTTCAAAAATATCAAAGCGGTAAAAATTGGCATTTAGCACATTAAGCCCAAACATGTAATAAAACCAGATAATAAATAAAATTCAAATATAACAATTATTCTAAGCTCGAATTCTTGAACCCTGAACCAGAAGTTCTGGGTTCTTGTCCTCAGCAGAGTCGCCAGAGCTGTCATACCTCCTTTTTCTACCCCGAAAAGGGGTATAGGGAGTTTTTCCAATTAAAGCGACAATCGAAACGGGATTATTTTGTTTAGAAATCAGAGTCGCCACTTGGAATAATTTATGGTGTCCCAAGTCACTGGTTTTAAATCCCGAATCGAGGAAAGATTGACTCTGTTTTACAGTCCGCGAAAATACAGAAATCCGGGTAAGGAATTTTGTTAACCCGGAATAAGGTGATAGGCATTCTCGGGTTCCGTGGTTTTAGCACGGTCGCTCAACTGTTAATATTGGCCTATTTACTTGATTTTAAAACATCTTTGAAACCTATGTGCATTTTATTCCTTTTAAATCGCTTTTAATAATCCAATTGTTATACAACTAATTATTTGGTTACACTTTGCGAATCATGTCACGGGAACTGTACCCACGATCCACAACATGTTTATTTTATTAACAAGGTTAAATTGTGGCCGGGTCACATAAATGTACCCCCGGATTTTAGAACTTAAGCATCACAACTACGTCACGGGAACCGTACCCGTAGCTATGATAATTTATTTAATTAACGTGCCTAAAGCAAACTACGAAAGTTCAGGGTATTTTTCTACACTAGTTAAGATATCGATGTAAGGGCCATAGACTAGGTGATTGGATGGCACACCTCAAATTTATTAAAGGAAAAGCATTCAACTAAGTGAACTACGAAATTCAAGTATTCTTTTAAAAAAATTAATGACAAAGCGGACTACAACTAAGGTATTTAAAAATTGTTACGAGCCTTTAACCCTCTGAGCCATTGGGCCAAATGAGAAACATGTCACGTTACTTAACAGCCATATCCCTGGAAGCCGCTGGGCTCGAAATCAAGCCCATACATGAAAGAAAACAAGACAGGGGATTCCAGGCCTGGCTTGGACCAGATTACCCCATTCAACTTGGATTGGGCCCAATTGACTCTCTATTGGCCCATAACGGAGGAGATCTTTATTGATCTCCATAGCCTACTTCAATAAACAATTGCATGGATCCTTAGGCCCAATGGCAAACAAAAGTCACTTTTAATTAACTAATTAATAAACAACCTAATTCACAATAACATCCCAAAAATGGCAACGAATCAACGAAGAAGTCTTAATTAAATTGAAGCATGGAAAAGATAAACAAAGGAAACATATGACTAGTTTCACATCATCTCCAGCATTACTCGGATATTAATCACATAGTAAGAAGATAAACTTGAACTATTAACTACTTTAGGTACTGATAATTCGACACCATCACAGCTGAAGTGCAGCAGGCTAATCACGATCCTATGATTAACAGGACATCAAATTAGACAGGTTCTTCAAATCAAATCCCAAAAATGAACCTCACGTGCCCAAATAACTTCCTAGTAACATCATGTTGCAGTTCACATTTGGAAAGAAATCTTGTAACAAAACTAAGTTTCAAAAACCCCTTACAGAATAGGATCATGCATAACATAGGGCAATTAATATATACATTTAGGCTAAATTCTAGCTAGCTAAAAGGAGATGTAGGAAAACAGGATAAAACAACAAACAGGATCAGAATCTAAGCAGTCAACTCTACATATTCAAATGGCATTCGAGAATGAGATGATCCATGATCCAAACTTCATGTATATGACTCAAAGGCCAAGGAAATGTTCAGCTTACATACCTCCTGTTACAGCAAAAATTAACCAAAAGCAGAAGTAAATTTCTAAGAAATAAGGAGATGCAACAGCCAAAACAGAAGCAACCAATGTGATTCAAAATCAGCTTCAGCTCTTAACCTAGGAATCCAAAAATATAAGAACTGGTCCTTTCCTTTTTATCAATTCAATGTGTTATTCAAGAGAATTTAACTTTTTAGAAGGGATTTTTGCAGTTTCTATATTTCAGCCATTTTTTTTGTGTCCTCTAATCTCTCCCCTAGAAAATCAAGAAAAAGAGCCTCTTATAGGAGGGCTTTAGGGCAGCAGACTTGATTTTATTCCTTTCCCATTAACCCTTCCCCAATTTCCTTTTTGTCATTTCAAACCCAACACTTTAAACCTATTTAGTAAATCAGCCCCTTCTCCCACTTTCCTAGAACCTTCCTAAGTGGTTAAGAAAGAATCTTTCAACCCAAATTCCTTAAATACCCTTTAACTTCTGTTATTAGTCTTTCAGAAAATACCAACAATTGGGCCATACAGCCAGCATGCTTAAACCCCCCTCTTTCTGGGCTTCTGAACTACAAAGCACAAATTTAAATCCCAACAAGTAATAGGAAATGAATTCAATAAGGACTTAAGCAAACAGACTCTGAATCAAACAAACAAAAAGTTTTAAAAAGAAACACTTAGAAGACAACAAATCATTAACACATGCAATTAAACCAATTATTAATCTATTGTTAAGCCATTATGAACAAAAAATAGTTTTAGGCATAAACTTAATATCAGGATAAGTCATGGAAAGAGGAAGAGAAGTGTACCGGTCAGTTTGCTAAAAATCGTTGATCCGAAGAAAGTCAAAAGCGAGTCAATTACAAATCCGGCGAACAGGGATCTTGGTTAATGATGGAAATTATAACATGATTGTGGATACCCAATTTTTTCCTATATATTTTTAAGTATGCAAAAATACTTTCAAAATAGCATATATATGCACATATAAGCATGCCCAAGGTTTTTATCATTTTTTCCATAATTTTAAGGGTTTAAATTGATTTATTTTCTCCCTTTTTATTCATAAAATCCGCAATAATTATTTCCAAAATTATTGTTTTGATAATTCATCTATTGGATTTCTATATTTATGCCAAAATATGGCTAAGGTAATTTTTCTATATTTTTACAATTACATTTAGCATTTTTAGAGCTAAATTGCATATAATTGCAATGTTAGCCCATTTTAAGATATAATTATATTTTATATGCATAAATTGGACCCTGTATTTTTATATTATTAGTTATGTATTTTAAATCATTTTTGGCACCTTAATTTATTTTCCAGAAATTACCTATTATTTTTTATAAATTAAATAAGGGAATTTAGCTATTTAAATAACAGCCAAATTTGGCTTTCAATTATAGCCAAAATTGGATCCCTTTCCAGCCCAATTTCACACCCAAATCACCCGACCCATACCCTATTAACGCCTACCCAAACCCGGAACTCATTTACCCGGTTAAATCCGGACCGTTGATCTCCCAGATCAACAGTCCAAACGCACCCTTTCCTCTTTAATTTCACCCGACCCCTAACCCTAGTTTCATAATTCAGAGACAGCCGCCCTCAAACTCTCTCATCTCATCTCTTCTCTCTCGACCTAACCCTAATCATCTTCAACCGCCGCCTCATTCTCCAGCCTTCTCAGATGCCAACCGTCAACTCCTAAGCCTCCAATGGGTCTCTCATCGCTTTGCTCTTCATCTCTAAGACCTTTAAGGGTCCTTGGCCATGCCGATTTGGACCTAGGGCTTCTGCTTTCGTGTTCGAGGCTTCTCTGGTGTGATTTTAAGCAAAATCACACCATATGTGTTACGTTTTGTGAAGTTTCAACAGGTTATTTCGATTTTATTTGGGTTTCCTTTGTGAAACCCTAACTCTCATCTGAATCTTTCAAGAGCTGTGCTATTTTTTCTTTTATGCTTTGGGCATGTTTCCTTCTACGATTTGCTCGTTCTCGAGTTTCTTCTGAAAGATCCTTTACTTTGAATCGTTTTACTCTCTCTGAAAACTAGGGTTCCTCGGAGTTCTTTTACGCATGTTCTAATTGATTTCTTTATGATTAAACCTTTTTTCCTTGTTTGTTTTGACCGATTTTGTGCTCTTACTGCTTTTAACTTGACTCTGTTAAAAGCCCTATTTTTTTAAGATTTTCTTTACTTTGTTTCTATGAATGTTAGCATGATTTTCCTTACTTTGCTTCTATGAATGTTAGCATGCTTTCTTTACTTCGTTTCTGTGTGTTAGCCTGCTTACTTGATTCCTGTGATTAGCCTACTTATGTCACTTCTATGTGTCTATGCTCAGTTTGTTTGTTCATCTCTTGGTTCTTTTTGTGACTATGCTTCGAATATGTTTTCCTGCTATGTTTGTGGACCTCCTCTATCTATATGTTGAAAGTGCAGAGTCATGACTCCCTTTTGATTGGTTCTAGTTTTCTTAATTGATGGTGATTGAAAAAAAAATTCTTTCAAAACCCTAAAAGCTTTGCCCCGTCTGTTAAGCTGACTGATTTCCTTACCATATTTGCTATGATACTTATTTCTACTAAGTTGTGTCCTTAATCAAGGCTTTATGAATTTGGTCCTAATCGACTACTCTATGCTACTGAATCTTGACTCCTTCCTTATTTAGGCATGCACTGATTTTTCTTCTTGCCTTATATGATATTGAATCTTCCCGTTTGATTTGATTCCTTTGACTTAAGGGGAATACTGGCCTTGATTTCTTGACTGACTGATTCTGAGTTCCTTAATTACTGATGGACTTTGATTTTCACCTTATTTGCTACCTGCTTTCAAACTATAAATGCCTCAGTCTTTCATTAACACAACACACGAGACTTGGCTTTCAAAAAACCCCTCTCTTACTTAAAAAAACTCTGTGTTATTCTACTACTATTAGCCGGCTGCAAGCCAAGGCTAATCATCTGTAAACCTTGGTTCTTTCATTTTGCTTACCCCTATCTTCACTGGTATGTCCTAGTTTAATTTAACGTCTCAACAACAACATGTTTCTATTCCTGCTTCAGTTTCCTTTATTTCTGGCCTGCTTTTACTTGTGGTTTTGTTGTGAAGTCTCTATCTAAGCATGCTGATATGATTCCCCTCCCTTTAAATTCATGTATTCCCTTTGTGTGATTCAAGCATGTCTGGAAAATTGTATTCTTTTACCTACTGTGCACTTACCACTTTGTGAATCCAAAATTCCCTATCCCTCCTCTATATGTTCATGACTGGTTTGTGATTATGCCAGTGTCCAACTATATCTGAGCATGTCCATACCAGCCCTAATACTCCTGCTGGGGTCAGGGGTCTGCAGTCAATGTATATGCATCCCCAAACCCCCTTAACCCCCATGCGTGATTACTGAATTCATTCACTTACTGTGTGTGGTCTTACCCTGAAGTATTTGAACTCTGTTTTACTAATCCAGCTCTTTTCAACCATCTCTGTTACTCACTGCTTTCAAAATGGACCTTTCAGTCCAGTTTTTTAACAAACTTCTTTCAAACATGTGTCCTGCACTTTCACTCTACTCTTAGATTACTAAGTTCTGACCCTTTTGTGTGAGCCTTGCCTTGGGACCCTTGAGCTCCATCTGAACTTGGACACACAAAAGATGGCCTTTCCACACTGCACTTACTCTTTCTTGGCTATGAAATCTGGGTGTGAGCACTGCCCGGGATTCCTTGAGGTCCTTAGGGAACTCTGACACACCCAGATATGAGAAAGGCTATGGAACAAACTTGGCATTTGAGGTGATTTATTATATAACTTAGGGAGGAAGTCCTAATCAAGTGTTGAAAATCTGGGCCTGTTTTCAGGCTCTCTATAGTGTAAATTTTTATATTTCTTTTTCTACTTATGTAATTCATTTTAGTATTGGTCTGTAATAATCTGTTGTAAACAAGTATTGGGGTTGGCTAGTGAAAAGGGGAGGGTAGTTATATATGTTATCAGCATCAATGGGTAGAAACCATGTCCTAGGTTTACATTTCCTATGTGTGCATTAGAATCCATGTGTAGGACCAATACATGCAAAGCATATCATGTATTAGAAACCATGCATCTTAGGTTCTACTATTTCAGCATCTCATTTGGCATCACTTTACCACTTAGAAATCTTTCTTTAGGCTAAATAACAACATCAACATAAAACTGCCGCTCCAGCACGTCTTGAAGTCATGTTGTAACTCTTTGGGCATTTAAAAATCATGTTTTAGGAATTCTGCAGTCATTCTGCATTTTCATATGTGCACGTTAGATACCCTATTTTAGGATCTTGTTCACACTCGCTCAGTCACACATATTTAAACTACTGATGCATGAAAAAGGACATAAAACAGTCTCATGTTTGATTATCCTGTTTATGTGAAAGTGGTCACAACTCCTGCATGTCTTTGCAACATTTAGAACAACATGCTTTAGGTAAAGTAACTTCCAAATTTTTTTTAATAATTCTGGTAACTGCTGCATATTATTTTACGCTTAGGCAAGTCTTAGGTAATTAATTTTAAAACAAAAACAAGAACCGTCTGTGCGATTAATGTTAACTGTCAGCATGTTAAAATTAGTAGGCAAGCTCGCTTAGGACTTCTTCTCTGAGTCATGTGATAAATCTGAATCTGCTGTTATCACATAGATACCATGCTTAGGTTCTGAATTTAGACCTTAATTGTGTATGAGTCATGCTGTTTATGTGTACTGTTTGTGGAGGTATATCTGAGCCTTCCATTTGTCTTCCATGTTCCCCTTAATTGAAGTCCTACTTGTTTATTTTATGTCGCCTTAGTATTTTACCTTTAAACTTGAGGGTCTGCCTAGAACCCCCCCCCCCCCCCTTATAGGACAGGAGTCCTAATCCCTCCGGGACTGATAGGAATGGACGGGTAGCAGCATGCAATAGGGGTTGAGACCAACCCTCGCTTTAATAACCTTCACGGGGTGGGAAAGGGTAGATATGGATATGATGACCAGTGCGCTAATGCCACGTGTAGCCCCTTTCTAAGGAGTGATTACCGGGTATTGTACTGATGTGATCCTATAGGCTAACCAACCTAGGACACCCCTTTACATTCACAAACACGCTTAGATTGTACTTCTTTTCAAAATCTTTTTTTTCATTAACTGTTTTTCAAACATCTGTGTATTTAAACTTAAATCCCCTACTATTTGAGCCATACTTGTTTATTTGCTAATTGTACAAATTCACATAAAAATTGTCTGGCCGGGAACCACACTAGTGGATCCTGAGGGGTGCCTAACACCTTCCCCTTAGGATAATTTCAAGCCCTTACCCTGTCTCTGGTTACCAAACGTAGTTATAAATGAACCCTATAGGTGCCCTAACGCACCTTAAATCGTTAGGTGGCGACTCTTCAAAAATGCAAACCCCATTTCTAAAAGGAAAGAGTTGTCCCAACCAAAAAAGTCATAAACCCAATTTCGTGAGAAAAAGGGGGCGCGACAATGATCCCTGGCCGGAATTTCTTCAACGGCTAGTGCTTCATGTTACAATCCTCAACATACGCCAAGAGTGAGATGAAGTAGAAGCTCTAAACATTTTGGGCCATCGACGGTTGCTCGCCCAGAATCCGTCCATCATGAACGCAATTAGGACCGTATCTAATCGACTCCTCACAACAAGGGTAATCGATTCATGCATTCTCCAACGTTGAGAGGAGGTCAGATGAGCAAGGAATCAGAAAGGAAAGAGAAAACAAAATTGTTAGATTTTCTTCAAACTCATATTTGAATTGTATAATTTTTGGAGGAAAATAATGGTGGATTTCGAAGGGGGGACAACGAAGGTTGTGTGGTCAAGTTTTTATGGAGTTTGGGGATCAACCGCCGCTGCTGACGATTTTCGGTGGGTGGCGGACGGCGGTGAAGTGTAAGGTTTGAAGGAGATGATGGCAGTGGTCCTAGGTTATTTTTGAGGATGTTTCGACATTTTTAAGGAAATGGGGTGAAGCTGTCGTGGCCATTGGATGAGAGAAAATTGAAGACCCAGGATTAATTTCACATGGTTGAACTCAAAATGACATAGTCTTGCCCTTATACTACGTCGTTTCAGGTGTCTCAGAGGCTGAAGGATTTGAATCGTGTAAGTGGGCTGGACCGGGTAGATTAAACATTTGGGCTTGGGTTTGGGGAAAATCCAAGTGCAACTGGCCCAAATTCAACACCTTAATTTAAGCCTTTTTATTTCCCTTTTTTTAATCCTTTTCTTTTGCTTTTCTTTTCTTTTTCTTTAATTAATAAAAATCCCAAATTAAACCCTAAATTAATCTAAGTTATAAAATTAACCTAATTATCAAATTATAAAATATATAAAAACTACTTGATCCTAAATTAAAGAGAAAATTAATAATCCAAAATTAAAAGCTAAGAATGCAAAAATGAACCATTTTTTGTGATTTTCATTTTTAATAAAGCAACTAACTAATTAATTAATCCTAAAAACATGAAAGTAGAATATAAATGCAATGCATGGTATTTTTTGGTATTTTTCATAAATTTAATAAAATTAAACATGCACAGAAATGCGAACAAATAGATAAAAAAAAATACCCACAAAAATACCTATAATATTGTACAAACAAATTGGGAAAAAATCTAA
>NC_031991.1:20221778-20414413 GCF_001879085.1 Nicotiana attenuata | reverse complement strand
ATATATATATATATATATATATATATATATATATATATATATATATATATATATATATATATATATATATCAACTCAACTATATATAGCATTGATCATTTTTTAATTCTTTTCATTTTCTCCCAGAGAACTAATCCGAATGAAAGAAGAAAGCCTCCTATTTAAAAAAGAACAACGAAACCTTTGTCCTCTAAGAAAGTGGTGCCACAAAAGGATTTTTTCTTTTCTTGAAAAGGCAAAATCTCTCTTTAAATATTTTTGTCTTGCAAAAATTATTTTTTCTCAAAGTTTAATAGGTTTTGCATATAATCATATAAACTCTCTTCTCCCTAATTTTTGCTAGTCTTTCTTTGGTTTTAAAAAAGTAGCCACCTTTTTACATTGAAGGGACCCACATTTTTTACATGTTTAAAATTAAAAGAAGCATGTAAGGGTGAGGATTTGTAACTCCTGTTCTAAGAAATGGGATGTATACTAAAAATATATTTCATTTTTACTTGTCGCTTTACGCATATCAAAAGAAGATAATTTTTTTTCCTATTATACCCACAGTATTTATTACTCATTTCAAATCATTTTCTCAAAACCAATAAAATATGCATCAATTAATATGAGTATCATGGTATATTATACACTTCATTTATTATTTTCTAAGGGGCGTGAAAAATCAAAACGTGCAAAGTAAAAGTGAACGGAGGGAGTACCTTTTTAATTTGTCTCCTTTTTATACCTATATACATACACATTAACTTTATGGGGGTTTTATTACCCCTTAAACTTGTCCAAATGGAATAAGCATTTTCTTTTTGCGAGAGAATCAGATTTTTTTCCCATTTCACATGCTATAATTAGAGAGTAAAATACAATTTCTACGCCATTTAACGTCTCAAGGGAGTAATAGTTCCACTTTGAACAAGTTTTGATCTCACAAAATAAATGTAACATTAAAATGAGACAAATTAAAGGAGATATTTGAACTAAATGTGTTCGAATCTTTCTGTTCAGATATGAAACTTCCTCAGCCTCTTCTTTTTTTTGGTGGGAGTTGGGCAAATATCGTTGGGATGAGCATTTTATACGTGATTATAGTAATGATATTTAACGTAGGGGAACAAAAGTTGTGGCTAGGACTTTGCGCATTAAGATGTTTCTAATGCATTTTTACTGTGATTCGCCAAAAAGTAAAATTTTAAAAAATGTGCATGGTTGTTACTGGCTTTCTTTAATGGAATACTTTTTTATTATACAAGGGAGAAAGTGCTAGAATGTCCAACGATAAGCTAGGTTACATTATATTCCACCAGGAACAGAAAAAGTAATATGAACATATAGTTAATTAATAGAGTGGGAAGTTAGGCAGATCAAGGACGTACTTTTCTGATAGCATTATTTCAGCAAGTACGGTGTGATTTAAGGCACGCGCGGAGTGTAATTTTCACTAAGTCGCATTAATATACTATTGTAATTGATAAGTTAAGATGAAAGTATGTATAAATACAACAACAAGAGCATGTGTAAACATACAACAACAACAACCCAATTGAACTCCATTAGTGGAATTTAGGGAGGGTAGAGTGTACGCAGACCTGATCCCTACCCCAGGGGGATATAGAGGCTATTTCCGGAAGACCCTCGGCTCAAGAAAACAAGCGTGTGTAAGTACATATTTTGTCTTTTGCTCTTACCCAATGCAATTTGACATTTGCATTGGCTCATAGTGGCAACTTGACAATGCTAATATAAGTCTAGACTTTGACATATTTATGAGAGATCATGCATGGGCTAATCATCATGGAAATATCAAATTAAAATGTGAAACTGAAGCATATAAAAGCCACTAAAGTAAAGTATAGGCTTTTATATGTATATGTTGGTCCAGTTCCGGTTTTACTTCTGTTATAATCATGTGGATACAGGGGCATCCAGCACATATATAGAATGTGTGCTCCAAGATTTTGTGGGACTAATAAGATCAAGCTACTTAATTAACCATGGCCCAGGCAACCAGAGATTGGAGAAACCCATTAATTGGGAGAAATTCAAAAATAGTCAGATTTACAGGTGGTCGTTCAAAAATAGCCCAGTTTCATATACCTTACTAGTTACTCCTAGAGTAAGTCTTTAGTCTTATACAGTACGCTGAGCTTTGACAACATGACAACATTTTCTTGCCTTCTAGGTGTTTCTCATTTCCGTGTTAGTATTGCCCATGCACAGATCAAGGTTTTGTTCTACGGTTTCTTTTTCGGGTTAGGCGTTTGACAAACAACATCTAGTTTATCTTGGACTGTTAGTACTATATGTTTGGACTTGTTAATTTTAAGGTGAATTTGTTACTACTTTGTATTATTATTAATGTATTTGGACAACCGTTGTTGAAGAATTAGTACTATTCTAGTTGTGGCCACCGGAGAGAACGCAGAAATGGGTAGTATACTATATGTGAATTCTTCTCTTTTTTTGCTTAACTCCGGTGAATTGTCTTCTCTTTTTTGCTTAACTCTAGATTGAGTTATCTTATCGAGTAAATCGATAACCGAACCGATAATGATCGATAACCGATTAACCGATAACCGATAACCGATATCTTATCGGTTCGGTTATCGGTTTATCAAATTTGTAAACCGATAACCGATATGCTAAACCGATAATATTCATAATCGAACTGAACAGACCGGTGCCCACCCCTAAATATGCTGGAAGTTCATACACAAGTGCTCGAATATCCAGTATATTATGCTGGAACTTTCTGTGTGTTGGAGTTCCAGCATAATATGCTGGAAGTTCATACACATGTGCACCGAACTCCAGTATATTATGCTGGACCGGTCTCTGTTGCAGTAAAATAGTAGCTATTTTTATTGACTTGGTACACGCTGACTATTTTTGAATGACCAGTACGAAAACTGGCTAGACCGTGCTATTTTTTCCATTAATTGGCCTGGCAAGCTTACCAGGATAGCAGCGATGGGCTGGGGCCTGGGTATGACAAGTCAACATCCACTAATTAGACCTATTACTAATATTGATCTTTTTGTATATGTACAAAATTTTAAACTTATTTACCAATTAAACTAAGTTTTATTTACAAAAAGTAACTAAAGTTTTTTTTAACAAAATATATACAAATCTACAATTTATATACAAATCTTCTACTCAGCTCAAAGAGTACCACAATACAAGTCTAAGAACCTAGAGCCGTCAATATGGGCTTGGCCCGTTGGGCCAGCCTAGCCGAGCCCGTGATTTAGCAGGTTTGGGCTAGAATTTTTGGAGCCCGTTTAAAAATGAGGCTTTTAAGCCCGACCCGAATAAGTCTGTGGCCCGTGAGGCTTGACTGAGGCTGAGCTGGGCCGGCACGTGGACCTAATAAAATATTTATTTAAAATATATAAAAAATAAAAAGTATACTCCCTCTAGAGATGGAAAGTCAGAATTTCAAGAGGAACCAAAACTTGATCTTGAGACATTTCAAGAGATGGATGTTGTCATGTATTGGAAGGACCATTCTAGAAAATATCCCGATCTTTCAATGGTGATCGATGGTGCGTGATGTACTTAGTATTCCTATTACTATTGTAGCATCGGAAGCAACATTTAGCATTGGTGGCGTGTTCTTACAAAGTACAGAAGTTGCATTTATTATGAAAATATCCAAACACTTGTTACTACTCGAAATTGGCTGCATAGCTTTTCCCAAACTCAAACTGGTAATATTTTTTTATGTGAATTTAAATATTATTAGTTTTTAAAATTTAATTATTCTTAATATTTAACTAATTAATATTGCATACGAATTGTAGATGTAGATAAAAGTGAAGATGTTAAAACAACCTTGTCACATGCGGATTCAAATGTGTTTGATGAAGAAGATGTGTTGGATATCTCATAAGCTCATGAACGTGCTCTTAAATAGTTTGTTTTGAGTTTTGATGTTTAGTGAATGAAATATAGTCTTGTGTTTTACTTTTTTGTGTGTTTATTGTGATATATTGGAACAATATAAAAAGTTATTAAGTTTTGCAAATCTTTTTCAATAAGAATTTTTAACTTTTAAATAATTATCATTTTTTTAGGTCAGAACTTAAAGAAAAAATATAAAATTATATTTTTTAAAATTATGATGGGCCGGCCCGTGGGGGTCCGCGGCCCACATAGGGTCGGGATGGGCTAACCATTATAAGGCCCATCAAAATGGTGGGCTAGCCCGCCCAGCCTGTCAATTGCTAAAGCCCACGTGGGCTGGGCTGCGCTAGGCTAGCCCGGCCCGGCCCGACCCATATTGCCAGCTCTAAAGAACCTGAACAATACGTGCAGAAGCATAGTATGAGTATACCATCGTCGGTACCAAGTAAGTATCAAGTCTAACCTCGAAGAAGTAACGATGAGGCTATATGCATCAAGATACTTACAACACATATAGTAATAATAAGCATAGAGTTGAAACAATCAATATCCTCATGATCAGGAGGTATCAAGATACAAAATAGCCGAAAGATATAAAGCTTGCCTTTTCAGTTAAAGCGATAATTATAACGTTGTTTAGATATGATATTTAAAGATAGCATACTTCACTCAATGGAGTCGAGGCTCCCAACTAGCATATACACATGACATGCAGCAGTTAGCATTTAAATAGATGCTTCTAAAAATCAAGGAAGTATATGCATGCTCAAGACTCTATCTAATGCCGCGACTGGTACAAGATCCATATACCCCGATACAAAATTTATGTATCCCGATAAAAAATCTATATATCGATCATGTATCGATTATTCTCACAAGGCACAATGTAATACGGGTTCTTACCTAATTCTGGAGGAACGGAATCAAATCCAAGCGCAAGAGGAGCTTACTAGCTTAACTCATAATCAAATATCCGCTCATCATGTTTTGTGCCATAACTATATTTTAACAGCACGACTTTGCCTCTCGTGCCACAATTTGAGTCCAAATCAAATATCCAAATGTAATACATATGCATATGTCCAAGAATTAATAGGTAAAAGATGCACACAAACTTAATAATAATCATGCGAATATGTGCTCATGAAATTTTTATATGACTATGGATGATTCAAGAAATTCAACATATCAAGAACAAGTTCTCATGCCTTCATGAATAATCATATACCTAGGCATGATCTCTAATATGAATAAGAGACCGAACGTAGTCATATAAGCCAAATAAATTATTAATCAAGATAAGCACATAATCAAAATAAGGCATAAAGTTTCTCAAATCTACCCTGGACATGATATAAACTTGGTAAGTGCATATACGCTTTCCACTACGATATACACCACCCCCAATACCTTAAACACATAGTAATCAAGTTATATCCTAGGAGTTTTTATCTAAACAAAGTTAGCCAAGAGATTTACCTCTTCCCGGGCTAGCTTGAACCACAAATTACATCAAAACCTCGCTCAAGCCCTCCAATCACGTAAATACAAGCCAAACATTATCTAAGAAAGTCAAACAATATTATAGGAAGTGATCCAACTCCATAAAGCTTCGATCTTTGAAGAATTTTCAAAAAGTCAACAAGAGTCAACTCGGGTCCACATGCCCGAAATCCAAAACCAATACCAAAATTCGATAACCCATAACATGCCGAGTTCAAATATATAATTAATTTTTAAATATGGGTCCGAATCCATGGTCAAAACCCCAAAATACACTCTCTTAAAGTGTAGGCATAAATCTCAAATTTTCTTTAAAAATTCAATATTTTAGGTGTATAAATCCATGTAGATTCTTGAGGTTAAATTATAAATAGGTGAAAATCACTTACCCTCTTGCCTTGAATGAAAATCCCCATGACAAGTCCAGTACTCAAAATATGAAAGAATAGATAAAAGCCCGAAATAACATCTTAAATACTCTGCCCAGCAGTACTCATCACGATCGAGGCACAACCATTGCAATCGCGGACAAATAGTCATTGCCCTTCAAAACTGATATGCGAACGTGGCTGGAACAACGCGAAGGAAAGCTAGTCTCACCACTACGCGAACGCAAGGATCATACTCGAATGCGGACCTCTGCTGCCCGACCCCCTCCAATGCTTCGCGAGCGAAACAAAACACTTTACGCGATCACGAAGCTTCTTTCGTGATCCCAAAGCTCATCAGATGCACCAAAAAACCAATAATTCAAACTCAACCAAAATGGTCTGGAACCACCCTGAATCACACTTGGGCCCCTCGGGACCCCGTCCAATCATACCAACAAGTCAAAATATAATACCCAAATTTATCCAAAGACTCAAAACTTGGCAATGGGTGCACTGACACATCATATTCAAGGGGATGTGCCATGGTGTATGCTATTCGCGGATGATATAGTACTGATTGATAAGACGCGAGACAGTGTTAACGAGAACTTGGAGGTTTAAAGACAGAACCTAGAGTCTAAAGGTTTCAGTTTTAGCAAGTAAGACAAAATACTTAGAGTGAAAATTCAATAATGTGACGGGAGGAGCAGATGTAGATGTGAGGCTGGTAAGTTCTAGAAAGAGACGGTTACCGACTATATTGTATGGGGATACGTGCTGGCCAGTCAGGAACTCCCATGTCCAGAAGATAAACGTAACTGAAATGAGGATGTTGAGATGGATATGCGGGCACACTAGGTTGGATAAGGTTAGGAATGAGGATATTCAGGCAAACATGGGCGTTGCCTGCATAGAGGGCAAGATGCGAGAAGCAAGGCTTAGATCGTTCATGCATGTCAAAATGAGAAGCCTAGATACCCTAGTTAGGAGGTGTGAATGATTGACTTTGGCGAGTACGAGAAGAGGTAGATGGCATCCTAAGAAGTATTGGAGAGAGGTAATTAGGAAAGACATCACGCGACTTCAGTTCAGCGAGGACATGACCCTTGATATAAGAGTGTGGAGGTTGACAATTAGGGTAGAAGGGTAGCAGGTAGTCGAGCATTTTTCTGATCCTTACCGGGTTGTTTAGGGCTACTTTGGTAGCATCTTGTCATTGTTCCTAGATTTCTAGTATTACGGTTACTTCTTACTATCTTCCGCTTCACTTTTCTAGTACCCTGCCGTGGTTAGTGCTTGTTGCTATTGCTAGTGCTATTTATTTCTCCATCTATTTTTTTCTAGTTCTTACATTGTTGTTATCATTTTTCTGGCTATTTGTAACAACCCGACCAGTTGTCTTGAGCATTTGCACTTTTCTCAATAGTTTACAGGAATGAGTAGCTCTGTATAATTTATTATGACTTATGTGAATCATCAGTTCTGGTTTTCTGATTATTCGGAATCGAATTGGAAAAATAAATTTCATTGTTGAAGCTTTAAGTTGGAAGACTTGACCAAGTTTGACTTTTGTGAATTTGATCCCGGAACGGAGTTTTGATGGTTTCGTTTGGTTCGGATGGTGATTTTGGACTCGGGCGTATGCCCGGGTATGCATTTGGATGTTTCTAGAAGGTTTCGACACAAATTGGCAAAAATTAGAAATTTGAAGGTTTGGAAAGTTCATAAGTTTGATCGAGAGTTGACTTTGATGATATCGGGTTCGGATTGTAGTTCCGGGAATTGAAATAGCTTCTTTATGTCGTTTAGGTCTTGTGTGCAAAATTTGGGTTCATTCCGGGTTGATTTAATATGTTTAGGTCTAGTATGGTAGGACTCGTACTTGAATGAGTTGTCGGATTTTATGAGTTTTTTTGGGTTTCGAGGCGCGGGTGCAGGTTGGAATTTTTAGCCAATTTTGGGTTTTTGATTAAAGATTTGACCTTTATAGATTGGGTTTGTTTCCTTGGGCATTATTTGATGCATTTGAGTTGCTTTTGGCTAGTTTTGAGCCGCTCAGAGGTCGGTACGCGCGTGATGGCATCTTTGGAGCATCTTTTGGCTTGCTCGGTATTGGATTTGGCTTGTTCGAGGTAAGTAACCACTCTAAACTTGGTGCTGAGGGTATGAAACCCCGAATTACGTGTTATGTGTTTGGTGTTGAGGTGACGCACATGCTAGGTGACCAGCGTGTGGGCGTGCACCATGCGAATTATGACTCTGTCATTCTTGTGGTACAGTGTAGTTACCTGATCATATCTGTAACCATGAAATCTCTACGTACAAGAGCTATTGAGCTGTAATCCATATTAGAAACTATGTCTAGGCTACATGCTTATTCTGTTGGGACCCACTGGGGTCATATTCCTATTGAATTATCTGTTTAAATTGCAATTTCATACTCAGTCATGTTCATTCATTTCATATCATATCTCAATCTCCGTTGCTTTTTATTGACACATCATATCATCATTTTGGGCTAGTTTCATGGCATTGTGAGCATGTTATATAATTGAGTGAGGTCGAAGGCCTGAGTGTGAGTGATATTATGTGATCGGGCTGCACGCCGCAACATGTTTGTGACGACCCAAAGGGGTCATCACTTGTTTTCTTACCCATTTCGTACTTCTGAGGCCTTGAAAACCTTATTTTTAGTCGCCTCGATTTGCGCGCACAGTCCGGGCGCGTAGCCGGAGAGCCTAAATGTGAAATTCTGTGAAAAATGCTAAAATTTGGTATTAAAATGAATAACTTTGACTTGGTCAACCTTTTGGGTAAACGGACCCGGACCCGTGATTTGACGGTCCCGGAGGGTCCGTAGGAAAATATGGGACTTGGGCGTATGCCCGGAATCGAATTCCGAGGTCCCAAGCCCGAGTAATGAATTTTTGAGTAAACTTGTTTTTCTGAAATTATAAAGAAAAATTGAAATGGAAATTCGGTTAGAACATGTTGGTATCGGGCCCGTATTTTGGTTCTGGCACCCGGTACAGGTCTTATGTATGAATTAAGCACTTTCTGTAAAGTTTGGTTGAAAACGGACGTCGTTCGATGTGTTTCGGACTTAAAATGGGAATTTCATGTTCTATGAAAAATTTGGAAGAAATCATGAGCTTTGAGGCTTGATTTGATGTATATGATGTTATTTTGGCGATTTGATCGCACAGATAAGTCTGTAGGATGTTCTTGAGGTGGTGTGTACGTTTGGTTTGGAGCGCCGAGGGCTCGGGTGAGTTTCGAGTGGGTTCCGAGATGCCTTAGGCTTAAAATACCACATGTTGCAGGTTCAGGAAAATATTGCAGACTCTGAACCCTCCAGCGCGACCGCGGTCGCCTTAGCGCGGTCCGCGGTTGGTGTTGTGCGGCCGCGATCGCCTTTGCGCGGTCCGCGGTGAGTGCTGCACGGCCGAGGTCGTCTTCGTGCGGCCCGCGCAGGGAACTTCAGAGATCAGCAGGTCATCTAGTAGGTCAGCGCGGCCGCGGTCCCTTTTTGCGCGGTCCGCGCAGGGGACTTCCGAGGGGTATAAATAAACGGGAATTTCAGTCATTTTTCACTTTTCAAAAACCCCAAAACATAAGAGGCAATTTTCCCAACGATTCTACTTCTTCAAAACGATTGGTAAGTGACTTCTAACTCATTTTCTTCACGCCTTAACATCTTTTAACATAATTTCAACTTAAAATCAAAGATTTTAATGGGGAAATTTGGGTATGTTGGGTAGAACCTAGGTTTTGCTAAAATTGGGGATTTGGACCTCAATTTGAGGTCCGATTTTAAAACAAATTACATATTTGGGTTCGTGGGGGAATGGGTAATCGGGTTTTGGTTCGAACCTCGAGTTTTGACCATGTTGGCCTGAGGGGCATTTTGGTCATTTTACCTAAATTCGCGTCTTAGCTTTAAATTACATAGTGGAATCAATTGCTTGAGATGTTATTTACGAGATATAATTGGAATGAATAGATTTGGGCCATTTGGAGCCGGATACTCGTGGCAAAAGTGTGGTTTCGAGTTGATTTTGGAGCCGGTTTGAGGTAAGTGGCTTGTCTAACCTTGTGTGGGGGACCTTTCCCCTTAGGATATGATATTTGGAAATTGAATGCCTTGTACGTGAGGTGACGAGCGCGTACTTGAGCTAATTGTTGAAAATCCGGTTTTACTTTAAATATTTAGACTGAGTTTCTTTCTTACCTGCTTTATTCTACTTGCAATTATGGCCTGTGTTAGTTTAGAAAAGCATGCTCAGTTGACCTAAATTGCCTATTTGCTTAAGTTGCCTTGATTGTACTACGTGAAGCATGTTAGGCTAGAACTACTTGTCGCCTTGTATTTTTGTACTCTTGTTCTGAATATCTTCTTGTTGTGGCTGCGTATTTACATTGGGCGGATGTGGGATTCCGGTAGCTTCCCCCCCCCCCCCCTCGTTAGTTTACTTTGGGACTGCGGGTTCGATTCCCGATAGATCCCCCTGCATATTTACTTTGGGACTGCGGGTTAGATTCCCGATAGATCCCCCTGCATATTTATTTTGGGACTGCGGGTTAGATTCCCGATAGATCCCCCTTGCACATTGATAGTTGGACTACCGGACGGTATCTCGGGAGATCCTTCGGATATATACATATGATGGACTACGGGACGGTATCCCGGGAGATCCACTGGATGATTGAGAAAAGGACTACAGGACGGTATCATGGGAGATCCCCATTGCTACCATTGGTATTGAACTATACATATTTCGTGTTTACTCAGTTCCTGTGTAATTGTTATTGCTTTGTTTAGTCTGTCTTATTCCATTGCTGTACTCATTATTACTGCCTGCTTTCATACTGTTAATTCATACTATATTGTTTAACCTCATTAGGGCCCTGACCTTCCTCGCACTACCCAACCGAGGTTAGGCTTAGCATTTATTGAGTACCGCGGTGGTGTACTCATGCCCTTTCTGCGCATGTTTTTCATGTGCAGATACAGGTAGCTCTACCCAGGCGTATCACTCTCGAGGCGGAGAGATCTAGCAGAGACTTCGAGGTACATCTGCCGCGTCCGCAGACCAGGAGTCTCTATCTTATTCTAGCTTTTAGCAGTTAGCTTTTCCTTTCGTAGTTTTGCCTTAGACATTCTGGAGACTAGAGCATTTACAGTACTTCTCTAGCTTGTGTTCCCGTGAGTTTCCGAGTTTTGGGATGATGTTGTAGACTTCCGCATTATTGGGTTGTATATGCCGGGCGGCATTTATATACAGTTACCCCTGCTAGTTGTTTAGTTTAATTATTTGTTTCTGTAAGTTATGTTATTTCCGCACTGTTAGGCTTACCTAGTCGTAGGGACTAGGTGCCATCACGATATGTTCACGGAGGGCGAACTGGGGTCGTGACAAGTTGGTATCAGAGCTCTAGGTTCATAGGAGTCACGGAACACAGGCCGGTTTATTAGAGTCTCGCTGATCGGTACGGAGACGTCTGTACCTATCGACGAGAGGCTATATAACTGTTAGGAAAATATTCACTACATTTGATTTCGTCGTCGTGCGATATCTAGACATCACAATTTTAAACTTTTGTCTTTTATTCTCTCACAGATGGTGAGGACACGCGCTACTCGGGATGATCAGGCACCCGCGCCCCCTACTACAGCCGTCAGAGGCTGGGGTCGGGGTAGAGGTCGAGGACGCGCACGTGGTGCAGCCAGAGCACCTGCGAGCTGCCGTCGAGGCACCAGCAGCAGATCCAGCCGGAGCCCAAGCACCTGGCACACCTACTACTGCCACTACTACTCCAGCTCTTCAGGAGACTTTGGCTCAGTTCATGAGTATGTACACCACCTTGGCTCAGGCAGGGTTGCTTCCCCTTGCTGCAGCCACATCCCAGGCCGGGGGAGGAGCACAAACTCCCGCAGCCCGCACTCCTGAGCAGCGAGTGCATGTTGAGCAGGCTCCCAAGATTATTCTCGCACCGCCTGCAGCGCCAGTTCAGCCTGAGGACGGGTCAGCTGCTTCAGAGGACGAGCAGCGGAGACTTGAGAGGTTCAAGAAGTATGATCCCCCAGTATTCAGTGGGTTAGCATCAGACGATGCCTTGGGATTTCTAGAGGAGTGCCACCGTATTCTTCGCACTATGGGCATAGTAGAGTCCAGCGGGGTTTCCTTCACTGCTTTTCAGCTTCGGGGAGCCGCTTATGATTGGTGGCGCACTTATGAGATAGACAGTCCAGTCGAGGCTGCTTCCCTGACTTGGACCCAATTTTCAGATATGTTCATGAGAGAGTTTGTCCCCCAGAGTCTCAGGGACGCATGGCGCGCAGAGTTTGAGCATTTGCGCCAGGGTGCTATGACCATGTAACGACCCGACCCGTCGTTACGGGAGTTACCGCCCCGTTTTCCCCGTTTTATGCTTCTATATGTTTTATTATATGTGTTTGGAAAATTTGAAGTAATTCGGATAGAGTTCGGTTAGAAATGAGACAATAAGTGTCTTTATGAGAAGGATTGTTTGGAAAAGTCAATCGAATGTTGACTTATGAGTTAGGAGGCTCGGAATGGATTTCCGATGATTCGACTAGTTCCGGGGGGATGATTTGTGACTTAGGAGCGCAATCGGAATTGAATTTGGAGGTCCGGTGTAGAATTAGGCTTGAATTGGCTAAGGTTGGATTTTGGCGAATTCCGGATGGTAGGTGAGATTTTGATCCGAGGGTCGGAATGGAGTTCCGAGAGTTGCAGTAGCTCCGTTAGGTGATTTTGGATATGCGTGCAAAGTTTCAGATCATTCGGAGGTGTTTAGGTCGGGTTTTAGATCAAATGCAAGTTTCAGAAGTTTTAGTTTAACTTAGGCTTGAATCCGTGGTAATTCGATGATTTTGGTGTTTATGATAGTGTTTTTATGTTACGAGCAAGTTCGAATGAAGTAATAGAACATATCTGTGCTTTTGGTTGAGGTCCCGAGGGCCTCGGGGTGAATTCGAGTGGTTAAACGAGAGTTTTGAGGTGTAATTGCAGGTCAGATTTTTCTGTCATCTGGTGTTTCCGCTTCTGCAGAAATGGACCGCAGAAGCGGTACCGCAGAAGCGGGTACGTGGTCGCAGAAGCGGTCGTGGCCGGCTAGGAAAATTCCGCAGATGCGGAAGGTGGCTCGCACCAGCGGGTCCGCATAAGCGGACAATGTGCCGCAGAAGCGGTTTTGAAGGAACCGCAGAAGCGGACTTCGCGTCGCATAAGCGAAGTCCGGGCTTCTAAGTGAAAACCGCTTAAGCGGAAATGTGGCCGCAGAAGCAGTCCCGCATAAGCGAAAGCAGGACCGCAGAAGCGAAAATCGCTGGGCGACAGAATGGTTTTAAAATAATATTTCATCCGCGACCCTTTCATATTTTTCCTCTATTGTTGACGTTCTTAAGAGCTTTGAACAAAGAAATTCGAGGGTTTTGACTGAGAATCACTTGGAGGTAAGTTCCTTGGCCTAAATATTCGAATTTATGGTAGAAATTACATGTAAATTGTAGAAAATTCATCAAAAACGGGTCAAGCTAGGGCTTGGAAAGCTGTAATGTAAAAATGGAATTTGGAGGGTCAAANTATATATATATATATAAGAACATGAAGCGCTCGGAACAAAGGGCCGGGTTCTTTTAGGTATTGATACACTTGTAAATTGATTCATCGACTTATAACCTACTCAGATGCATGTATATATATTAAAAACAAAACGTCTCGACTTATATCAATTAATATGTTATAATTGATTCATCGACTTATAACCTACTGATGAATGAATGTAATTCATTAACTCTGTTACGATAAGTCGATGAATCAATTATAACATATTAATTGATATAAGTCGAGACGTTTTGTTTTTAATCAATACTCTATATATATATACTCTAATTTTGCTACCAAAAAGTCAAAACTTATTTTGCTACCAAAATAGCGACCAAAGTTGGTCGCTATTTCTAATTCCAGTGTCAAAATCGGGTTCCTCTCCCATTCTCTTATTTTCTTCAAAAACTTTCCCCAAACTCTCTCTTTTCTCTCTCACACTCAAACCCCCCACCCTCTTACTCCCAGCAACAACGGCGCCATCGACGGCAGCAGCTCCACCGCCGGCGACCTCCACTTCCCAGGTAGGTTCTCTCTCCTTCCTTTGTTTATTTTTTCGAAATACACTGATTTTGTTTAATTCGTCCTAGTTTGATTTGTAAAAATAAATTTTTATTAGCTAAATTAAATCTATGATAATTGTTAGTAGCTAAAATATTTAGTTTTACCTACTAATTTGGGGAAGAAATGGTTTGAAGAGAAGAAACCCTAAACCCTACTAATTCCTATTAAATCTGTTATGTGTTTCTAAGATGTTGGAGGATTGTAATATATGTAAAAAATAAATGTTGCTAATGCTCCTGTGTTGAAATCTTAGGTTGCTTATTCTAAATTAGAATGAAAAAAAAAGTCTCACACTAATTAGAATAAGTTTCTAATAAGGTGTTAATAAATGTTGCATTGAAATCTTAGGTTGCTTATTCTCTATGGACTGAATTAGTACCTTCATATGTTCACTTTACTAACTCTTTTGGTATTCATTGAGAAAACTTTTTGTAATTTATTATGTTCTTTGTTCAATCTTACTCATCTTTACCGAAGGCCTTTAGCGAAATGTTATACAAATAGAAATAAAAGGTTATATTAAAGGCTACCCAAGGAAAAGTCATATTGGACTTTTAGGATATGAATTGGACTTTTAGTTAACTGAAAAAAGATTAGGATATGAATTAACTAAATTAATTTGTTCTTGTTTTATTTGTATAGATGGAACATTGTACTTGGATGTACAATAGGAATTATCCTAATCGGCAGGGATTGCGGGAGGATTTTGTAGAGGGGTGGATGACTTTATTAGACATGCAATATCACTTCCACCATACCTAACTGAAGGAGTAATTACGTGCCCTTGTGTTAGGTGCGACTGTATGAAGTTTGGAAAACTGGCGGAAGTTAAGCATCATCTTTATAGGAAGGGGTTTATAGAAAATTACTTTGTGTGGACTAATCATGGAGAGGTTGATGGTAGCCATGGGATATTTCATAACATGGTTGTGGGTGAAAGTAGTAGGTCGGTGGAGAATACAAATCCTGATTCTAGAATTCATGATATGGTTACGGACGCTTTTGGAATGCACTTAGGGGGTGAGCCCAATGAAATATTGAACAAACTCCTAATGATGACGCAAAACATTTTTATGAACAGTTAGAGGAAGCTAGTCGTCCACTACGTAACGGAAGTCCACACTCTGAGTTGTCTGTTGCAGTTAGATTACTAAGTATGAAATTTAATTGGAATATTTCTCAAGGAGCCATGGAATCTTTCATTGACCTTATGCGTGAACTAGTTGACCCTGATATCGAATTACCTGGTGATTTCTATAAGGCAAATAGATTAGTTTCTAAGTTAGGACTTTCGTCAATGAGAATTGATTGTTGTGAAGATGGTTGTATGTTATATTATAAAGATGATGCAGCTTTGGACAGTTGTAATTTTGCGAAAAGTCTCGTTTCAAGAGGCTTTCCAGCGGGAATATGGTCGCTATCAAGTCGATGCATTATTTATCTCTTATACCTAGGTTAAAGAGGTTATATGCGTCGATGAGTTCTGCTCCTCATATGAGATGGCACTTTGAAAATAGAAGACCACCTGGTGTTATGTGTCATCCTTCAGATGGAGAAGCTTGGAAGCACTTTGATAGGACGTATCCATATTTTGTTAGTGAACCTAGGAACATTCGGTTAGGTCTGTGTGCAGATGGCTTCACGCCTTTTTCTGTATCTGCGACACCATATTCATGTTGGCCTGTCTTTCTTACAGCTTATAGTCTACCACCCGAGTTGTGCATGACTAGTCCATATATACTCTTAAATTGTATTATCCCCGGTCCACGTAATCCGAAAAGTTTGATTGATGTATATTTGCAACCTTTGATTGATGAGCTAAAACAATTGTGGTACGATGGTGTTGAAACATATGACATATCAACCAAGCAGAATTTCAATTTGCGTGCTAATTTAATTTGGACAATTAATAATTTTCCTGCGTATGGAACGTTGTCTAGGTGGATGACTGCTGGGAATCTAGCTTGTCCTTACTGCATGGAAAATAGTAAAGCGTTCACTTTGAAATATGGCAAAAGCAATCATGGTTTGATTGTCATCGTCAATTCTTGCCTCCTGATCATGAGTTTAGAAAGATGAAAAATGCATTCAAAAAGAATAAAATGGAATATGATTTTCCACCTCCGATACTTTCAGGTGAGGAAAAATTTGGGAGAGGGTCCAGAACTTCAGTAAAGTTACTGAAGCTCCACCTTATAGATTCCCCGGATACGGTGTATTGGACGAAACAGAGTATATTTTGGGAGTTGCCTTATTGGAAGAATAATCTTCTTTGTCACAACCTTGATGTCATGCATATTGAGAAGAACTATTTTGACAATTTGTTCAACACAGTGATGGATGTTAAACGTAAGACAAAGGATAACCCGAAGGCTAGAATGGACTTACAAGAATATTGCAGGCGGCCTGAATTATACTTGCAGACAGCAAATAATGGCAAGGTGTTCAAGCCCAAAGCAAGTTACACATTCACTTTGGAGGAAAGACGGCAAATTTGTGATTGGGTAACAAAATTGAAGATGCTTGAGGGTTATGCGTCGAATTTTGGGGAAAAAGTTGATATGGAGGTAGGAAGTTGAGCCATTTGAAAAGTCATGACTGTCATGTTTTCATGGACACCTTAGTGCCTATTGCATTTTGTGGTTTGCCTGAAAGAATCTGGAAACCCATCACAGAGATTTGTTTGTTTTTCAAAGACTTGTGTTCTTCCACATTAAGGGAAGAAAACCTACTCCGGATGGATCAGAACATTCGTGTAACTTCTACTGAGATGGAAAAGATATTTTCATGTGGTTTTTTGATGTGATGGAACACCTTCCAATCCACCTTGTACACGAGGCATGACTTGGAGGGTCTGTTCAATGCAGATGAATGTATCCCTTTGAGAGGTAATATTATAAGTTTGATGTAATTTTCTGTTTTATTTCAATGTTCTTGGCTAACCTGAAATTATGTAGGACAATTGGCAAATGCAAACAATTTGTTAAGTAGAGAAATAGGATTGAAGGACCTATATGCGAAGCTTATCTTGCAAAGGAAACTGCTCATTTTTGTTCTTATTATTTTGAGAGTAATGTGCCATGTGCTATGAATAGGCCCAACAGGCACACGATCGACCTTATGAATGATCCATTATATCCGCCTATGTCCATATTCAATCAACCAGGCCGATGTACTAAGGATGTTAGAAAGAGAAGTTTGAGTGATATGGAGTTCAAGTCAGCTACACTTCACGTGTTGCTAAATTGTCCCGAAGTTGTACCATTTCTCAAGTAAGTATTGATTTAGTAGTTATCAAAATATAAAAATTACTGTGATTACATCTCAATGCAACTACTAAAAATATTTGATGTGTCACAGCACTTCGTGAGTCAATTTGGCCATGATGCTGTATATACGAGATTTGATACGTGGTTCAAATAATTTGTAAGTTTCTCCTTAAAATATTCTAACACTATGTAGGTAAACAATGTTTGGAAGTTATGCTAACTTATGAATTTTTTTATCAATATGTAGGTAAATGATCCAAATAATGGTGTAAATTAATTTTTGAAAGATATATCTTGGGGACCTGGGCTTGAGGTCACAACAATGTCTAAGTACGTTGTGAATGGTTATAAGCTTCATACAGAGGATTGCTCTAAAAATAAAAATAGCAACAACAGTGGGGTGTGGGTTCAAGGTGGTGATGGCAACCAAGTTGGAGATATTTATTATTATGGTGTGCTCAAAGAAATAATAGAACTAGAATATACAGGTTGGCCATTTATGAAATTGATACTCTTTAGATGCGAGTGGTTTGACTCACATCCAACAAGAGGTACAAGAGTACACAATCAATACAACATAATTGAGGTTAATCATACGAGGGAGTATGATCTCTATGATCCTTTCATAATTGCACATAATGTTAGGCAAGTGTATTATGCTCCTTATCCATTGCGGCAGAATAAGTCCATATGGTGGGTTGTAAGAAAAACTAAGCCTGTGGGTAGGGTGGAAGTCGAGAATGTGTTAGATGTTGCATATCAAAACGATATCTCCAGTGTTCACCAAATAGTGGACGAAGTTTTAGAAAATGATTTGGAACATCCTGAACACATATTGGAAGAAGTTAATATAAATGAAGTAAGAATTATAGAAAACGAGGAAGAAGAATCAACTGATGAAGCTCAAACTAGTGAGGAAGAAGAATTCTCAGACGAGGAACAATACGTCGATGAGCTTTAAAAAGTTGGTTTCTTTAATAACTCTCGTTTATAGCTAGTTTCTTTATATGTTTCAATCTAAATATGTATTATATTATGCAGATGACAGGCAAGGGTCGAGGTAACAATGACCCTACTGGTTCTCGGGGTCGAGAAAAGGCTAGGAAACAAAGAGGAGGGTTGAAGATAATACCCAATCTTTTCCACCCTCTTCAGAGATGCCTATGCCTATGCCTATGTCTTTGCCTCCACCCCAGGGCTATTCTGAGCTGCCACAGTATCACGAGCCCTACACCTTCGTGCAGACACCGGGTCTTTCGTCACAGGGCCATAGGACTATACGTTCGACATACAGTCCACCTGTCTCACGACCACGTGGATCGCACCCATATGCATCGCATGGATCGCATCGATCCATGTCACATCCACATGGATCACAAACATCAGTGTCACAGCCACTCGGGTCACAACTATCAGTGTCACAACCACTTGTGGGTCATCCAGCTATGTCGCAGTCACAGGGATCGCAGCCATCTTCATCAGGGACTCCATCTATTTCAGGCCTTCGCCTGCGAGATACTAGCTCTGACCCCCCTACACCTTCCACACATGCCACTGATATATATGCTTCGGACGGTGATGTTGATGATGACGTGGAGGTGCATTATGATCAATATGGCAGGATCATCATAGTCCCTAAGGGTGATGGGTAAGAGTTATTTGTTATTTTTACGTTTATTGTTTTGTACTGTTTTTACTAAGATATTAATGTATTTTTTTTATTAAATTGCAGGTTCATCCCTAGTAATATTACTACGAGGATAATCACCAAAGCTACCAGAAAGCTTTATGATGGCCCTTATGCGACTTGGAGTGAATTCTCATTCTCGCTGAAGGAGCAAATTTTCAATCAATTTAAGGTATAAATATTCTTTTGAGAAGTATAATTATTTATATTTATGATATTTCCATATAATACTTAACTTTTGAAATAAAGAGCAAGTGTGTATGGGAACACCGCTATAACACAAAAGTGGCTGCAAACTTTCATCTCAAAGCTCGCAAACGGTTGTCGCATTGTTTCTCCAAAGCTAGAAAGTTGAACCAGAAGCCTGATTGGTTGCTTCAGAATTTATGGGAGGATTTGCAAAGGCAATGCCTTACTGCAAAGTTCGTAGAGAAGAGCAAAAATGGAAAGAAAGCTCGCGCATCTGAGAAGGGAGGATCCTTGCACATATGAGGTGCGATCAACCTAGGGACAATAAAAAGAAGAATGGTACGTAATTGCTTAATTTATTTTAATTTTCAAAGTATATCTATTCTGTTTATTAACTAAAATTTATGAGTTTTCAGGAAAAGAAGTTTGGGGCGTCCAAGATGAGCTATTCAAGGAGACTCATATTGTAAAGAAGAAGAAAGAGACGGATCAAGAAAGGTGGGTCGAGGACCGAGCCTCGATTGTACATGTAAGTTTTCAATTTTCATTAAGTATTTTGATTTACTTTTAAATAAATTTTGAAATACTAATTCAATGTAATTTTTCTTATAGGGTTGCTTCATAGCTGAACTACAAGAATTCATACACAGTCAGCCACCTAATGAGTCGGGCGAGCCAATCCAACCTTCGGACGAGGATGCTGAAAGAATGTGGATGGTGGCTGCTGGCGGTCCAAAATGGGGGAAGGTATACGGGCTTCCTACTAAGAAATTCCATCGCTATAAGTGTGGAATGCAAGGAATAGGGACTTCCTCGCAAGCCGAGCTACTTGATGGGGATAGCCTCTCCTCTATGCGGGAGACTGTGACAAAGCTCACATCCGAGCTAGAAGCGGCCAAGGAAAGAGAAAAGCTTAGAGATTCTCAGTTCACTAGCATGCAAGAGCTGATCAAATCTCTCCTAGCTTCTGGCTCTTTTTTGATTCCCCGGTCTCGTGAGTCATCGCTAGAGGCTCGCCTTCCCCGTGCTCATTCCTCCCATCCTCCAAGTGCTCGTTCCTCCCGTCCTCCCCGTGATCGTTCTTCCCGTTCTCGACAAGTACACCCTTCTGGATGCCGTCTTGGTGATGAAAGTTCATCAGGCGGTGATGATAATGATGTACAAAATAATCCTTGACTTTTATACACTTTGAACTAGACAAATACAATCGGTTTTCGAATGGGCTTGTAATAACAGTTAACTTAGTTTGGTTAGCTTAATGTGTTAGTTCTATTGAACTTTATACTTTGTTGGTTTTAATGTTGTTGTTAATGTCGTTGTTAATGTTGTCGTTGTTGTTGTTGTTGTTGTTGTTTTTGTTGTTGTTGTTGTTTATTGTTGTTGTTGTTGTTGTTGTTGGCATAAAATGCCTGTTTAGGAATTTTGTTATGCTGGCATGTGGTGTAGCTGCCAAAACAGGCAGTTTCTGCCAAAATTATACCAAGAAAAGCGACCAAATTTGGTCGCTAGTTGGTCGCTTTTCTCTTTAAAAAATAATTTTCTGGGCAATAGCGACCAAGGTTGGTCCCTAATTAACCCAGATTTATCAAAAATCGACCAACTTTGGTCGCTTATATATAAAAAATAATTAAATTCTTAAAATTAGCGACCAATGTTGGTCGCTTAAGTTTAAAAAAAATTAAAATAATTAAAACAATAGCGACCAACTTTGATGTCTATTTTTCAGATTTTAAAATATAATATTTTCTTTACAGACCAATGTTGGTCGCTTTATATTGATTAATAATAAATAAATAAAAACGTAATTTAAGATTAGAGACCAACTTTGGTCGCTAAATTTATATTATTAAATAATAAAGCGACCAAAGTTGGTCGGTATATTGTTTATCCGGAATAGTTGGTCCTTTTACCTTAGAGACCAAAGTTGGTCGCTAATTAGCGACCAACTTTGGTCCCTAAGGTAAAGGGACCAGCATAATATCGACCAGGCCTGTTTGGTCGCTTTTTGGTCGCTTTTTGACCTGTAAGCGACCAACTTTGGTCGCTTTTTGTGGTCGCTTTTTCCGGATTTCTAGTAATGGTTATGGAACTTGTTGGCATGTTTCGACGGGGTCCCGAGGGTCCCAGGTGTGTTTCGGATGGGCTATGGGCCATTTCTTTAGGTTTTAGAGTTGCTTATTCTGTCATCTGGTTTCCTTCATCGCGTTCGCGTCTTTGCCTTCGCATTTGCGTAGTGTAATTTGGAGGCGGGCAGTATTGTTCTTCGCGTTCGCGAATAGGAGCCCGCGATCGCGAAGCTTGGAAAATTTTGCCTCCGCGTCCAGGTAGTGCTTTTCTTTGAGGCAGTCATATTTTGCCTTTCCCGATCGTATTCCTTTGTCCGTGATCACGTAGTGTTTCTCTGGGTAGTAGCTGATGATTCCTTCTTCGCGATCGCATACGAATTTTCACGATGCTTGTTACCTGGGCAACAGATTATAGTTTCCAAAATTGAGGGTTTTGGCCATTTTTATCATATCTTGAGTTGTAGACCTTGGATTTGAGCGATTTTTCGGGAGATTTTCAAGAAAATCGTTCGGGTAAGTATTCTTCACCCAGAATTTATTATATTCCATGATTCTATCTTTATTTTTATCTTATAATTAGTGTTTTGAGTTGAGAAAAAAGGGAAATTTATGAAGAAATCTTTAAATATAAAATGATAATTTGAAGGATGAATTAATGAATTTGGTAATTCTTGTATGGTTGGACTCGTTATCGAATGGGTGTTCGGATTTTATAATTTTGGTCGAGTTCCAAAATGCTGGCCCGGGGAGGGGGGTTGACTTTTGGGTTGACTTGTAGTTCTTGTTAAAGATTGAATCTTTATTATCCAGAATTGCTTCCTATGAGTTTTATTTATGATTTGAAGTTAGACTTGAGCCGTACGAAGTTTGTTTCTATCGAGAAGGTTATTTTAGAATAACGGTCTTGCTTCTTTGAGGTAAGTATCTTGCCTAACTTTGTGTGGGGAAACTGTGACAACCCGGCCAGTCGTCTCGTGAGTTACCGCTCCGTTTCCCCCATTTCTGTTTCTTTATGCTTTGTTATCCATGTTTTGTGGTATCGGGTCGGTTGGATTGAATCCGGAATGGTTTTGGTGAAGTTTGAGACACTTAGTCTCTTTTAAGAAGGCGTAAGTTGGAAAAGTAAACCGGATGTTGACTTATGTGTTAGAGGGCTCGGATGTGAGTTTCGATGGTTCAGTTAGCTTCGGGAGGTGATTTATGACTTACGAGTGTGATCTGAATGAGTTTTGGAGGCTTGGAGTAGATTTAGGCTTGAATTGGCGAAGTTGATATTTTGGCGATTTCCGGTTGATAGGCGAGATTTTGATATAGGGGTCGGAATGGAATTCCGAGAGTTGCAGTAGCTTCATTATGTGATTTGGGATGTGTGTGCAAAATTTCAGGTTATTCGGACGTGGTTTGGTTAGGTTTTTATCAAAAGCGGAATTCGGAAGTTTTTAGAAACTTAGGCTTGAATCCGAGGTGTTTTGGTTGATTTAGTGTTGTTTGAAGTGTTTTGATGATTGGAACAAGTTTGAATAAGGTTTTTGGATATGTTGGTGCCTTTGGTTGAGGTCTTGGGGGGCTCGGGTGAGTTTCGGGTGGTCAATCGGACCATTTTGAAGTTTAGAAGTTGGTGAAGTTTTGTTGTTGCTGTTGTTTTCGCACCTGCGATTTGGGGACCGCAGGTGCGGCGCCGCACGTGCGGAAAGGGAGCCACAGAAGCGGAATGTTGAGGGCTTACCAGGAACCGCAGATGCGGTGTGGGACCGCACCTGCGGAGTCGCAGGTGCGGATGGCCTATCGCAGATGCGATTTTGGACTTTCAAGTTATTTTCGCAGATGCAGTACGGCAGAAGCGGGTACTGTGCTGTAGATGCGAAAAGGACTGGGCAGAACATGTAAGTTATTTCATTACGCGAGTTTGAGCTATTCCACCATTTTTGACTTCGGCTTGAGAGCTTTTGGACGATTTGGAAGAGGGATTTCAAGAGAACTTCGTTAAGGTAAGGATTTTGGACCTAAAACACAATTCTATGGTAGTATTTCATGAATTTAGGGCTGTAATTAAAGGAATTAAAGGGCTAAAATGGAGGATTAGGGCTTGAGTTTAAGAGGCCTTTAAATGGGGATTTGAGGGGTCATTTGGACTTCGATTTTAGTATTCTTGATATGTATGAATTCGTGGGGAGATAAGGAATCCGTTGGTGTGAAAATTTCTGAATTTCGAGACGTGGGCCCGGGGGTCGGGTTTTGGTAATTTCGGGATTTGTGCCCTTTATTGATTGTTTTCGCTTGGGATTTGTTCCCTTGGCAAAATTTTGACGTCCTCGTTCTGATTTTGGATAGATTCGACGCGCGTGTAAGCCGATTCGAGGGGCAAAGGCATCGCGAGCTAGAGATTTAGCCGGTTCGAGGTGAGTAATGATTGTAAATGATGTCCTGAGGGTTTGAAACCCCGGATTGCACATCGTAGTGCTATGTTGAGGTGAGACACACGCTTGTTGACGAGCGTGGGGTCGTATACTATCGGGGATTGTGACTCAGTCCGTTCCGGTTGATGATTTTACCGCGTATTTGACTGAAACTTATTTGCTATCATTATGATTTGGGGTGAATTGCATATTTGGGCTTCGTGCCAACTATTTGAACCCTTCGGGGCTTTTTATGGATATTTCCTCACTGTTTTGCTTACTACTTGAACTCAGTCATGTTATTTTCCACTATTTTACTACTCAGCCATTTTACTCAGTTTTGAGACTTAAATGATATTTTAAATGATGTTTGGGCTGAGAAACACTGGTTTACTATTGCCCGAGGGGCTTGTGAGTATTTTTGACTGAGTAAGGCCGAGGGCCTATGTTGTGAGGAAACACTGATACTGATTTGAGGCCGAGGGCCCGAGACATGTACGCCACGAGGTGGCTTGATTGATATGAGGCCGAGGGACTAGTTTTGATGACACGAGATGGCTTGTTATTGCGCTTGGGCCGTAAGGGGCCTCTCCAGGAGTCTGCACACCCCCAGTGAGCGCGGGTACCCATTGTGATGTGAGCCCGAGGGGCTGTTATTGTTCTGAGATGTTGCCCGAGGGGCGGATGTGGTGATACTGTGCCCGAGGGGCAAGCTTCTATTTGATTACTGTACCTTAATTATCTGTCAATTACTTGTTTACTTGTTGAAAGAGGATTTTACTTGTCTTTTCACTGGTTTACTGTTTTTAATTGATTTTACTGCTTCATTATAGAATGCCTTGTGCCTGTTGATACTCAATTTTTTCCTATATATTTTTAATATACAAAATACTTCCAAAATAGCATGTGCATGCATATATAAGTATGTCAAATGTTTTACTATTTTTCCTTAATTTTTAAAGATTTTTTTATCAATTTATTGCCCTATTTTATCCATAAAACCCAATATTATTCCCAAAATTATAATTTTTGGTGATTCTTTTATTGAATTTTCATATTTATACTAAAATGTGGCTAGTATAATTTTTGAATATTTTTACAAGGTCATTTAGTATTTTTAAAGTTAAATTGTATGTAATTACAATATTAGCCTTTTTTAGGATTAATTACGTTTATATTCATAAAAATTAGGTCTGGTATTTTTAAATAGTTAATTATGTGCTATTAATAATTTTAGTACCTTTAATTTATTTCTAGAAATTATTTTACTATTATTTATAAATCAAATAGGGAAAAGTGGCTATTTAATTGTTAGCCCCATTTTATTTCAATTTTAGTCCGATTTTGCACCCCAATTGAACTCAATTGAAACTATTTGAACCCTCCGACCTAATTCTAATTTAATCCGACCCAAACCCATCTTCATAACCCGCCCACTCGCCCGTTTTAATCCAGGCCGTTGATCATTCAGATCAACGGCCAACAACCATCCTTTCCTTTATTTAATCAAACTACCCCCTAACCCTAACCATT
This sequence comes from Nicotiana attenuata, assembly GCF_001879085.1. Taxonomy (NCBI): domain Eukaryota; kingdom Viridiplantae; phylum Streptophyta; class Magnoliopsida; order Solanales; family Solanaceae; genus Nicotiana; species Nicotiana attenuata. Next base: position 20,389,299 of record NC_031991.1, on the reverse strand, counting down.
TCACACACCCCGCCGCCTCTGAATCCCCTTCTCTCTCAATCCTCTCTCAAACCCTCTCCAACCCTAGCCGCCGACATCAACTACAACCCTAAAAAAAATTCCCAAATCCATGGCTTCCAAGGTCATTGGAGGCCTGTATCCACCTCCCATGGCTTCTACGTGTTGGATTATTATGGTTTCAAGGCTAGATGTTGAAAGAGCTTGGTCCAGACCTTGGTCGATTTCAGTTTACGGCTGTTCTCCGGTCGTCTCTGAACTTTCTCCGGCTAGCCATGGCTATTCGAGTCTGACTCTTGACTCTCCTGCTTAGATCGGTGGTTTTCAAAGCCTTTCTCAGCACTTGGGGTTCCTCTGAAACCCTAACCTTCAAGGTTCTCTCGATTTCTCTTAGATTTGTTTCAGATCTATGTCTGCTCTGAACCTTTAAGCGTTTTCTCGAAGTTTCTTTTAAAACTCCGCTTTCAAAACTCCTTATCCTTATGATTAAGGTTCTGTTAAGTTGTTTCAAAACCTTTCTTTGATTTTTAATATGTTTTAATGTGTTTGCTCGTATTATCCTTCTGGCTGAGTTTGCATGTTAAAACCCCTAATTTCTTTTAACTGTTTATTAAATGAATGTTTGTTTGCCTGAGTTTTTTTCCGATCTATCTATTTATCCTCTTTTTAAAACCCTTCTATTGTGGAAAATCTTATGGTTTTGGGTCTGAGACTGTTCGTTTAAGTGCAGAAGTTCTTTTCGAAATCTCTTGTTCCCTTTGTGCGATTCTTCTGATTCTGGGTTTCTATCTTCTCTTTAACTCGCCTATGTTGAAAGCCCTAATTTCTCTAGGTTTCTTCGTTTGATTTTGTGACTGGCCTGTTCTTGTTTGAGTTTCTGTGACTATGTCGCTTCGAATGTGTTTCTACTGAGTTCCTTATGCCTAACTTACATTAGCTCTACGTGCTTGTGTTCGTCTTGACTGGTCAAGACTTGCCTCTTTGCTTGCTGTGTTTGGTTACTCATATCTCACTCTATTTATATGCTAAAGCATGACTCATGACTCTCTCTTTGATTGACTCTGAGCTCCTTGTTTCTTGTCTTGATTTGAAAAACTTCTCTTTAGACTTTCGATTCTCCTATTTTAACTTGGTTTATGTCACGACCCCAGTTCACCCACCGTGAACATGCCGTGATGGCGCCTAGTCTCTACAACTAGGTAAGCCTAAAATGCGGAAAACAAAATAACTTGCGTAAAATAATAATTCAACTTGAACAATTAAAAGAAAAAATACGGTGTATGATGCCACTTGGCATATACAATTCCATAACACGGAAGTCTACAATATCATCCCAAAACCCAGAACCTCGCGAGAACACAAGCTAACAAAATGAGTACACTGCTCTAACTCCAGAATGTCTAAAACAACAGTCAGAAAGGAAGGATATCTACTAAAGCTAGAATAAGATAGAGACTCCTTGGTCTGCGGACGCGGCAGATGTACCTCGAAGTCTCCGCTAGATCTCTCCGCCTCGAGGATGATACGCCTGGGTGGAGGTACCTGGATCTGCACATGAAAAACATGCGCAGAAGGGGCATGAGTACACCACAGCGGTACTCAGTAAGTGCCAAGCCTAACCTCGGTTGGGTAGTGACGAGGAAGGTCAGGGACCTACTGAGGTTAAGTAATAATACAGGATAACAATGTGAAATGACAGTGTAATTAAATAACACATGATATAAGGGCAACAACAACTGTTACAACGACAAACAAAACACAGTAAAAGAACATAACTCAAATCCGAGATAACAACCGGGGATCTCCCAGGATACCGTCCTGTAGTCCCAAATATAAACATCATGTCCAGTGGATCTCCCGAGTGCAGTCCCGTAGTCCAACTCGTAAAGTGCAGGGGGATCTCCCGGAATGAAATTCCGTAGTCCCAAAGTAAACATACAGGGGAGCTCCCGGGATACCGTCCCGTAGTCCCAAAATAAAGTGCAGGGGGATCTCCCGGAATACCGTTCTGTAGTCCCAAAGTAAATACACAACAACAACAGAACTCAATTCAATCAATTTGCATATCAAAGTGAAGCAGGTAATCCTAACCTGGCATGGTTCACGTAGCACAGTTAAGGCATTTAAGACAGATAAGGCAATTTAGTCAAGTAGACATGCTTCTCTAAGCTACAACAGGTTTAAATATCAAACAGTGTAAGCAAGGAAAGGAGGAACACAATTCAAGGCTATTTTTAAAGAAAAGAACCATATTTCCAACAATTAGCACAAGTGTGTGCTCGTCACCTCATGCACGAGGCATTTCAATTACCACGAAATCAATCCTAAGGGGAAAAGTCCCCCACACAAGGTTAGACAAGCCACTTACCTCGAACCGGCTCAAAAATCAACTCGAAACCACACTTTTGCCACGAGTATCCGACTCCAAATGGCCCAAATCTATTCAATTCAATTACATATCGTAAATAACATCTCAAACAACTGGTTCTGCGATTTAATTCAAAGCTAAGACGTGAAATAAGGTAAAATGACCAAAACGCCCCTCAGTTCAACGTCTCGGATTCGGATGAAATTAACATTTTCAGTACCCTCGTACTCTCACGAGTCTAACCATATAAAAATCTCTCAAATCGGAGGTCAAGAACCCACTCAAATCTCAATAATTAGGTCTATGAAGTTTTTACCCATTTTCCATTAAAAATCCGAAATTAGATGATGAAATTAACTAAAGATTGATGAAATATCACTAGAAAGGGTTAAAGAATCGTTACCCAATGATCTCCTCTTCAAATACCTCTCAAAATCGTCCTCTCCCGAGCTCCAATTCGATTTTTCTAACTTTGAAACTAAACCCTCGAACTCACTATTTCTGGCCAGTGAATTCCGCATCTGCGGTCAAGGGACCGCACCTGCGGTCCCGCTTCTGCGGAACATTTGCCGCATCTGCGACTTCATAAAAAGGGCAGGAGCCGTATCTGCGGTCCTTCTTCCGCAGATGCAAAACCGCTTTTGCGGTTATACTTCCGCATCAGCGGAACCTGGAAGCCACCCAAACATCAGCATCTGCGGTACACCTAGCCGCATCTGCGGTCCCCAAACCGCAGATGCGAAAATATCAAAAGCAGCAAAAGCTGCAATCCACTCAACTTCAAAAATCTTTCCGTTAACCATCCGAAACCATCCCGAGGCCCCCGGGACCTCAACCAAAGCACCAATAACACCTAATACCTCATTCAAACTTGTACCAATCCTTAAACCACCTAAAACAATGCCGGAAACTCGAATTAATCAATGATTCAAGCATAAGAACTTAAAATTCTCACAAAATATGCTTTCGATCAGAAACCTAACAAAAACACGTCCGAATGACCTGAAATTTTGCACACACATCCCTAATGACATGACGGAGCTACTGCAACTTCCGGAATTCCATTTCGACCCTCGGATCAAAATCTCACTATCGGACCGGAAACTTCAAAAATTCAAACTTCGGCATTTCAAGCCTAAATTAGCTACGGACCTCCAAAACACATTCTGAACACGCTCCTAACCCCGAATTCACCTAACGGAGCTAACGGGACCATCGGATTTCCATTCCGAGGCCGTCTTCACACTGTTCTGACTATGGACCATTTTCCAACACTTAAGCTCTCCTTTAGGGGCTATGTGTCCCAAAACTCTCTGAAACTCAAAACCGAACGTCCCGGCAAACCAAAATAGCAGAAATGAACTTAGGGGAAGCAGTTACTAGGGGATCGGGGCGTAAATTCTAAAAATTACCGGCCGACTCGTTACATCCTCCCTCACTTAAACATTCGTTCGTCCTCGAACGAGCGTAGAGAACATACCTGAAGTAGTGAAAAGATGAGGGTACTGGCTGCGCATATCCTGCTCGGTCTCCCAGGTCGCCTCCTCGACCGGCTGGCCCCGCCACTGGACCTTCACGGACGCAATGTTCTTTGACCTCAGCTTCCTGACCTGCCTGTCCAATATAGCCACTGGCTCCTCAACATAGGATAGATCCTTCTCCAACTGGACTGAACTGAAATCCAACACGTGCGACGGATCACCGTGATACCTACGGAGCATCGATACATGAAATACCGGATGAACCCCTGCCAGGCTGGGAGGTAAGGCAAGCTCATAGGCAACCTCCCCAACTCGCCTCAATATCTCAAAAGGGCCAATAAACCTCGAACTCAACTTCCCTTTCTTCCCAAATCTCATAACGCCTTTCATAGGCGAGACCCGAAGCAGAACCCGCTCTCCAACCATGTAGGAAACATCACGAACCTTCCGTCCGCGTAACTCTTCTGTCTGGACTGGGCTGTACGGAGTCTATCCTGAATCACCTTGACTCTCTCCAAAGCATCCTGAACCAAATCTGTGCCCAATAATCGGGCCTCACCCGGCTCAAACCAACCCACCGGAGATCTACAAGTCCTACCATACAAGGCCTCGTACGGTGCCATCTGAATGCTAGACTGGTAGCTGTTGTTGTAGGCGAACTCCGCCAAAGGCAAGAACTGATCCCAAGAAACTCCAAACTCAATCACGCACGCACAGAGCATATCCTCAAGAATCTGAATAGTGCGCTCGGATTGTCCGTCCGTCTGGGGGTGAAATGTTGTGCTCAACTCCACCCGAGTACCCAACTCTTGCTGTACGGCTCTCCAGAACCGCGATGTGAACTGAGTACCTCTGTCTGAAATAATGGAAACTGGAATACCATGCAGACGGACAATCTCTCGGATATAAATCTCCCCCAACCGCTCCGAGGAATAGGTGGTACGCACAGGGATGAAATGCACGGACTTGGTCAGCCGATCCACAATAACCCAAATGGCATCGAACTTCTTCAAAGTCCGTGGGAGTCCAGATACGAAGTCCATAGTGATCCGCTCCCACTTCCACTCCGGAATCTCTATCTGCTGAAGCAATCCACCCGGTTTCTGGTGCTCATACTTTACTTGTTAACAATTAAGGCAGCAAGCTACAAACCCAACAATATCCTTCTTCATCCGCCTCCACCAGTAGTGCTTCCTCAAATCCTGATACATCTTCGCGGCACCCGGATGAATGGAATACCGCGAACTATGGGCCTCCTCTAGAATCAACTCCCGAAGCCCATCAACATTGGGTACACAGACCCGACCATGCATCCTCAATACTCCGTCATCACCAATGGTCACATCTCGGGCATCGCCATGTAATACCTTGTCCTTGAGGACAAGCAAATGAGGGTCATCATAATGTCGCTCCCTGATACGATCAAATAAGAAAGACCGGGAAACCACACCAGGTAGAACCCGACTGGGCTCCGAAAGATCCAATCTCACAAATTGGCTGGCTAAGGCCTGAACATCCATCGCCATAGGCCTCTCTGAAGCTGGTAAATATGCTAAACTCCCCAAACTCTCCGCCCGGCGACTCAAGGCATCCGCCACCATATTGGCCTTGCCCGGGTGATACAGAATAGTGATGTCGTAATCCTTCAACAACTCCAACCATCTCCTCTGACGCAAATTAAGATCCTTCTGCTTGAACAAATGCTACAAACTCCGGTGATCGGTATATATCTCACAAGGCACACCGTAAAAGTAATGACGCCAAATCTTCAAAGCATGAACAATGGCAGCTAACTCAAGATCATGGACAGGATAATTCTTCTCATGTATCTTCAACTGTCTGGACGCGTAGGCGATCACCCTACCGTCCTGCATCAATACCGCTTCAAGGCTAACTCTCGAGGCATCACAATAGACAGTGTAAGACCCCGAACCGGTAGGCAATATCAAAATTGGGGCTGTAGTCAAAGCTGTCTTGAGCTTCTGAAAGCTCGCCTCACACTCCTCTTTCCACTGAAACGGAGCACCCTTCTGGGTCAATCTAGTCATAGGGGCTGCAATCGATGAAAACCCCTCCACAAACCGACGGTAGTAGCCCGCCAAGCCAAGGAAACTGCAAATCTCTGTAGCTGAGGATGGTCTGGGCCAACTCTGCACTGCCTCTACCTTCTTCGGATCCACCCGAATGCCCTCACTCGATACCACGTGACCCAAGAATGCCACGGAATCCAACCAAAACTCACATTTTGAAAACTTTGCATATAATCTCTTTTCCCTCAGAGTCTGAAGCACTGTCCTCAGGTGCTGCTCGTGATCTTCCCGACTCCGGGAATACACCAGAATATCATTAATAAAGACAATGACAAAAGAGTCAAGATATGGCCAGAATACACTGTACATCATATGCATGAAGGCTGCTGGGGCATTGGTCAGCCCAAATGACATAACAAGGAACTCGTAATGACTATACCGAGTCCTGAAGGCAGTCTTCGGGATATCTGGCTCCCGAATCTTCAACTGGTGGTAACCTGAGCGCAAATCAATCTTAGAAAACACCCGTACGCCCTGAAGCTGGTCAAACAGATCATCAATACGAGGCAAAGGATAACGGTTCTTCACTGTAACCTTGTTTAACTGGCGGTTATCAATACACATGCGCATAGAACCATCCTTCTTCTTCAAAAATAACACAGGAGCACCCCAAGGCGATACAATGGGCCGAATAAAACCCTTATCAAGTAATTCCTGCAATTGCTCCTTCAACTCCTTCAACTCAGGAGGAGCCATACGGTACAGAGGGATAGAGATGGGCTGAGTGCCCGATAACAGATCAATGCCAAAATCAATGTCCCTATCGGGTGGCATGCCCGGAAGATCAGCTGGAAACACATCGGGGAAATCCCGTACTACTGGGACTGAATCAACAGAAGGAGTATCCATACTGGCATCTCTCACATAAGCTAAGTACGCATCACAACCTTTCTCAATCATACGCTGAGCCTTAAGGAAAGAAATAACTCTACTTGGAGTGTGACCTAAGGCACCCCTCCACTCAACACGCGGTATACCTAGCATAGCCAGCGTCACGGTTTTGGCGTGACAATCAAGAATGGCATAATGGGGCGACAACTAGTCCATGCCCAAAATAATATCAAAATCAACCATGCTGAGTAATAATAAGTCAGCCCTGGTCTCAAAACCACCAAGAATAACCAAACATGACCGGTAGACGCGGTCCACAACAAGAGAATCTCCCACAGGAGTAGAAACATAAACTGGGGAACTCAAAGAATCCCGAGGTACCCCCAAATACGGAGCAAAATAAGAAGACACATAAGAGTAGGTGGAGCCTGGATTGAATAGAACTGATGCAACTCTGTGACAAACCAAGATAGTACCTGTGATGACAGAATCGGAGGCGGCGGCCTCAGTGCAGCCTGGGAGTGCATAATATCTGGCCTGACCTCCCCCTCGAGGGCGACCTCTACCTCCCCGACCTCCACCTCTAGCTGGCTGGGCCGGTGGGGTGGCAGCTGGTGCTGGAACCATAGCCTGAGAGCTCTGTGGGGCCTGCTGTGGCTGAGGAGCCTGCGAAGGTGCACCCCTCCTGAGTCTGGGGCAATCTCTCACCATGTGGCGTGTGTCACCACACTCAAAGCAAGCTCTGGGAGGACGTGGCGGCTGTGACTGGCTCGGGCCAGATCTGCTGGACTGTCTACTGGAAGCACCCCGTGCAGGAGGCGCACTAGAGACTGGAGGTGCATAATAAGGTTCCTGAGGCCTAGGTGGAGCTGGAATATCACTGGCTGCTGGAAGAGCTGAATGAACGGGGCGACCCATATGACCCCTACCATGACGACCTGCAGCTGGGGCACGGGCACCAGAAAAATGGCCCGACTCTCGAGACCTCTTGGCCTCCCTCTCCTCCCTGTCCCTAGCATGCATACCCTCAATCCTCCTAGCAATGCTCACCGCCTGCTAATAAGACACATCTGTCTCTAACTCACGAGCCATGCTAGACCTGATGCTGGGAATAAGCCCCTCAATGAACCGGCGAACCTTCTCGCGGATCGTGGAAACCAAAGCTAGGGCATGTCTAGCCAAGTCAATGTAGCGGACAGCATACTCTGAGAAAGTCATAGTACCCTGGCGCAAACGCTCAAACTCCGCGTGCCAAGCATGCCTGAGACTCTGGGGAACATACTCCCTCGTGAACATATATGAAAACTGAGCCCAAATCAGGGAAGTTGCCTCATCCGGACCGTCTAACTCATAAGCACGCCACCACTAATAGGCGGCACCTCGAAGCTGAAAGGTAGTGAAAGAAACCCCGCTCGATCCTGATATGCCCATAGTACGGAGAATACGGTAGCACTCCTCCAGAAATCCCAAGGCATCCTCTGATGCTAACCCACTGAATACCGGAGGATCATATTTCTTGAACCTCTCAAGTCTCCGCTGCTCATCCTCTGAAGCCGCTGCCCTATCCTCAGGCTGAACTGGTACTGCAGGCGGCGCAGGTATAACCTCTGTGGCCTGCTCAACATGCACTCGCTGCTCAGGAGTGCGGGCGGCGAGAGTCTGTGCTCCTCCCCCAGCCTGGGATGTGGCTGCAGCAAGGGGAAGCAACCCTGCCTAAGCTAGAGTGGTGTACATACTCATAAACTATGCCAAAGTCTCCTGGAGTGCTGGAGTAGTAGTGGCAGACGTATCGGGTGTCTGGACTACGACTGGTGCTGCTGGTGGTGCCTCGGCGACAGCTCGCGCGGGTGCTCTAGCTGCACCACGAGAGCGTCCTCGGCCTCTACCCTGGCCCCGGCCTCTGACGGCTGTAGTAGGGGGCGCGGGTGCCTGATCCTCTCGGGTAGTGCGTGTCGTCACCATCTGTGAGAGAATAGAAAGACAGAAGTTCAGTTGTGATATGAAAATCTCGCACGACAAGGAAATCAAATGAAGTGGAATTTTTCCTAACAGTTACATAGCCTCTCGTAGATAAGTACAGACATCTCCGTATCGATCAGCGAGACTCTAATAAACTGGCCTGTGTTCCGTGACTCTTATGAACCTAGGGCTCTGATACCAACTTGTCACGACCCCAGTTCACCTACCGTGAACATGTCGTGATGGAGCCTAGTCTCTACAACTAGGTAAGCCTAAAATGCAGAAAACAAAATAACTTGCGGAAAATAATAATTCAGCTTTGAACAGTTAAGAGAAAATACGGTGTATAGATGCCACTTGGCATATACAATTCCATAACACGAAAGTCTACAATATCATCCCAAAATCCGGAAACTCACGGGAACACAAGCTAATAGAATGAATACACTGCTCTAACTGCAGAATGTCTAAAACAACAGTAAGAAAGGAAGGATATCTGCTAAAGATAGAATAAGATAGAGACTCCTTGGTCTGCGGACGCGGCAGATGTACCTTGAAGTCTCTGCTAGATCTCTCCGCCTCGAGGGTGATACGCCTGGGTGGAGGTACCTGGATCTGCACATGAAAAACATGCGCAGAAGGGGCATGAGTACACCATAGCGGTACTCAGTAAGTGCCAAGCCTAACCTCGGTTGGGTAGTGACGAGGAAGGTCAGGGCCCTACTGAGATAAATATACATATACATAATGAATGACAGGACCATAAGCAGTAAAACTGAGAATCANTACCGTCCTGTAGTCCCAAATATAAACATCATGTCCAGTGGATCTTCCGGGTGCAGTCCCGTAGTCCAACTCGTAAAGTGCAGGGGGATCTCCCGGAATGAAATTCCGTAGTCCCAAAGTAAACATACAGGGGATCTCCCGGGATACCGTCCCGTAGTCCCAAAATAAAGTGCAGGGGGATCTCCCAGAATATCGTTCCGTAGTCCCAAAGTAAATACACAACAACAACAGAACTCAATTCAATCAATTTGCATATCAAAGTGAAGCAGGTAATCCTAACCTAGCATGGTTCACGTAGCACAGTTAAGGCAATTAAGACAGATAAGGCAATTTAGTCAAGTAGACATGCTTCTCTAAGCTACAGCAGGTTTAAATATCAAACAGTGTAAGCAAGGAAAGGAGGAACACAATTCAAGGCTATTTTTAAAGAAAAGAACCATATTTCCAACAATTAGCACAAGTGCGCGCTCGTCACCTCACGCACGAGGCATTTCAATTACCACGAAATCAATCCTAAAGGGAAAAGTCCCATACACAAGGTTAGACAAGCCACTTACCTCGAACTGGCTCTAAAATCAATTCGATACCACACTTTTGCCACGAGTATCCGACTCCAAATGGCCCAAATCTATTCAATTCAATCACATATCGTAAACAACATCTCAAGCAACTGATTCTACGATTTAATTCAAAGCTAAGACGCGAAATTAGGTAAAATGACCAAAACGCCTCTCAGGACAACGTCTCGGATTCGGATGAAATTAATATTTTCAGAACCCTCGTACTCTCACGAGTCCAACCATATATAAATCTCTCAAATCGGAGGTCAAGAACCCACTCAAATCTCAATAATTAGGTCTATGAAGTTTTTACCCATTTTCCATTAAAAATCCGAAATTAGATGATGAAATTAACTTAAGATTGATGAAATATATCTAGAAAGGGTAAAAGAATCGTTACCCAATGATCTCCTCTTCAAATCCCTCTCAAAATCATCCTCTCCCGAGCTCCAATTCGATTTTTCTAACTTTGAAACTAAACCCTCGAACTCACTATTTCTGGCCAGTGAATTCCGCATCTATGGTCAAGGGACCGCACCTGCGGTCCCACTTCTGCAGAACATTTGCCGCATCTGCGACTTCATTAAAAGGGCCAGGAGCCGCATCTGCGGTCCTTCTTCCGCAGATGCGAAACCGCTTCTGCGATTATACTTCCGCATCTGCGGAACTTGGAAGCCACCCAAACATCCGCATCTGCGGTACACCTAGCTGCATCTGTGGCGCCGCATCTGCGGTCCCCAAACCGCAGATGCAAAAATATCAGAAGCAGCAAAAGCTGCAATCCCTCAACTTCTAAAATCTTTCCGTTAACCATCCGAAATCATCCCGAGGCCCCCGGGACCTCAACCAAAAGCACCAATAACACCTAATACCTCATTCAAACTTGTATCAATCCTTAAACCACCTAAAACAACGTCGGAAACTTGAATTAATCAATGATTCAAGCCTAAGAACTTCGAATTCTCACAAAACACGCTTTCGGTCAGAAACCTAACCAAAACACGTCCGAATGACCTGAAATTTTGCACACACATCCCAAATGACATGACGGAGCTACTACAACTTCTGGAATTCCATTCCGACCCTCGGATCAAAATCTCACTATCGGACCGGAAACTTCAAAAATTCAAACTTCGGCATTTCAAGCCTAAATTAGCTACGGACCTCCAAAACACATTCCGAACACGCTCCTAACCCCGAATTCACCTAACGGAGCTAGCGGGACCATCGGATTTCCATTTCGAGGCCGTCTTCACACTGTTCTGACTATGGACCATTTTCCAACACTTAAGCTCTCCTTTAGGGACTATGTGTCCCAAAACTCTCTGTAACTCAAAACCGAACGTCCCGGCGAACCAAAATAGCAGAATGAACTTAGGGGAAGCAGTTACTAGGGGATCGGGGCGTAAATTCCAAAAATGACCGGCCGGATCGTTACAGTTTTTTTGCTTATTCATGGGAACCCATGTTACTCTCCTTAAATCAGTAATTTTGAATCCTTGATTCCCTGATTTACCATGTGCTAATTTTCGATTGTCTCCATATTCTGCAACTTTATTGTGTTTTCTTACCTTATTCTGTTAACCAAGTATTTTACTGATTCTTCATTAGTTGTTTCCTTAATTGAACCCCTGTGTACTTACCCCTAATTGTCTATTCTGTACATGATGCTCTACTTGATTTTTTTCCTTAAACATTTTCTGCCCATTACCGTTGGTTGATTGCCCCTTAATTAAAGGAGTACTTGCATTGATTTGATTCTGATTAGTATTTTGTTCCATAATTACTATACAATTGTAATTCTTTCCTTATTTTACATGGTTTCGAACTACTATATGTACATACTCTCTCATTAACACAAACACACGAACACTTTTAGTTCTGAACTCACACTTACACTCAAAACACTCTCTCTTGCTTTACTACTTGTACTGTGGCCTGTTTAGCTGGTTGAAAGCCAAAGCTATATTTCAAAGTCCTGCTACCTTTCTTTACTACATTTTGCTTCTTTGAACTGGTACGTTCTAATTAAGTTTTCAGCAAAAACAACAACATGGTTACTTAATGTTCTTGCATTCTTGTCTGCCTACTGCTTGTCTCGATTCCAGTACCTTTATTTAGCATGCTGTAATTTCTTTTCTCCTGTTCTGAATCAATGTATTATGAATCCTAAATCCCTACCACAATGTGTTTGATACTTATGGTTTGTTTGGGGCATGACATCAACAAATATTGCTGAACATGACTCAAACTTGGTCCTCCTAGGATCATAACCTCCATGTCACCCGTATATGTTGTGTGTTCCGGTTGATTTACAAGCATGACAGCACCCCTATTGCTGTGCATGCCCAGAACTGACTCATGCCTAAGTATATAGGCCCTTGCAATGGATTCCCAATCCCCTGCCCCTTTGGTGTGAAATTATCAACTCTTTAAAGTAGTAATGGTTGTCTCCCATTACCCTTTCCCTTTTCTTTGTTCCCTCAGCTTTTAAAACTCAGTTTCTGCACTTCCACTCTCTCTTAGACTTAAGTTCTTCCCCCCTCATGTGAGCCTTGCCTTGGGACCCATGAGCTCCCTCTGAACTTGGACACATGAGGGCTGGCATTTCCACACTTCACTTGTCCCTATTCTGGTGATGTAATTTGGGTGTGAGCACTGCCCGGGGTCCTATTGATACTCTAGGGAACTCTGACACACTCAAGTTTGAGAAAGGCTTTGAAGCAATGGCATTTTAAGGAAGTTATTCCATAGCTCAGGGAGGAACCAAGAATCGGGCCTCTTCTAGTTGTATTTTTGTGTATTTTGATGTAATTTAATATTCCTGGTTTGTAATAATTTGTAATAAACGTTTGGGGCTGGCTAGTGAAAAGGGTTGGGTATTTATGCATGTCAAGGGTAGAAACCATGCCTATAGGACTATTTTAAATTTTTGCATATTCAAACTACATTTAGAAACCATGCCTATAGGGTATTTTAATGCTGCAAACTGCATTTAGAAACCATGTCTATAGGACTTCTTGTTCAACTTCATATCTAGATAACCTGCCTATAGGGATCATCTAAAATTCTGCACATTTTGTCACCGTTTAGATATCATGTTTTAGGGTCCAATTGATTATAACCCAGTAGCATGCTGAAATCAGTAACGCATAGAAATCATGCCTATAGGGACTCTTAAATAAATTTGATTCGCTTCATTCACAGTCAATGTTAGATATCATGCTCCTAGGGATTAAAATCGGTAATAGTAGATACTATCACTTGCAGAATCTAAAGCCAGTCTAATTTAATTTTGTCTATTCTGAACCTCTTTTCAATAATCTAATTCCCTTGCTTAATGAGGTTTAGCAAGTCTGCCTACAGAATTTCAAACAATTCGTTTTGAGTTCTACTGTCTCATCACCTTCTGAACTAAGTAGATATCATGCCTATAGGACCCCGTCTGAACACTTAGGCAAACCTTAGGCAATATAAATAAAACTGAATCCGCCTCTGTTATTTGTTACAATTAGCAGGTAGGCCCGATTCTGTTTCCTAACTGAGTCATGTAATAAGCCAGGCCTGCTGCAATACAACAATCTCCTCTTCCCTCGAGTATATCTTTTAGAATCAGACCTTATTCATTTGTTTAAGTCGTGCTATTGCATTGTTTTGTTTGGAGGAGATTTCCGAACACCGCTCCTAACCCCGAATTACCTAACGGAGCTAACGGGACCATATCTGGATTTTCCATCCGAGGCCGTCTTCACACGTGTTCTGATATATGGACCATTTTCCAACACTTTAAGCTTCCCTTTAGGGGCTTATGTGCCAAAACTCTCTGGAAACTACAAAACCTGAACCGTCCGGCAAACCAAAATAGCAGTAAATGAACTTAGGGGAACGAGTTACTAGGGGATTCGTGGCGTAATTCTAAAAATTACCTGGCCGATGGCGTTACATCCTCACCTCACTTAAACATTCGTTCGTCCTCGAACGAGCATAAAGAGCATAACCTGAAGTAGTGAAAAGATGAGGGGTACTGGCTGCGCATATACCTGCTCGGTCTCCGCAGCGTCGCCTCCTCGACCGGCTGCCCCGCCACTTGGAGCCTCTCACGAACCGCAATGTTCTTTTGACCTCAGCTTCCTGACTGCCTGTCCAATTATAGCCACTGGCTCCTCAACATAGATAGATCCTTCTCCAACTAGGACTGCTGACTGAAAATCCCATACACGTGCGTACGGATCACCGTTGATACCTACGGAGCATCGATACATGAAATCACGGATGAACCTCCTGCCAGGCTGGGAGGTAAGGCAAGCTCATAGGCAACCTTCCCAACTCGCCCTCAATATCTCAAACCGGCCATAAAACCTCGGAACTCAACTTCCCTTTCTTCCCAAATCTCATAACACGCCTTTCATAGGCGAGACCCGAAGCAGACCCGCTCTCCAACCATGTAGGAACATCACAACCTTCCGTCCGCGTAACTCTGTCTGTCTGGACTGGGCTTACGGAGGTCTATCCGCCTGAATCACCTGAACTGTCTCTCCAAAAGCATCTGAACCAACTGTGGCCCAATATATTCGGCCTCACCCGGCTCAACCACTCCACCGGAAGATCTACAGTCCTACCATAAGGCCTTCGGTACCGGTGCCATCTGAATGCTAAGACCTGGTAGCTGTTGTTGTAGGGAACTCCGCCAAAGGCAAGAAACTGATCCCAAGAAACTCCAAACTCAATCACGCACACGCACAAGCAGCCATATCCTCAAGAATCTGAATAGTGCGCTCGGATTGTCGTCCGTCTGGGGGTGAAATGTTGTGCTCAACTCCCCCGACGTTAAGTAGCACCACTCTTGCTGTAACGGTTCTCTCCAGAACCGCGATGCTGAACTGAGTACCTCTGTCTGAAATAATGAGAAACTGGATAACCATGAGACGGACAATCCTCTCTCGGATATAAATCTCCCCAACCGCTTCCGAGGAATAGGTGGTACGCACAGGGATGAAATGCACGGACTTGGTCGTCCGATCCACAATAACCCATGGCTATCGAACTTCTCAAAGTCCGTGGGAAGTCCAGATACGAAGTCCATAGTGAATCCGTCCACTTCCACTGACCGGAATCTCTATCTGCTGAAGCAATCCAACCGGTTTCATGGTGGCTCATACTTTTACTTGTTACATTAAGCCAGCAAGCTAACAAACCCAACCATATCCTTCTTCATTCCGCCCCACACATGTAGTGCTTCCTCAAATCCTGAATACATCTTCCGCGGCATCCGGCATTGAATGGAATACCGCGACTATGGCTTCCTCTAGAATCAACTCCCGAAGCCCATCAACATTGGGTTACACAAGACCCGACCATGCATCTCAATACTCCGTCATCACAAATGGTCCATCTGCGGGCATCGCCATGTAATACTTGTCCTTGAGGACAAGCAAATCGAGGGCATCATAATGTCGCTTCGCCTGATACGATCAAATAAGAGAGACCGGGAAACTCACAACCATGGTAGAACCCCGCTGGGCTCCCGAAAGATCCAATCTCACAAATATGGCTGGCTAAGGCCTATGAAATACCATCGCCATATGGCCTCTCTGAAGCTGTAACATAGTGCTAAACTCCCTACAAACTCTCGCGGCGACTCAGAGGCATCGCCACCCACATTGGCTTGCCCGGGTTATACAGAATAGTGAGTCGTAATCCTCCAACAACTCCAACCATCTCCTTGCGCAACGAATTAAAGATCCTTCTGCTTGAACAAATGCTACAACTCCGTTATCGGTAAATAAGTTCTCACAGGCACACCGTAAAAGTAATGACGCCATAAATAAAAAGAATAACTTTCAAAGCATGACACAATGGCAAGTACTCATCGGACAGGATAATTCTTCTGCATGTATCTTCAAACTGTCTGGACGCGTAGGCGATCACCCTACCGTCCTGCATAATACGGCTTCAAGCCTAACTCTCTCGAGGCATCACAATAAGACAGTGTAAGACCCCGAACGCGGTAGGCCGAAAAAAAAATATCAAAACTGGGGGCTGTAGTCAAAGTGTCTTAGAGCTTTTGAAGCTCCCTCACACTGCTCTTTCCATGAAACGGAGCACCCTTTCTGGGTCAATCTAGTCATAGAGGCTGCAATCGTATGAAAGACCCCTTTCCATAACATCGATGGTAGTAAGCCCGCCAGCCAAAGAAACTGCGAATCTCTGTAGCTGAGGATGGTCTGGGCAACTCTGCACTACCTTACCTTCTTCTGATCCACCCGAATGCCTCACTGACCGGATACCACGTGACCCAGAATGAGCCAAAAGGAATCCAACCAAAACTCACATTTTGAAACCTTTGCAATATAATAATTTTCTCCCTCAACAGTATGAAGCACTGTCCTCAGGTGCTCTCGTGATCTTCCCGACTCCGAGATATCCAGAATATGCAAATAAAGACAATGACAAAAAGAGTCAAGATTGGACGAATACACTGTGCATCAGAGCATGAAAGGCTGCTGGACCATTGGTCAGCCAACAATGACATAACAAGGAACTCGTATGACCATACCACTCCTGAAGCACGTTTTTCTTCGGGATATCTGGCTCCGATCTCAACGATGGTAACCTGAGGCAAATCAATCTTAGAAAAACACCCGTGCGCGCCTGAAGCTGGTCAAACAGATCATCAATACGAGGCAAAGGATACACGGTTCTTCAATTGTAAACCTTGTTCAAACTGGCGGTATCAAAGTAACACATACTATAGAACCATCTTCTTCTTCCACAATAACACAGGAGCACCCAAGGCAATACATTGGGCCGATAAGAACCCTTATCAAGTAATTCCTGCAATTGCTCTTCAACTCTTCAACATCAGGAGGAGTAAATATGGTACGAGGGATAGAAATGGGCTGATGCTGTCCGGCAACAGAGATCATATGCAAAAATTAATGTCCCTAATCGGGTGGTAATGCCCGGAAGATCAGCTGGAAACACATCGGGGAAAATCCCTACTATTGGGACTAGAATCAACAGAAGGAGTATCATACTGGCATCCTTCACATAAGCTAAGTCACATCACAACCTTTCTCAATTCCATCCGCTAGAACTTTAAGGAAAGAAATCAACTCTACTGGGAGTGTGGACCTAAGGCACTCCCATCTCGAGCTTTCCCGGGACCGGCCGCGCACCTCTTATATCCCGCACCAAACGCGGTATAACCTGGCAATACATACGTCAACGGTTTTGCCGTGACAATCAATAGAATAGCATAATGGGGCGACAACTCAGTCCATGCCAAATAATATCAAAATCAACCATGCTGAGTAATAATAAGTCAGGCCCTGGTTCAAAAACCACCAAGAATAACCAACATGACCGGTGAACGCGGTCCACAACAAGAGAATCTCGCCACAAGAGTAGAAAACATAAACTGGGGAACTCAAAGAAATCCCGGGTACCCAAATACGGAGCAAAATAAATGAAGACAACATAGAGTAAGGTGGAGCCTGATTGTATAGATCTGATGGCAACTCTGTTGACAAACCAGATAGTTACTGTGATGACAGAATCGGAGGCAGGCGGCCTCAGTGCAGCCTGGGAGCTGCATAATATCTGGCTGACCTCCCCCTCTTGAGGGGACCTCTACCTCCCCGACACTCCACCTCTAGCTGGCTGGGCCGTGGGCGTGGCAGCTGGTGCTGGAACAATAGCCTGAGAGCTTTGTGGGGCCGTGCTGTGGCCTGAGTAGCCTGCGAAGGTGCACCCTCCTGAGTCTGGGCAATCTTCTCACCATGTTGGCGTGTGTCCACCACATCTCAAAAGCCAAGCTTTGGAGAGACGTGGGCGGTGTGCCTGGCTCGGGCCAGATTCTGCTGGACTGTTATCTGGAGAAGGCACTCCGGTGCATGGAAGGCGCACTAGAGACTGGAGGGTGGCAATAATAAGGTTCGCTGAGGCTAGGTGGAGCTGGAAATATCACTGGCTGCTGGAAGAGCTGAATGAACGGCGGCGACCCATATGACCTACCATGACGACCTGCAGTTGGGCACGGGCAACCAAGGAAAATGGCCCGACTCTCCGAGACCTCTTGGCCTTCCTTCTCCTCCCTGTCCCTAGCATGCATACCCTCAAGTCCTCCTAGCAATGCTCACACGCCTGCTAATAAGACACATCTGTCCTCTAACTCACGAGCCATGCGCTGAACCTGATGTGGAATAAGCCCTCATCATGAACGCGACGAACCTTCTGCGGATACGTGGAAACACAAAAGCTAGGGCATGTCTAGCCAAGTCAATGTAGCGGACAGCAATACTCTGTAGAAAGTCATAGTACCCTGGCGGCAAACGCTCAAACTCCGCGTGCCAAGCACCCTCAGACTCTAGGAACATACTCCTCGTGAAATATATTGAAAAAACGAGCCCCAAAGTCGGGTAGGTTTGCCTCAATCCGGACGTCTAACTCATAAGCACGCCACCACTGTCAGGCGGCTCTCGAGACTAGAAAGTAGAAGAAACCCCGCTCGATCTGATATGCCCATATCCCGGAGAATGCGGGTATGCACTCCTCCAAAAATCCTCAAGGCATCCTCTGATGCTAACCACTGAATACGGAGGATCATATTTTCTGAACCTCTCTACGTTCTCCGCTGCTCATTGCTTGAAGCCTGCTTGCCCTAATACTGAACTGGTACTTGCATTGGCGGCGCCAGGTATAACCTCGGGGCCTGCTCAACATCGCGCTTTCCGCCTGCTCAGGAGTGCGGGCGGCAGGGAAGTCTATACTCTCCCTGGCCTGGGATGTGGCTGCAAGCGAGGGAGAAGCAACCCTGCCTGAGCCAAAGGTTGTGTACATACTCATTGAACTGTGCCAAAATCTCTGAGTGCTGGAGTAGTAGTGCTAGACCGTATCGGGTGTCTGGAACTCGATGGTAACTGTGGTCGGTACGCAGCCGTTCGGCAGCAGCTCGTGCGGGGTCCTCTGGCTGCATACCACGTCAAAAGCGCGTCCCATCGGGCCTCTACCCCGGCCCAGCCTTTGACGGCTGCAAGTAGGGGCGCGGGTTCCTGAATCCTCTCGGTAGACGTTGTCCCTACCATCTGTGGAGAATAGAAAGAAGAAGTTTAGTTGTGATGTCAAAATCCTCGCCACGCAAAAGAAAATCAAATGAAAGTGGAAGTTTTCCCTAACAGTTACATAGCCCTCCGCTACGATAAGTACAGACATCTCCGATACCGATCAGGCGAGACTCCTAATAAACTGGCGCTATGTTCCTGACTCCTATGAACTAGATCTCCTGAATACAATTGTCACGACCCCTAGTTAACCCACCGTGAACATGCGTGATGGCGCCATAGTCTCTTAAAACTAGGTAAGCCTAAATGCGGAAAACAAAATAACTTGCGGAAAATAATAATTCAACTTGAAACAGTTAAAAGAAAAAAATAGCGGTTTATGATGCCACTTAGCATATACAATTCCATAACACGGAAGTCTCAATATAATACCCAAAACCCGGAAACCTCGCGGGAACACAAGGCTAACAGAATGATGTACACTGCTTCTACACTGCACAATGTCCTAAAACAACAGTCAGAAAGGAAGGATAATCTGTCCTAAATCTAGAATAAGATAGAGACTCCTTTGTCTGCGTACGCGGCAGATGTAACCGTCGAAGTCTCCGCTAGATCTCTCCGCCTCGAGATGATATGCCCTGGGTGGGGTACTTGGATCTGCAGCATGGAAAAACATGCGCAGGAGGGGCATGAGTACACGCAACTGCGGTACTTCAGTAGTGCCAAGCCTAACCTCGGTTGGGTACGTGACCCGGGAAGGTCAGGGCCCTCTACTGAGGTTAGTAATAATACGGATAACAATGTGAAATGAACAGTGTACATTAAATAACACATATATAAGGGCACACCACAACTGTTACAGACGGCCAAACAAAGACACAGTAAAAGACATAACCAAACCGAGACTAACTAAACCGGGGATCTTCCAGGATACCTCCCTGTAGTCCCATATAACACATCATGTCAGTGGAATCTTCCGGGTGCAAGTCCCGTAGGTCCAAACTCGTAAAGTGCTAAGGGGGATCTCCGGAACTACAATTCCGGTAGTCCCAAAGTAAACCATACAGAGGGACTCCGGGATACCGTCCGTAGTCCCAAAATAAAGTGCAGGGGGATCTCCCAGAATACGTTCCGTAGTCCCAAAGTAATAACACAAACCAACAAACAGAACTCAAATTCAATCAAATTTTGCATTCAAAGTGAAGACAGGTATCCTACACCTAAGCTGGTTTCACGCGTAGCAAAACAGTTAGCAACATTAAACAAGATAGGCAATTTAGTCAAGTAGACATGCTTCTCTAAGCTACCAGGCAGGTTTAAATATCAAAACAGTGTAAGCAAGGACAGGAGGAACACAATTCACAGGCTATTTTAAAGAAAAGATACCATATTTCCCCAACAATTAGCACAAGTGCCGCGCTCGTCACCTCACGCAACTGAGGCATTTCAAAATACCACGAAATCAATCTAAAGAGGAAAGTCCCACACAAGGTAGACAAGCCACTTACCTTCCGAACATGGTCTAAAATCAATCTCGATACCAACTTTTGGCCACAGTTATCCCGACTCCAAATGGCCCAAATCTATTCATTCAATCACAATATCGTAAACTAACATCTCAAGGCAACTGATTCTACTATTTAATTCAAAAGCTAAGACGCAAAATTAGGTAAAAATGAACCAAAACGCCTCTCAAGGCAACGTCTCGGATTACTGGATGAAATTAATATTTTTCAAGAACCCTCGTACTCTCACGAGTCAACCATATATAAATCTCTCCCAAATCGGAGGTCAAGACCCCACTTAAGATCTCCAATAATTAGGTCTATGAATTTTTACCAGATTTTCATTAAATATCCCGAAATTAGATGATGAAATTAACTTAAGTATTGATGGAATAATCTCTAGATAAGGGTATAAGAATCGTGTACCAATGATCTTCCTCTTCAAATCCTCTCCAAAATCATCCTCTCACCGAGCTCCAATTCGATTTTTCTAACTTTGAACTAAACCCTGACGAACTCACTATTTCTGGGCCAGTGAATTCTGGCATCTATGGTCAAGGGACCGCAGCCTGCGTCCCGCTTCTGCAGAACATTTGCCCGCAATCTGCGACTTCATTAAACGGGCAAGGAGCCGCAATCTGCGGGTCCTTCTTCCCGCAGATCGAAAATCCGCTTCTGCGTTATACTTTCCGCATCTGTCGGGACTTGGAGCCACCTCAATACATCCGCTCTGGCGGTCATACCTAGCTACATCTGTGGCGCCGCATCTTCTGGCGGTCCCCAAACCCGCAAGATGCAAAATATTCAGAATGCCAGCAAAAGCTGCAAATCCCTCAACTTCTAAAATCTTTCCGATCGACCATCCGAATCATCCCAAGGCCCCCGGGACCATCAACAAAAAGACCACTAACACCTTAAAATAACCTCCATTTTTTCCCAAAACTTGTAATCAATCCTAAAACCACCTAAACAACGCCGGAAACTTGAATTAAATCAATGATCAAGTACGAACTCTGAATTCTCACAAAAACACGCTTTCGTCAGACCTAACAAAACACGTCCGAATGACCTGAAATTTTGCAAACAGCACATCCCAATGAACATGAACGGAGCTTACTACAATTCTTGGAATTCCCATTCCGACCCTCGGGATCAAAAGTCTTCCTCATCGGACCGGAAACTTCAAAAATTCAAACTTCGGACATTTCAAGCCTAAATTAGCTACGGACCTCCAAAACAAACACAATCTAAAGGCTAAGTTTTAACGAAAAGAACCATATTTCCAACAATTAGCACAAGTGCGCGCTCGTCACCTCACGCACGAGGCATTTCAATTACCACGAAATCAATCCTAAGGGGAAAAGTCCCCCACACAAGGTTAGACAAGCCACTTACCTCGAACTGGCTCTAAAATCAATTCGATACCACACTTTTGCCACGAGTATCCGACTCCAAATGGCCCAAATCTATTCAATTCAATCACATATCGTAATAACATCTCAAGCAACTGATTCTACGATTTAATTCAAAGCTAAGACGCAAAATTAGGTAAAATGACCAAAACGCCTCTCAGGCCAACGTCTCGGATTCGGATGAAATTAATATTTTCAGAACCCTCGTACTCTCACGAGTCCAACCATATATAAATCTCTCAAATCGGAGGTCAAGAACCCACTAAAATCTCAATAATTAGGTCTATGAAGTTTTTACCCATTTTCCATTAAATATCCGAAATTAGATGATGAAATTAACTTAATATTGATGAAATATATCTAGAAAGGGTTAAAGAATCGTTACCCAATGATCTCCTCTTCAAATCTCTCTCAAAATCATCCTCTCCCGAGCTCCAATTCGATTTTTCTAACTTTGAAACTAAACCCTCGAACTCACTATTTCTGGCCAGTGAATTCTGCATCTATGGTCAAGGGACCGCACCTGCGGTCCCGCTTCTGCAGAACATTTGCCGCATCTGCGACTTCATTAAAAGGGCCAGGAGCCGCATCTGCGGTCCTTCTTCCGCAGATGCGAAACCGCTTCTTCGGTTATACTTCCGCATCTGCGGAACTTGGAAGCCACCCAAACATCCGCATCTGCGGTACACCTTGCTACATCTGTGGCGCCGCATCTGCGGTCCCCAAACCGCAGATGCGAAAATATCAGAAGCAGCAAAAGCTGCAATCCCTCAACTTCAAAAATCTTTCCGATAACCATCCGAAATCATCCCAAGGCCCCCGGGACCTCAACCAAAAGCACCAATAACACCTAATACCTCATTCAAACTTGTATCAATCCTTAAACCACCTAAAACAACGCCGGAAACTTGAATTAATCAATGATTCAAGCCTACGAACTTCGAATTCTCACAAAACACGCTTTCGATCAGAAACCTAACCAAAACACGTCCGAATGACCTGAAATTTTGCACACACATCCCAAATGACATGACGGAGCTACTACAACTTCTGGAATTCCATTCCGACCCTCGGATCAAAATCTCACTATCGGACCGGAAACTTCAAAAATTCAAACTTCGGCATTTCAAGCCTAAATTAGCTACGGACCTCCAAAACACATTCCGAACACGCTCCTAACCCCGAATTCACCTAATGGAGCTAACGGGACCATCGAATTTCCATTTCGAGGCCGTCTTCACACTTTCCTTTAGGGACTATGTGTCCCAAAACTCTCTGTAACTCAAAACCGAACGTCCCAGCAAACCAAAATAGCAGAATGAACTTAGGGGAAGCAGTTACTAGGGGATCGGGGCGTAAATTCCAAAAATGACCGGCCGGGTCATTACGGTTTTTTTGCTTATTCATGGGAACCCATGTTACTCTCCTTAAATTAGTAATTTTGAATCCTTGATTCCCTGATTTACCATGTGCTAATTTTCGATTGTCTCCATATTCTCGGACTTTATTGTGTTTTCTTACCTTATTCGGTTAACCAAGTATTTTACTGATTCTTCATTAGTTGTTTCCTTAATTGAACCCCTGTGTACTTACCCCTAATTGTCTATTTTGTACATGATGCTCTACTTGATTTCTTTCCTTAAACATTTTTTGCCCATTACCGTTGGTTGATTGCCCCTTTATTAAAGGAGTACTTGCATTGATTTGATTCTGATTAGTATTTTGTTCCATAATTACTATACAATTGTAATTCTTTCCTTATTTTACATGGTTTCGAACTACTATATATACATACTCTCTCATTAACACAAACACACGAACACTTTTAGTTCTGAACTCACACTTACACTCAAAACACTCTCTCTTGCTTTACTACTTGTACTGTGGCCTGTTTAGCTGGTTGAAAGCCAAAGCTATATTTCAAAGTCCTGCTACCTTTCTTTACTACATTTTGCTTCTTTGAACTGGTACGTTCTAATTATGTTTTCAGCATAAACAACAACATGGTTACTTAATGTTCTTGCATTCTTGTCTGCCTACTGCTTGTCTCTATTCCAATACCTTTATTTAGCATGCTGTAATTTCTTTTCTCCTGTTCTGAATCAATGTATTATGAATCCTAAATCCCTACCCCAATGTGTTTGATACTTATGGTTTGTTTGGGGCATGACATCATCAAATATTGCTGAACATGACTCAAACTTGGTCCTCCTAGGATCATAACCTCCATGTCACCCGTATATGTTGTGTGTTCCGGTTGATTTACATGCATGACAGCACCCCTATTGCTGTGCATGCCTAGAACTGACTCATGCCTAAGTATATAGGCCCTTGCAATGGATTCTCAATCCCCTGCCCCTTTGGTGTGAAATTATCAACTCTTTAAAGTATTAATGGCTGTCTCCCATTACCCTTTCCCTTTTCTTTGTTCCCTCAGCTTTTAAAACTCAGTTTCTGCACTTCCACTCTCTCTTAGACTTAAGTCCTGCCCCCCTCATGTGAGCCTTGCCTTGGGACCCATGAGCTCCCTCTGAACTTGGACACATGAGGGCTGGCATTTCCACACTGCACTTGTCCCTATTCTGGTGATGTAATTGGGTGTGAGCACTGCCCGGGGTCCTATTAAGGCTCTAGGGAACTCTCACTACACTCAAGTTTGAGAAAGGCTTTGAAGCAATGGCATCTTAAGGTAGTTATTCCATAGCTCAGGGAGGAACCAAGAATCGGGCCTCCTCTAGTTGTATTTTTATATATTTTGATGTAATTTAATATTCCTGGTTTGTAATAATTTGTAATAAATGTTTGGGGCTAGCTAGTGAAAAGGGTTGGGTATTTATGCATGTCAAGGGTAGAAACCATGTCTATAGGACTTCTTGTTCAACTTTATATCTAGATAACCTGCCTATAGGGATCATCTAAAATTCTGCACATTGATCACCATTTAGATATCATGTTTTAGGGCCCAATTGATTATAACCTAGTAGCATGCTGAAATCAGTAACATATAGAAATCATGCCTATAGGGGTCCATAAGTATAATCCTGTTCATTTCTACTCACATGCAATGTTAGGATCTACAATCAGTAACGCATAGAAATCATGCCTATAGGGACTCTTAAATAAATCTGATTCGCTTCATTCACAGTCAATGTTAGATATCATGCTCCTAGGGATTAAAATCGGTAATAGTAGATACTATCACCTGCAGAATCTGTAACCAGTCTAATTTAATTTTGTCCATTCTGAACCTCTTTTCAATAATTTAATTCCCTTGCTTAACAAGGTTTAGCAAGCTTGCCTATAGGATGTCAAACAATTCGTTTTGAGTTCTACTGTCTCATCACCTTCTGAACTAAGTAGATATCATGCCTATAGGACCCTGTCTAAACACTTAGGCAAACCTTAGGCAATATAAATAAAACTGAATTCGCCTCTGTTATTTGTTACAATCAGCAGGTAGGCCCGATTCTGTTTCCTAACTGAGTCATGTAATAAGCCAGGCCTGCTGCAATACAACAATCTCCTCTTCCCTCAAGTATATATTTTAGAATCAGACCTTATTCATTTTTTTAAGTCGTGCTATTGCATTGTTTTGTTTGGAGGAGGTATACTTGAGCCTTATGTGTTTATATGTTTCCCCTTTAATGTGCAGTCTTTATATGTTTTGTATGTCGCCTTAGAATTTTTACCTTTGAAACTTCAAATAAGCCTAATATCCCCCCCTTTTAGGATTAGTAGTCCTAAGCGCCTCCGGGACTGATAGGAATGGGACGGGTAATCGCATGCAATAAGTAATCGAGACCAATCCGCGCTTTAATACCTTAACGGAGTGGGAAGGGTAGATATGGATATGATGACCGGTGCGTTAATACCATGTGTAGCCCCTCTCTTGAGGAGTGATTACCGTGTGTTGCATTGATGTGATCCATATTAAATACAAACCTAGGACCCCCTTCCTTCACTTCCTTTTTCCTTTAAAAGCATTGGAATTCCTGTTTAAAATCCGCTCTTTTAATTGCTCTTTCAAACTTTGTTTACTTCCAAACCATTGTGTACTGTAATCCCTTCTTATTTGAGCCTTATCTGCTTATATGTTAATTGCACCTAAAATTCACAATAACTGTCTGGCCGGGAACCACGCTAGTGGACCCTGAGGGGTGCCTAACACCTTCCCCTTGGGATAATTTTAAGCCCTAACCCAATCTCTGGTTATTCAAACAAACTTAGAATTGAATCTCTATTGGTGTCCTAATGCACCTTAATCATTAGGTGGCGACTCTTCAAATGCAAACCTAGTTCCCAAAAGGAACGAGTTGTCAGTCCAAATGTCACAAACCCAATTTTGCGAGAAAAAGGGGGCGCAACAGTGCCTTGCATGTTTTCTTACTTTCAGTCATTATTTATATTTGTTACTCACTGAGTTGGAGTACTCACTTTACTCCCTGCACCCTGTGTGCAGATTCAGGCGCATCAGGTCCCGCTCCGAGTGCTGATTCCTCCAGATTCAGGCAAGCTTTCGAAGATTACGAGGTAGCTGTTGACGTCCGCAGCCCCGTGTCTCTACTCCTTTATCGTCTCTATGTCCTTTCAGACATTGTACTAGTTATGGATTTATCAGAATTCTATTATGACTTTTAGATGCTTATGACTAGTGACACCCCGATTAGGGTTGTGTATGGGTGATTCTTCCGCGTATTTATGTTATTATCAGTTATTTCGGATTGTTTTATCATGTTTAAACTGTTCTTAAATGCTTATCTATTTAAAATTGGAAAAATGGGAAGTGTCGGCTGGCCTTGTCTTCACGAGAGGCGTCATCACGACCGTGTTCGGGGTTAGGGTCATGACAGAAACTACCCCTTAAAATGTGAGTCCTTGGTGCTAATTGTGTCATGTGAAGTCCGTGTACGCGAGGTGACGAGTACGTGCTCAGGATTATTTGTGGAAATTTAACCGTTTAGGGTTCTTAGGTTCTTATGTTCATTAGATATGAAGTTGTTTTGTTATGATAAATCCCCCAGTTACTAGTTTCACCTCTACATGTCTTAATTGGAATTTATTTGCTTCGTGTTCCACCCTTATTACCGAATAAACTCTTATGTGCCTTAACAGAAGTTGTTACCTCATTTATTACCATGCTATCCTTCCCTAATTGCTTATCCTTAATTGAAGATATTATTATCTCTTCTGTAATTGTCTATCCTTAATTGAATTATTATCTTTTCCGTAATTGCTTATCCTTAATTGAATTGGTTGTATCTCTTTCGTAATTGCTCAACCCTAAATGAAGTTTTGTTATCCTTTATCATTGTTGACTTATCCTTATTTGGAATTATTGACTCATGTTATCTCCATTATCGTCAATTGTACTTTTGTGGAATCATTGCTACACATTATCTCTTCCTTGTTGAGCTATTGCTATGTTGTACCGTTATTTCCTGTTGTGTCTTTCTTGTGAGCTCGTTCTTCCATTCTCTTTGTATTTTGAAGTTACTGAGTTGATTTACTTGTCGTATTCTCGTATTATTGTTGTTGTTGATTTTGTATTTAGTGTTGTTGAGCAGAGGGCTATGTGTGGTTGTGATATTGAAACTATTTTTGAGGAAATATTATGGCATGTGGGCACATATTGTGAAAGTCATTTATTCGAGCTGTTACGTTTTGGCATACGTGCTTTGTTGAGAGAATTCTTATGTTATTTGCACGAGGTTTCTGTCATACTATTGTTATTGATACTCATGCGGTGGTATAAGGTTTGGGTGTTGAAACGCATGCGGTGAGATAAGGTGGGCTTGAAGCGCGTGGCTAGTAGGAGAACTACTAGAACCCATGCAGTGTGATAAGGTGAGCTAAAACGCGAGATGCTATTTCGGAAAAAATAATTTTCAAAAACTAAATATAAAGGCTCCCGAGGTGATATAAGGAAAGTTGTGATTCATTTTACTATTTGTGACTACGAGGCGGTACCTCAGGAGGGCTCTGTTGTCATTTCCCATTTTCTATGTACTTGTCTTTGATTGTTGTTTTCCTCCGTATTGCTTTATTTGCTCAGTTCTATATAGCTAATCTTGTTGTACTGGTCACTGCTTCAAAATTCATTGCTGCTTTTATTGCACTATACATTTCGTGGTGGTTATTTCTTATGTGTTATTCGTTGTCTCTTCTCTTATTTGTTGACTGGAATTNTCAAATGGTAATACAATTAATTCAGATTTAGTTATCATATCCCTTAGAAGTTGAGATAGAACTCAAAATAGATACACGTTTGTAATAGTACAAGAGCAGTGGTATTTTGTAATTGTTCATACGCTAGTTAATCTAGTTGCTTCATTTACAGATTTAATCCACGCACAGAAATTCATAAGAATTTAACATGTTTGGTTAACCTTGTATAAATTAGTTGAATATGTGTAGGATAATTGGATTCAAAGGGTAGCATGTTAGTTTGAATTTAGAGTTGATTGTGTGATGGCCAATAATGAAGGCAGTGGTGAGTGAATCAGTAAACCAAGATGCAAATAAAATCAGTAAGAGATTTGGGCTCCTCTAAGGCCCCAAACGTAACCGCTTCTGCTCAAACCAGACTTGGGCCCGACTCTGCTTAAGGCCCAGTGCTGGACAGCCCTCTCCCTCTCTTATAGTTAAATAATTTCTCCTTTGGGGTTGCTTTGAAGCCCAATCTGCTGAAGATCTTAGTTTGTTTATTAAGTTTGATTCAATATCGTGACGTAATACTTTTATGGATGGGTTATTAGTAGTGTTAATTCATTAGGGCCTTTTCTTTTATTTTAAATGACAATACATAATAAAAATCATAGTTCCTTTAGATCGCCCTTTACATAATAAAAGGAGGCGAGCCCCGCCAAACCAAATACATAAATTGCGGGGCCCTCTTTAAAGGTTCCTATTAAAGTACCTAGAATTCGGGACGTGCCACTTAGCGAATTTCACGGCCTTCCCGAAAGATAATAACACGCTAGCTACTTTAGGCGCGTATTTTAATAACATTACCTTCCTAAACTCGGGTGCACATTTATGTGACCCAAATCTAAATCTCAACGAAGTCGAAATGTGTTAACAAATCACGGGTGCACTGGTGTGACGTGGTTCGAGATACATTTTTACGACGTTGCAATTCTTATTAAAAAGACATAAAATAAAAGCGGTTAAAATAAAAGGCACATAGGTTAGAATATGTTTTAAAATCAGATAAAAGCAAATACAACAGTTGAGCGACCGTGCTAGAACCACGGAACCCGGGAATGCCTAATACCTTCTCCCGGGTTAACAGAATTCCTTACTCGGAGTTCTGGTTCGCGGACTGTTAACAGAGTCATAATTTCCTCGGATCGGGATTCAACCGGTGACTTGGGACACCATTAATCTCCCAAGTGGCGACTCTGAATCTTTAATAAACAAATCCCGTTCGATTGTCCTTTAATCGGAAAAACTCCTTTACGCCCCTGCAGGGTGTAGGTAAAAAGGAGGTGTGACAGCTCTGGCGACTCTGCTGGGGACATGAACCCAGAACTTTGGTTCAGGGTTCAGAATTCGAGCTTAGATATATTGTTGTATTTGGCTTTATCTGATTTTCCTACATGTTTCATGCTAAATCTGCAAATGTTGCTTTTTACCGCTTTGATATCATCTGAACTGTATATAAACTGTGTCGAAACCCTTCTCTTCTCACCTCCGGGAATGTGCTCACTGGTGGAGACTCCCTATTCTGTTAGTGTCATACCTTAAAATGAGAAAGAGGCCGGACAAGTTACTAAGCCGGATGGCCTTTTGGTTCCCGGTACGTAGCCCCCTCCTCGACTCGAGTTGTCCGCTCGGGTACACAGTCTAGAACACATACCCAGGTTTTGAACCTAGAAGAACTTGACTTCATGCCGGATCCCTAGTAGGAACGCTTATCTGCATCACGTGCATTTTGACTTAGAGGACTCAACACAGGGGTTGGGTCCGTCTAGGACAGGTGTACCCGGAATAATGGACCATCCTGATGCATCCTACTTGTGCATTTATCTGTTTTGGACTCGCATGCTGACCGGCTTTGAATATCTGGAAAATTGAAAAACAAAAGGGGAAAAGAGAAAATAGTAGTGTGGAGTGTTAATTACCTATATTAGAAAAACCAATGTCCAAGTAGTGCCGAAGTGCTGCCGAATTTTGAGAAAATGAAAAAAAAGAAGAAAAGTTCTTTTTAAGTTTGCCAATGGAAAAGAAAAACAAAAAGAGTGTTATTTTCAAATTAGTTTATTTTATTTGCCACTGAAAAGAAAATATAAAAAAAAAGAATCTTGCTTTCAGAAATAGTGTATTTGCCAACAAAAACAAAAAAGAGTCTTATTTTCAAAATAGTTAGATTTATTTGCCCGAACTACGCTGGTTTGATTCTCACCGGATGTGAGATACGTAGGCAACCCTCATCGGGTCCAACCATCCCTTTTGCAAAAATAGCCAAAAAAATGCCAAAATTTTTAATTTCGTCATGAATAAGTCGGGTGACGCCATTCTTGTCAAAAATAAGCCAAATGTTCAAAAAAAGAGCGCCGGAAGGCTGTTTTTGCAAGAACAGCCACCCTGAGTTATTTTCAACGGTTAGCAGACACAGCCTTAAAATCTTCTCCCCGAAGTGTTGAAAGGCCGTAACTGTAAAACGGCCGTTTGTTTTAAAATTGGAAATTGGAACAAAAATAGTGTCATTTTTTTTTCTTTTAGGTCAAAATAAGTGATTAAATCACCTTAATAAATGTGCAGGATGAGCACGATTCAAAATAAGGGGAACTTGCATATAGGCCCGCGGCGAGACCGAACGATGTCCCGCGGGCACCAGGAGCTTTAATGTATTCATGATTGTCTTTTGAGTCTGTATTTCCTTTTCTACCAGAGTTTGTCTTTTGAGTCTGTATTTCCTTTCCTACTAGAGTTGATCATTTGAGTCTGTATTTCCTTTTCTACTGGAGTCTGTATTTCCTTTTCGTTAAAAGTCAGTCAGTTGATTGAGTCTGTATTTTCGTTTAAAGTAGAATAGGGATGATGGAGTCTGTAGTTCTTTTCTGCATTAGAGTCTGTTAGTTGTTTAATCTGTCAGTTTTGAGTCTTTGTAATAGACGTATTTTCTATCAATAAAATTGAAAATCCCAAAAAATATTTTGCTTGTACTTTACATTTATTCTGCAAGAACTACGCTCGGTCTGATTCACGCGGGGTCGTGATAAGTAGGCAATCTCCATAGGATTCGACCATAACCAAAAGAAAAAGAAAAAAAAACGAGAAAAGAGAGGAAAAACCACAAAAGGGAGCAAAAGAAAAGAAAAGAGCAGAAAAACAAAACTCAAGAAAGGAAGGAAATAGGAACGACAGAGGACAAAGGCAAGAGTGAAGAAAAAAGAAGGAAAAAAACAAAGAAAAACAAAGGAAGAAAAGTTTGCAATTGGAAATAAGGAAAAGCCGGGATGATGCATGCGCCCGCTCAAAAGTTGTTACCAATATGTTACATGCCCTAACGCTAACGTGATGGTTTCATTTTGTCATGTCATACCAGAAAGGTGGTTGGTTTGTGGTTTTAAAGTGGTAACTCCTCTTCACAACACGAGGACAAAAGGCAGTCGGCATCCTGGCAACCCATCCCTGCAACACCCGAGTAAAAACCAAAATGAACATGACAGGGCAAGAGTCAGACGCCAGTATCGTGGACCCATCGAAAGAGGTAGAAATGGTAGATATCAAAGCGATGAAGGAAGAGATGTACAAGTTGAGGCACCAGATGACAGAGATACATCAGGCTTGGGCTAAGGGTCAGCCGGCGCCAGTTTATCCCGCCAATCCAGCATATATCCCACCTTTGGCTCAGTCTCAGGAGCTCCCTCCTGCGAGTTCATCTTCACCTTTCCCTTTCTACCAACAGAGTTATGGCACCACCTCCTATCTTCCCCAAGCTCCACCACCCAAACAAAACTCTCCCCCATTAATCACCCCTGTCTTTGTGGCGCCTCCACCTGCCATACTGCAAGGATCTTCCAGTGAGCCCCTGTTTCAAGCTCACGACAGTCAGTACTATCCTCCTGAGCCTACCTTTAAAGTTCCTGAGCCATATTCTTACACCCCTCACTTCGAGTTCCTAGTGGAAACTGAAAAGCCGCTTAAAAACCCGGAGCAGGAAGAGATGATTCGAAAAGTAAAAAGCCTGGAGCAGTCCTTCAGGAACATGAAAGGGTTGGGTGGCCAAGTCAGTGTGGCCTATAAAGATTTATGCTTGTTTCCCGATGTACAGTTGCCAGCAGGGTTCAAGCTACCCAAGTTTGATTAGTAGGATGGACACGGCGATCCGGTAGCTCATCTAAGGGGATTTTGCAGTAAAATGAGAGGAGCTGGGGGAAAGGATGAGTTATTGATGGCATACTTTAGTCAAAGTCTCAGCGGTACGGCCTTGGAATGGTACACACGACAGGATCATGCCCGATGGTACACGTGGGATGATTTGGCCCAAGCATTTGCGTGCCACTTTCAGTATAATCTCGAAATTGTCCCAGATCGTCTGTCACTGACTAAAATTGAGAAGAAGCCCAGGGAAAGCTTCAGGGAGTACGGTTTCCGGTGGAGAGAGCAGGCTGCAAGGGTCGATCCTCCAATGAAGGAAGGCGAAATGGTCGATTATTTTCTGCAGGCTCTGGAGCCTACTTATTATGGTCACCTGGTGTCAGCAGTGGGAAAATCTTTTAACGAGGTAGTGAAAATGGGAAGTATGGTTGAAGAAGGGCTCAAATCCGACAAAATCATGAGCTATTCAGCAATCAAGGCAACCACTCAGGCCATCCAGAGCGGAGGGGTACTTGGAAAGAAAAAAAAGAAGATGTGGCGGTAGTTGACTCGAGAACTTGGTCAGGGGGGCCATCCCCATATTACCATCAACCTCGTCCCCGTCCCCACACCCCACAGCATTATTACCCACCACGTAGTTCCCACTTCTCTGTCCACCATGCCCATACATATCCCCAACATCCTACCCAGGCGCAATGGCACGCACCCACTCCACAAAATGCCTACCCAACTCAAAACACATACCCATCTCCAAGAGCTTACAAGACTCCCCCTGGAGCAAGTTTGCGGGCTAATCAAAATTTCAGGCAAGAAAGGGTACAGAAGCAGGAAACTTTCACCCCTATCGGAGAGTCCTATGCTGACTTGTTTGAGAAACTAAAGCATTATAACTTGATTACACCGGTTCCTCCGAATCATGCGGACAAGCGTGCAAGAAGCTTTGATCCNAATGTCACAAACCCAATTTTGCGAGAAAAAGGGGGCGCAACAGTGCCTTGCATGTTTTCTTACTTTCAGTCATTATTTATATTTGTTACTCACTGAGTTGGAGTACTCACTTTACTCCCTGCACCCTGTGTGCAGATTCAGGCGCATCAGGTCCCGCTCCCGAGTGCTGATTCCTCCAGATTCAGGCAAGCTTTCGAAGATTACGAGGTAGCTGTTGACGTCCGCAGCCCCGTGTCTCTACTCCTTTATCGTCTCTATGTCCTTTCAGACATTGTACTAGTTATGGATTTATCAGAATTCTATTATGACTTTTAGATGCTTATGACTAGTGACACCCCGATTAGGGTTGTGTATGGGTGATTCTTCCGCGTATTTATGTTATTATCAGTTATTTCGGATTGTTTTATCATGTTTAAACTGTTCTTAAATGCTTATCTATTTAAAATTGGAAAAATGGGAAGTGTCGGCTGGCCTTGTCTTCACGAGAGGCGTCATCACGACCGTGTTCGGGGTTAGGGTCATGACAGAAACTACCCCTTAAAATGTGAGTCCTTGGTGCTAATTGTGTCATGTGAAGTCCGTGTACGCGAGGTGACGAGTACGTGCTCAGGATTATTTGTGGAAATTTAACCGTTTAGGGTTCTTAGGTTCTTATGTTCATTAGATATGAAGTTGTTTTGTTATGATAAATCCCCCAGTTACTAGTTTCACCTCTACATGTCTTAATTGGAATTTATTTGCTTCGTGTTCCACCCTTATTACCGAATAAACTCTTATGTGCCTTAACAGAAGTTGTTACCTCATTTATTACCATGCTATCCTTCCCTAATTGCTTATCATTAATTGAAGATATTATTATCTCTTCTGTAATTGTCTATCCTTAATTGAATTATTATCTTTTCCGTAATTGCTTATCCTTAATTGAATTGGTTGTATCTCTTTCGTAATTGCTCAACCCTAAATGAAGTTTTGTTATCCTTTATCATTGTTGACTTATCCTTATTTGGAATTATTGACTCATGTTATCTCCATTATCGTCAATTGTACTTTTGTGGAATCATTGCTACACATTATCTCTTCCTTGTTGAGCTATTGCTATGTTGTACCGTTATTTCCTGTTGTGTCTTTCTTGTGAGCTCGTTCTTCCATTCTCTTTGTATTTTGAAGTTACTGAGTTGATTTACTTGTCGTATTCTCGTATTATTGTTGTTGTTGCTTTTGTATTTAGTGTTGTTGAGCAGAGGGCTATGTGTGGTTGTGATATTGAAACTATTTTTGAGGAAATATTATGGCATGTGGGCACATATTGTGAAAGTCATTTATTCGAGCTGTTACGTTTTGGCATACGTGCTTTGTTGAGAGAATTCTTATGTTATTTGCACGAGGTTTCTGTCATACTATTGTTATTGATACTCATGCGGTGGTATAAGGTTTGGGTGTTGAAACGCATGCGGTGAGATAAGGTGGGCTTGAAGCGCGTGGCTAGTAGGAGAACTACTAGAACCCATGCAGTGTGATAAGGTGAGCTAAAACGCGAGATGCTATTTCGGAAAAAATAATTTTCAAAAACTAAATATAAAGGCTCCCGAGGTGATATAAGGAAAGTTGTGATTCATTTTACTATTTGTGACTACGAGGCGGTACCTCAGGAGGGCTCTGTTGTCATTTCCCATTTTCTATGTACTTGTCTTTGATTGTTGTTTTCCTCCGTATTGCTTTATTTGCTCAGTTCTATATAGCTAATCTTGTTGTGCTGGTCACTGCTTCAAAATTCATTGCTGCTTTTATTGCACTATACATTTCGTGGTGGTTATTTCTTATGTGTTATTCGTTGTCTCTTCTCTTATTTGTTGACTGGAATTGTGGTAGAATACTTACACAAGCTTACACGTAGTTAACTCACCCATCGGTTATAAAAGATGAATCCTGACGTCATTATCATTATATGTGCTCTTATCTTCTTTCCTTCTGTGTGAGGATTGTTCTATTGACACGTGAGTTGTCCGTGCAGTTATGGGTTGTAATGTGGGAACAATACGCCAAGTGATTAGGGTTCATGAATTGGGACCCGTGAGCTGTGATTTTGAGGCTCGGTACCTCGTGAAAATGCTTGAACAGATATAGTGTGAAAGCAGTTGTTCTTAATGAGTTGTTGCTGGTTTTCCCGGGACTTAGAATGTGATTAGTTACTCTACAGCATTATTACCTGACTACTTCCTGTTGAATATTGTTGTTACTAGATTATCATTGCATGTATTGTTTTGTATTCCTTGTCCTGCATAGTTTAATATTGATATTGTTTCTCTGTTAGTTCATCTACACACTTGTTCGGGTTGTTTAGTATGGTAGGTGTTTTGATTGTCCCTCGTTACTATGGGTGTCTAACGGGCCGGGTCAACCCGTTTTCGGACCGGCCCAGACCGGTTAAAACCGGAACCGGCCCAGACCGGTACAAGGGGGCCGGGTTGGGCTGGGTTAAAGGGGTAAGGGGTTTGGTCCGTTCACATTTTGTCAACTGGTTAACCGGACCGGTCAAACCCGATTAACGTAAATTACTGTTCAACCAGTTAACCGGCCCGGCCCGGCCCGGTTTAAAAGCTATATTTCATTTTTATTTTATTTATTTTTTAAGGTTTTAGAGTCTAAGGCAATGCAAAACCTTTGAATTTACTCTTTTTTCATTAATTTACTTGTTGTTAAATGTAAACCTTTCAATTTGTAAGTTTAAATTTTGAAATTAAAGTAGAACTTGCAATTTATAAGTGCAATTTTTTTTCCATCTTCATTGTATTCTTTATATTTTTACTTTATATTAATATAAATTACAATAGTTATACAAAATACAAAAAAATAAAAAATAAAAAAGACACTAACCCGGCCCGGCCCGGCCCCTTGTACCCGTAACCCTTACGGTTTAGTTTTTATCCGGATGAACCCGAACCCGTTAAACCCCGTAAGCCACAACCCGTAACCGGCCCGAACCACAACCAATACGGGTACAAAAATTCCCTACCCAGCCCGGCCCGGCCCACCCGTTAAACACCCACACTCGTTACTACTCCATCGAGGTTAGTCTTGATACTTATTGGGTACCTTTTTGGTGTACTCATACTATGTTTCTGCACATTTTTATTCAAATCCAGGTGCCTCGGTTGTTGTTGATTATTAGTTGGCTGGTCGATCATTGTTGTGGAGACTCAAGGTAAACTTGTCATCGTGTCCGCGGGTCTCGGAATCACCTTATGATATTTTACTTGTACCGTTTAATTCTATTATGTACAGTTGTATTTAGGGATTTTCTAGCAAACTCAGTAGAGCTTATGACTTGTACTACCGGTTTTGGGAATTGTGATTGAGTATAAGATTTTTATCTCATATTTATCATTTGATGGTTAAATTCTTCTATTTATTTAATAAGTATTCGGCTTATATACCTAGTCTTAGAGACTATTGTATTGGGAAAAATTTAGTTTGCATATTGGAGATGACGTGTCATGACACGTAGACTGGTCAAACAGTCAAAGAATTAAGGATAGTTAAGAGGTACGAGCAACAACAGATACGAGCAAGTTGAATAGAAGAGGCGCGAGCAGTCATACAAGCAATTCAACGCTCGTACCTATTCGAGACATTTAAAGCTCAAAGATCGTAAAGAATCAAAGGAATGACTCTGACAACAAAAAGAGCCCAGATACAGCATTTAATGAGTATTAAATACTGGAAACGTTAGAGAATATGTATTTAATGTATATGATTGCATAACGTAACATTTAAAGTCATTAATTGCCCATAATAGCCTTATTATGACAAAGTTAAGGCTCGTATCCCCAAAATGGCTATAAAAGGGGAAGGAACAAACAATTGTAGACACAAAACACTCTTGGAATATACTTTGATTTACTTGCTTTCTGATCATATTGTTCACAAATTTCTTTTTCTATATACTATTCTAATTTCAGTAACCCGTTTTTTTCTAAATTCTAGCTTTGACTAAAAATCTAATTTTTTGTTAAACAAATTGGTTCCGTTGCTGGGAACCTGATAATCAATTATATCTCAACTTGATTTTCTTTGTTGTGTTAACTATGTCGAACAACAATGACAACATCCAAGGAAACCAAGAAAATCAATCGAACCAACAACTTCAGGGAGATCTGCAAGACAATAATGCATTAGTTCCTTCTCCACAAGGTTCACCACGACGATCTCGTGAAGGAACTCCTGAAGGATCTCACACAGAAGAACAAGTTCAATTTGAGAATGTTGAAGCTATGGATGATGCTTTACAAAAACCTATCGCTACTCAGGTCAACAAAAGTTTTACAAGCTTTTGTTAGTTAATTACCTGCTGCTCCACCCACACCTACTCCAAATAACAATACTTTGGAGAATCCTCGTTCTAGACTGGTTAATTCAGGCAGCGGTGGAACTCCCAGTGAAACACAGGAGGGAAACTGAGGTAATCCAGTTAATTCTGATTTACAAAATCTAGTACTAACATTGCAGAAACAGCTTAAGGAGCAAAATGACCGCATAGAACAAATACCCGGAGTATCGCCCGTGATCAAGGGGTAGATATAGATAAATAATCTCAACAGCCCTGGAAGCCAAGTGCCGCCCCTCTCCCAATTCCAAAGAAGTTCAAGATGCATGATATTCCAAAGTATGATGGGACAACGGACCCACGAGATCACGTTACTGTATTTACAACAGGTGTCAAGGGCAATGATTTGACTAAGCAGGAGATTGAATCAGTCTTGGTCAAAAAATTCAATGAAACACTCACTAAAGGGGCAACTAACATGGTATTCTCTTTTACCTGAAAATTCTATAAATTCTTTTGCTGAGCTTGCAAAATTATTTATCAAAGCACACTCGGGAGCTCAAAAAGTTGAAAAGAGAATGGAAGACATCTTCAAAATCAAGCAAGGAGATTCGGAGTTGCTTAGAGAATTCGTGGATAGATTTCAACGGGAAAGAATGACGTTGCCACGAGTACCTGACAATTGGGCGGCCATAGCCTTCACCAGCAATTTGAATGAGAAGAGTTCAGAAGCTACGAGACGACTCAAGGAAAGCCTTCGAGAATTCCCAGCAACAACGTGGAATGATGTCTACAACAGATACAGTACAAAGATGAGGATTGAAGAAGATATTATTTTACGACATAAAATAGAAGAAAAAGTAAGCTCAAGGCGTGTAGAAAATGAAAAAAGATCCGGTAAAAACAGGTACGAGCCTTACATGGGACCTGCGGGGAAGGACTCACGGTCAAAGCAAGATAATCAAAGGTACGATCACAAACCTAGAAACAGGGAATTAGGCTCCTCATCAAGGTTCGGGAATGATCGGAACACACGCGGGTCACGAGACGATGATGGAAGTCTAAAGGCAAGGTTCGGTGGTTACAACTTCAACGTAAGCACCTCTAAACTCGTAGCTATTTTGAGAAGCATGGGAGATAAGGTACGATGGCCAAAGGAGATGAGATCAAATCCAAACAGACGAAATCCTGATCATTGGTGTGAATTTCACAACGACCACGGGCATAAAATAGCAGATTGCAGATTTTCTGCAGGGTGAAGTTGATCATTTGTTAAATCAAGGGTATCTCACTGAGCTATTCAGTGAAAAAGGTAAACAAGCATACATGAAGAACAGGCAAGAGCCTCCAAAACCACCTTAACCTAAGAGAACTGTCAACGTTATAAGTGGGGGTGAAGAGATCAACGATGTATCATATAAAAAGGTTTCAAAAGTAACAATTACCCACGGGAAGCGGCCTCGACATGTCTTGGAGGGAGAAAATATTACGTTCGATGATGCAGATGCCGAGGGTCTATTAACTCCATATAACGACGCACTGGTAATATCTTTACTTGTACATGACACTAACGTGAAACGAGTTTTGATTGATCCAGGTAGTTCTGTGAACGTTATTTTGATACGAGTATTGCGTGAGATGCAAGCTGAAGAAAAAGTAATACCAAAGGCACATACTCTATCTTGGTTTGATAATTCCAGCGTCGTTACAAAGGGAGAGGTAACGCTCACCACATTTGCTGAAGGAGTCATCAAAGACACAAAGTTCCAGGTAGTAGACATGGAGATGGCTTACAATATGATTCTTGGGAGACCATGGATCCACGAGATGGACGTTGTTCCTTCAACTTTGCATCAAGTCATTAAATTTCCAACGCCATGGGGGATCTTTCAAATCAGGGGAGATCAACAGACATCTAGGAACATCAACTCCGTGGCAGACTCAAACACGAAGGGTGAAGAAAAATAGCAATTACAGAATTCAGTTGAGGATAACATAGCGTCAACCTCAACTGAACGAGAACAAACAGATGTAGATTCAAGGCCCGACTCCATTCAAGAACCAGAGGAAAATGAAAACATCAAAACGACGATAGAAGAGCTGGAGGCTGTGGTTTTGTTTATACACTGGCCAGAAAGAAAAGTGTATATAGGAGCTAATTTTAGCCCAGAGGTGAAGCGTAAGTTGATTGAATTTTTAAAAGCTAACGCAGACTGTTTTGCTTGGTCTCACACTGACATGACAGGTATACCACCGGAGGTGATGACTCATAAACTAAATGAAGATCCTTCATATTCTCCAGTCAAGCAAAAGAAAAGGAAGCAAGGAACTTTCAAGAATCAGGTGATTCAAGAAGAAGTCCAAAAATTGCTAAAATGGCTCTATTCGTGAGGTAAAGTATCCTAACTGGTTAGCCAACGCTGTTGTAGTTCCAAAAAAGAACGGTAAGTGGCGGGTTTGTGTAGATTACACAGATCTTAATAAAGCCTGCCCTAAAGATTCTTTTTCACTGCCACACATAGATCAATTGATTGATGCAACTGCAGGTCATGAACTATTAAGTTTTTTAGATGCATATTCAGGGTATAATCAGATTAAAATGGATCTAGGAGATGAAGAAAAAACTTCCTTCATAACAGACAGGGGGACTTACTATTATAAAGTAATGCCCTTTGGTCTAAAGAATGCAGGAGCAACGTATTAGAGGTTAGTTACCAAAATGTTTCAAGAGCATTTGGGAAAAACTATGGAGGTATATATAGATGATTTGCTTGTTAAAACTCAGTATTCAGGAGATCATATATCGCATCTATCTGAAACCTTTAAAATTTTGCGAAAATATAACATGAAGTTAAATCCTGAAAAATGTGCATTTGGTGTGGCATCAGGTAAATTTTTAGGTTTTCTTGTTTCTAACCGTGGTATTGAGGTGAATCCTGCACAGATTAAGGCCATTGAGGCAATCCCTGAAATACTTACAAGCAAAAAAGAAGTTCAAAGATTAACAGGGAGGATTGCAGCCTTGGGAAGATTCATTTCTAAATCATCAGAGAAATGTTTTCAATTCTTCTCAGCTCTTAAGAAGCAGGATCATTTTGAATGGAACAAAGAGTGTCAGCAAGCACTCAAGAATTTGAAAGTGTACTTATCAAATCCACCATTGCTAGCAAGACCAAAGGCTGGGGAAAGACTGCTCATTTACCTTGCTGTTTCAGAAGTAGCGGTAAGTGCGGTTTTGGTTCGAGAAGAACAAGGTAAACAATCCCCTATCTATTATGTTAGTAAATCTTTGCTAGATGCGGAAACGCGGTATCCTTAATTCGAAAAGCTTGCACTTGCATTAATCATGGCATCTAGGAAGTTAAGGCCTTACTTATAGTGTCATCCTATCCTTTACGTAATATATTGCATAAGCATGAATTATCAGGTAGGTTGGCTAAGTAGGCAATAGAGTTAAGTGAATACGAAATCACGTACCAACCTAGAACTGCTATAAAATCACAAGTGTTAGCTGATTTCGTGGCTGATTTTAGCCACGACATGCAATTAGAAGCACAAAAAGAATTACAGGTGCTCAATGGAGCTAATCCAGGAACTTGGACTTTATTCGCTGATGGTTCATCTAATGTAAAAGGAGCAGGTTTAGGGATTGTTTTGGTACCACCTACGGGTGAAACCATTCGACATGCTATCAAATGTCATTCAATAACTAACAATGAGGCTGTGATTGCAGGTTTAGAACTGGCACGAGAACTTGGCATAAATCAGATTATAATGAAGAGCGATTCGCAACTCGTGGTTAATCAAATGCTAGGGACTTATACAGCCAGGGAAGCAAGGATGTAGCAATATTTAGAAAAGGTGCGGGAGCTAATAAGGCAATTTCAAACTTGGAAAGTTACACAAATACCAAGGGATGAAAATCTTGAAGCAGACGCTTTAGCTAATCTCACATCTGCGACTGACGTGGCAAGCAATGTAAATACCTCAGTTATTCATTTATTTCATTCAGTTCTCGACCCTGACAAGAATGAGGTAAATTTTAATAATTTAACTTTTGATTGGAGGAACGAGATTGTAGCTTCTTTGCAATATGGAACCGTCCCTGATGAAAAGAAAAAAGCCCATGCACTTCGCAAAAAGGCTGGTCGCTACTGTTTAAATCAAGGCAACTTATATCGTAAAGTGTTCGGTGGCCCCTTAGCTAGATGTCTCGGTCCTTCTCAAACAGAATACGTAATGAGGGAAATATATGAGGGGCATTGTGGAAATCACGTTGGAGGAAGATCATTGGTAAGAACCTTAATCAGGGCAGGTTACTATTGGCCAAAAATGGAAGAAGAAGTGGAAAGTTTCATGGCCAAATGTGATAAATGTCAAAGGTACGGTAACAACATGCATAGACCTACGGAGTTATTACATCCGGTCACCGCACCATGGCCATTCATGAAGTGGGGAATGGATATCGTGGGTCCCTTACCACAAGCAAAAGGACAAGTAAAATTTTTTGCTTGTACTTACTGATTATCTTACTAAATGGGTAA
The DNA here is from genome assembly GCF_001879085.1 of Nicotiana attenuata. Classification (NCBI taxonomy): domain Eukaryota; kingdom Viridiplantae; phylum Streptophyta; class Magnoliopsida; order Solanales; family Solanaceae; genus Nicotiana; species Nicotiana attenuata. The sequence goes on along the minus strand of NC_031991.1, from coordinate 20,347,106 downwards.
AGGCAGGAGCCTTCAAACAGGTACGAGAAAAGGAAGTCAAGGACTTTATTTGGCAAAATATCATATGCCGATTTGGTGTACCAAAAGAAATCGTATGTGACAATGGCCCTCAATTTATCGGAGCTCAAGTTACAGAGTTTTTTGAGAGTTGGCAAATTGAAAGGATTACATCTACACCATATCACCCAGTGGGTAATGGGAAAGCGGAATCAACAAACAAAGTCATAATCAACAATTTAAAGAAACGATTAGAGGATTCAAAGGGTAATTGGCCTGAAGTGTTACCCGGAGTTTTATGGGCATATCGCACAACAACAAAAACGAGCACAGGAGAAACACCCTTCTCTTTGGTTTATGGAGCTGAGGCATTGATCCCGGTTGAAATAGGAGAACCAAGCACAAGATTCTCACAAGTAACACAAGAGTCTAATGATGAAGAGATGCGGGTCAATTTGGATCTACTGGAAGGCAGGAGAGAAGCTGCGTTAATAAGAATGGCAGCATAAAAACAAGTGATCGAACGATATTACAACAGGAAAGCACGCCTGAGATTCTTCAAAATTGGGGACTTCGTGCTTAAAAAGGTTTTTCAATCTACAAAGACAGCCAACGCGGGTAAACTAAGTCCAACCTGGGAAGGACCCTACAGAGTTCGTGATATTGCAGGAAAAGGAGCATATGAATTGGAAACAATGGACGGGAAGGTGCTTCCTTCACATTGGAATGCTGTTCATTTGAAGAGATACTACTTCTAAGGAAAAACCCACGGTCAGGAAAAACACTAACCCGTACTAAATGATGAGTCACGACCTGTAAGGCAAAATGGAATAAACTAAAATTTCTGGCCCAGGGTTACAATTATTCTGATAGAAATAATAACGGGTTAAGCAGTCTTCATAATCGCACCTCCGAGTACCGTATGTATTTCCTTTTCAGGAAAAGGACCAAGTGAAAGAGACTATCAAGTGCTCGAGGCTTCATACTTCAACACTCAAACACTTGGGGGACTACATAATATACACAAGTATATATAAAGAAGGCAGAGAAGATTGAAGAAAAATCAAGCCTAAAAAAGTCAAGTGCAGAGTAATAAAAGTCACATGAAGTCATGAGCCAAGGCTAAAGAAAACCTTACTGTAGTTAGGGTAAAAGCTATGTACTAAAGCAGGTTGTAAAGAAAAACCTTGCATTTATTGTTCTAAAGAAGGTTATAAAGAAAAACCTTGCATTTATTGTTCTAAAACGGGTTATAAAGAAAAACCTCGTGTTTATTATTTTTTCTTAAAAATTTGTTACAAGGAAAAACAGTTACGAGAAAGTTATAGATGTAATTCAAATACATGTAAGATGTTATTCAAAACTTGTCAAGGCTCAAAATAAAAACTCGTCAATGTTATTCCAAAGAAACATGTGTGTTTCTATTTCTTTTATCGTATATTAACACCATTATGAAGTTGATACGTCTTCTTAATTAAGTGTCGAAATATAAAAGGGCCCTCTTTTATAAAACTCATATTTAAAACTATTTAGTCATGAGATTGACAGAAGCATTTTCAAAAAACAAAAATGCAGACTATTCTTTAAGTCCTTGAAAATAAAAGGCAAGAATAGAACAGATGGAAGTTTAATAAAAACTTCTTAATATTTAAAACTAAAGTCTAATTATAAACTTAGTCATCAAACTGTTTATACAAAATGTCCCATGACAAGACTTGGGGACTTGTACTTCTAAAATCAACCCTCAAAGTGATAACCAAAGGTTTGATTACAAAAGACTTTTTCAAAAGAATCCAAGAACTTTAAACACAGTTTTCCAAACAGGTACCTGCAAAAAGGGAATTTAAAGCAAATATAAATCTTTTCACTAAGAAGAAAGAACTGAGGTAGGATCATCAGCGGGCTCAACTAGAACAGCATCATTAACAGAAGCAGGTTGATCTTCAATCGCAGCAATTGGTGCATAAACAGACGAAGTTTTAGCCTGGCTTGCAACAAGAGGCACGGTTGGGCTTGAAGAAGGTGCGGCACCCGAGGCAATTTCAGCGTTCATGAGGACTTCAACTTTGGGAGCTACAGCTTCGGGAACTTCAATCGTGGGTGAAGGGAAGTCCAGTGGTTGTTGTGCTTTTTCAATGGTCTCCATAACTTTAGCTAACTCTGACTCCAGATTGAAGTTTTCTTAGCTAGCTTCGACTAAAGCATCACGCCGAGAGTTCAGAAAAGCCCAGCTTACATCAACGGCAGCCTTATCTTCAAGAAGCTCATAATCTCTTTTCCAAGTAACAATTTTATTCTTGAGTTCTTAATTTTCAGCCAAGGCTAAGTTGTAAGAGGCTTGGAGAGAGGCATGAGATTTTTCTAAGGCATGCACCTTGCCCTCAGAAGTTCGCAGATCTTCTTGTGTCTGAGTCAAACTCTGCATCAAATCTCCAGCATAAACTTCTTTTTGACTTAAAAGAGCTTTCAACTCTCTAATCTCCTCACTTGCCTTAGATAATTGCTCTGAGAAAGAAGACTCGAGACGCTCTCTTTCTTTCTCTGCCTGACTTGAAGAAGCCTTGGCAACCGCAAGCTCTGAGGATAATGCTCTTATCTGTTGTTCCAGAGTATTCTTGTCCTCTTGCAAATCTTCTATAGTAATTTGTGCACTATCAAATTATTCCTTCCAATTAGCTGCTTCCAACTGAGAGTCACGAGCTACCCTCTCTGAATCAAGAACAACCTTTTCAGAGTCACGTGCCACCTTCTCTAATAGAGAAACTCTGCTCATCAGCTCTGTACCAATGAGATTGGCCTGAAAATGATAAGGGAGGAAAATAAGAATTCTAGAGAAAAATTTTGCAAAGTAAAGAAAGAAGGAAAATACCTTCAAGGTAGCATGAACTATGTCGTTCATCAAAGTCAGACAGCTATGGCTATTCATTTTTTCTTTCTCAATGGGGCCAATTAAAGGCTTAAGTCAAACATCTGCTTGACCAGATTTCCTCAAAAGGCTGTTGTTAGCAGGAACTTCAATAGTCACGCTCCTCATGGCAACACTTCTACTCGTAGAACCCACTTCTGCATGATGGACAATAGAAGGAGGAAATACCAAAGGAGGAGCAGTAGAAGAAGTAAAAATAGCAGAGGGAGGTACGGAAGCAGATGGAGCAGGTAAAGAAGGGACCAAAGGCACGGCAGGAGAAGGAAAAGAAGGAATTGAAGATATGGGAGTTGAAGAGGAAGACAGGGGAAGTTCATCCAAAACAGGCCCTAACTCACCACTCTCGAAACCACTAACGAAAAGCTAGTTAATAGAGTCATGAGTGTCACGAGGGGTAACAACGTCATCATCAGAGATGAGATGAACAGGCCCGGTAGGAGAAAGATGAGGAGAAACTTCAGCTTCGTCAGAGACGATACGTCTCCTAACTCTTGGCCTTGTCATCAAGGAACCACCTTCATCTTCTTCCTCGGAATCATCCTCTTAAATGGTTTTTCTATTCAAGAGTATATCCTGAGCCCTTTCTAAGGAAATTTGAGTTCCTGAAGAGGAACGAGAGGCCGCAACTGTTTCAGCAGTAACACCTCGAATAGCAAATCCTGACAAAGAGAAGGATGAAAGTTAAAACAATAAAGGAAATTTTTTTTAGATACGAGAAAGACAAAAACTCTTACCATGAGTCGTTACTTTCCAACCGTAACGATTGGAAATAAATTTCCAAGACCTAGCTTCCATAGGTGCGATCTTCAACAATTTATCTATCCAACCATTCTCAAATTCTCCCAACAACTCATTTAAATTGGAATCCAAAACACTCTGAAACTTCAATGATTGTAGTTGTGCCAAAATGTGACAATCAGTGATTAAAGTTCAAAAATCAGCCTAGAGAAATCGATGTACAGTACTTGTCTTTGATTTTTTTCTTGTTGTTTTTCTGAATATTTGAGAAGCCTAAGATCTAAAGGAGTTTGAAATTTGAATTTCAGATCTAGGAAGCTTGGAGAATATTTTTGGGGAATTTTTTGGGGCTCCCAAACTTGTAAAACAAGGCAGTATCTACTGCCTTTTATAGGCAAAATGAGAGCAACCCTTCCATTTTCTATTTACACTATTAGTCCTTCACTTATTTCTTCTTAACCCTCTATTTTCTGACTTGTTGCTCAAGTTAACACACTAAAATTACTGAAGTTACACTAAAGTCCTACTTTGGAAGGCCCTAGAAGATTCCAGTTTCATCTATCACATTCCTATGCGATTCTAAATATCTAAACTACCCCCGAACTTAAACTAAAATTACAGCTATAACCAAACAGTTTCCTAAGCTCTGAATTGTCAAATGTTGAAGAGTAATCCTAATTTAAACTCTTGTTGAACTATTAATTGAACCAAATTAACAAGCAACAATTAACATAACATTTTGGGGTCATGAATTAACTGATTCACATTATATTAACCCAGATTAAACTATCAACGAAAAAAAACTAACACAAGCTCACTAATCATATTTAATAACCAAAGAAAAACAACGAACAGAATTATAAACAGAGCAGAATCAGACACTCAGCAAAAATCAACTAACAACACTTAACCAAATCCAAACTGAAATACTCAAAGACACAGACAGGCAGGAAACTAATTCAAATGTTAAAGCGACCTAATTAGGCTAAGTGATTAAACAAAAATGAAACAAGTTTAAACCAAAAAGAAGTTCAGAAAGAGGAAAGGAGACAGAGATGAGGACGAACGATAGTAAAAAAAAACAAATATGAACAAAAGATAAAGAAACTTACTAGTCTAAGAGCTTGAATTCAAACATTCCAAAGAAAAGCGGAGCAGAAGCCTAAACACTTGAGTCTCGAATTGGACTTTTCAGTTTCAACATTCAAGGAGCTTGACTGTCATTCGAGGTATAAGGACGACAGAGTTAAGATGAGGGAAGGAAGGCGACCCTAGGGTGTTAATTTGGTGGGATTTGGACACGGGCGTCGCCGCGCACGGTGGCGGCGCCGCTAGGGTTTAACTTATTTGAGGCGTTTGATTAGGATTCGAGGGCAAAGGCTTGGGGGCTTGGGAAGAGGGGAGGAAGGCGATTCTACAGTGTTAGTTTGGGCATCATTGGACGCCGACCGCCGCCGTGAGGCGATTTCCGGCGGCAGCGTAAGGCGGAGCCGGCGGGGACAACAGGTACGAGGAAGAAAAGGGTTTGATCTTTAGGGTTTCTAATTTTCAGACAATTTTATTGAAAACCAACGTCGATTATGAGCCGTTGGATTGAAGTGAATGGGTGGCTTAGATTTAATTGGCCTTCATTAATCCAAAACAACGTCGTTTTGTATATGGGGGCTGGACCAGATCAAAACCTTTGGGCTGGGGTCAATTCGAACTGGGTTTGAGGGATTGGGCTTGAATTAATTTGATATTGGCCCAATCTTGGGTCTTCATTAGGACATCCCACTCTCTTTTATTAATTGCTTTCTTTTCCTTTTCATTTTGTATTTATTTTTCAATCATTATTTATATTTTTTGATTTTTATTAAATGACAAATTAACAACTAACAACCCAAATTAACTTCTAAAATTATATTACTCAATTTCCAAATACCATAAATCCTAATTAAATGCAAACTATGACAAATTACAAGTATAAATGCAAAAGAACTATTTTTGTTTTTTTTTTCTTTATAAAGTAACTCCATTAATCCTAAAATATGAAATTAAACCCTAAATGAAAATATCAAGTATAGTTTTTTTTAAATATTTTTTCATTGATTAAAATGCACAAATAAAATGCAAACAATTAACACAAAATGTCACAAAAATCCACAAAATTACGAAATGATGAAAGAAATCATTTTGTTTGAATTTCTTGGAGTAATTCATATAGTGCAAAAATCACGTGCTCACAACCACGAAAATTGGGAACGTTCTCCACAACTCCCATGGTTGCTAAAAAAAAGGAGAAAACAAAGTTAAAGAAATTGATAAACTCGAAAGAAAAAGGTACGAGAAGGGTAAGAGACTTACATGCAAAGTTCCACTTCTCAGGAAAGGGAACGTTTCTTTCACCCACTAAACCAACTGTGGGGGCAGCAACAAATTGGCATACCAGCCACGATCCTTATCATCTTCTGGGCTTACCAAAACCCTCTTACTCCTAGCCACTAAGGTAAAAACGCCATTGCGAAAAAGTCTAGGGGTGTAGAGATGAATTAGGTGAGGGAAGGTGAAATCAACATCTGCCAAATTTGCCAGATGTCTTAAACAAGCAACAGCCTTCCATACCAGCGGGCCAGTCTGTGCTAAACAGACTTTGAAGAAACAACAGAAATCGAGAATCACTGGATCAATAGCAGGTTTAAAACCAAGAGTAAAAGGGTATGTGTAAACAAAAGAGAGTCCAGTCATATAGGAAGTAATTCTTTGATTTGGATTGGGGATTACAATGGGAAAATCGTTACTCCAGTGGTAATCTTTGCGGACTATGGGAGCTAAAATCTCTGTAATTAAAGTGGGGTAAGCGTCGGCACGATCCAGACCAGAAACTTGGCTTTGAAGTGATTGTCTATCATGGTGAAAAGATAAATCGTTAGGGACTATCTCTTCTACCAAAGGTTCCTGTAATGGTTCAGAGGGTTCCTTGCCCTTAGAAGATGATTTTTGGGTAAAAGAACCTCTAGTTCTAGAGGAAGAACCAGGGCTAGGAGAAGGCATGGCAGAACCACCACCACGAGAAGATCCTAAGCTACAAAGTCTACCACCCCTTCTATGTCTAACAGGGGCATTGGGAAAATTATCTAAAATAGGAACTCTCCTAGGATTAGGGTTCGAAGAAGCCGTGACGAAGAAGATTGAAGTGAAGAAGAAGTGAATAAAAGATTTGAAGTATTAAAGTGTTCAAAACGCTTTAAGTGGTAAAAGACAAGGATGGAAATAATATTTATACTAGTGAACAACCGTCAGAAGGAAAGAATACAGTGATGGAAAGTCCATAATAATGATAACTAACACTTCATGAACAGGGAAGCCGAAAAGAAAGCCTAAGAAAGTGCTGCACAATTGTAGGACCAATAAGAAGATGACACGTGTCTGGCGCATTAAATGGAAGTAATAAGTGAGGCGTCAACTCTGTCAGAGCATTAATGGTGACAAAAATTCTCCTTTAATGAAATCCACTTCCCAAATATTCAAACTGATGAATAAATGAAAAGTGGGGGGACTATCTGTATTGGGAAAAATTTAGTTTGTATATTGGAGATGACGTGTCATGACACGTAGACTGATCAAACAGTCAAAGAATTAAGGTTAGTTAAGAGGTACGAGCAACAACAGATACGAGCAAGTTAAATGAAAGAGGCGCGAGCAGTCATACAAGCAATTCAACTCTCGTACCTATTCAAGACATTTAAAACTCAAAGATCGTGAAGAATCAAAGGAATGAATCTGACAGCAAAAAAGAGCCATATACAGCATTTAATGAGTATTAAATACTGGAAACGTTAGAGAATATGTACTTAATGTATATGATTGCATAACGTAACATTTAAAGTCATCAATTGCCCATAATAGCCTTATTATGACAAAGATAAGACTTCGTATCCCCAAAATAGCTATAAAAGGGGAAGGAACAAACAATTATAAACACACGAAACACTATTGAAATATACTTTGATTTACTTGCTCTCTGATCATATTATTCACAAATCTCTTTCTCTATATACTTTTCTGATTATCAGTAACCCGTATTCTTCTAAATTCTAGCTTTGACTAAAATTCCATTTTTTGGTTAAACAAGATTGTCTGATTTTCCTCCTTTCTTTCCTCTTTCGTGTCTCACCCCTCTTGGCGAGAGACCTTGCTTTTCTATCACCTTTTCGATTTCTTGTGTAACTGGATCGTCGCAAGTATTTTCTTTAGGTATGAATGTTGCTGCACTGCGGTCAATTTCCTCGTCAGATTCAGTTCAATTGTTATCGGCATGTGCCTCATTTTGTTCAGTTATTTCTTTCTCTTCTTCCTCTAATTGTGTTTGCTCTATGTCAGGTCCTTTCTTGTTGATGTGTGATGTACGCTTGATGACTATTAAAGGTCCCAAGTCTACTATTAGCTGCCCAGAATCTTGTATATTTGTCACACTTGTATGTGTTATCTTTTTTGTCATGTCCATTGTATTATCTTCTTGTCCTTCCTTTTCTGTAGAGTCAGTTTTCTCTGTGTCTGTGGGTATAAGTTCACTGTACGTGCTGAAATTTTCAGTCAAACTATTCCTTGATTCCTTCTCTTTGTGATTAGTGCTATTCTCATTTCTAGTCATCTCTTGTATGTGCTCTTCAGTGATCTCCTTGGCTTTTTGTTTTGTCCACCTCCTGCTCATAACTTTAAGATAGGTATTGACTTTTCCCCTTTTGCCTTTCTTCGTTCTTTTCTTATTATCCTTGCCTTGTTCTTGTCCTTCTTTCTCCTTTTCCTCATGTAGATCAGTTGTATGCTGCTGCTTCTCTTCAACCTGTTTAGACTTTTCTTTAGGCTTGAGATCAGTGGTGATCCTGCTCTTGTGATTCTCTTTATTTTCCTTGTTCCTGTTGTTCCCATGTGTCCTGTTTGTAACATCTAATTGTAAAGTGATGACTTGCTGGTCATTAGTGTTGTGGTTGGTAGTTTGTTTTATAGTAGAGTTTTGCCGAGCACTACTTTCCCCCTATTCCTCCGTTCCCACAATTTTGCCGTTGTCGGATTGTCCCTCAGTGACAGTATTTTCTTTCTTTTCAGCTTCTTTATCTTCACTCACTCTCATTTTCTCTACTGCCCTGCAGTTAATCAGAGAATGTCCTAATTTCCTGCAGTGCTTGCAATATTTAGGCACTCCTTCATACTCTAATTTTTGTGTGAAGCCTTTTAGATTGATAACCAGTTGGGTACGTAGGTCAGGAAAACTGCAGCCATTATAGAAGAAACACATCGAAGGGACAAGGAAAGCAGCAAGCAAAAGATTTGTCAGGAAACAAAAATAAATTCTAGAACTTCACAATTCAACAGATTGAACAGCAGATCAGCAGTATTAAAAATTCACAATGAATGCTTGAAGAACAATTCTCCATGCAGTCTTTTACGATTTGAAACAGAAAATTACAAGTTTTAATGGAAATCTAGGAACTTCCTGTAGATTGTATTCTCGCAAGGAGGTCCTTCTTTATTGCAAATATACTACGTTTTCTCGCCATCCATTTCAATACTTAAGATGTTGCCTTGGTTACTGACTTGAAAGTCACCTTAGAACCAAGCAGGAGCTTTCCAAACTCAATTTCAAAAGTATCATAACGCAGGAAAAACTCCACCAAGAATATCCTGCCCAAGAGCACTATAAGATCTTTACCAGGACACTGTTTATCATTCACAGTTGGATCATCTGTCTCCTTACCATTTGACCAGTACACATACTTAAGCAATTTCTCTCCATCCCCCACAAATCTATCTGCATTAAACTCCTCTGGATTCTTAAATACTTTGGGGTCCCTTGTTGCCAGTGGCTGATACCCAAATATTAATTCATCTTTTTTTACCAAGAATGATGCATCATGGCTAGTGATGACTATATCTTTTCTGGCCTTTACAGTTTGAAATGGAACTGGAGGATCCATTCGTAAGGTCTCATACACCACTGACTTAACCAGTGTCATCTTCTCCAGTGCTGCAAAAGTGACCCCTCCTTCTGTTTTGACGGTAGTCCTGACTTCATTCGCGAGCCTACTGTGTAGACTTAGTCCTGCACTTCCAACCCACTTAATCAAAGCTGGGAAGAACACTTTCATGCCACCATATGAATTGAACCCTGCTAGGAAAACAAAGTTATGGCAAGCTTCATCCCTTTTCACTCCAAGCTTCTCAGCTTCATCCAAAATAGACCCCATGTTGTTATAAAAAGCATTATATAGTTTCTGGTGGTCAGATTTCACTGGGAAATATGGTAAGGGGAAAGTATGCAAAACCAAATCTTCAAGGAAGTTTGGTACAAACTTGATGCCTAGAGATATCAATGGAGCCAACTGAAAGAAGACCCATTTGTCAACAGCTTTTGGCCCGCCAGTGCCAAGACTTGTATCAGTTGGACTTCTTCCGTCACAGAACAAACGGAAGAGGAATTCAAAGGAAAGGTTATCACTGAGGGGGTTCAAGTATGAGGATCCTTTATCGGATAATTCTTTTTCAAGGCTGGTAAATAGCTCAGAGATTGAGCTAATAAAGATGGGGATGAATTTGTCATGCAACTTAGCAAGTGTGGACAAGAAAAGGCCTTTAAGTGTGGAGTGTTTAGGATCAGTAGTACCAAGAAAACCACAAACCTTGTAACCACCATTGAAAGCAGTGGAAGACATGAAAGTGCCTTCAAAATAGTTTTCTTTATCAACTTTGGCGTTGTCAAAAAGGATGGGATAACTAACAGCATCGACAAGGACGATGACTTTGGAGTTAGGAGCATTGAAAGGGCCAGGAGGGACGTTAGTTCTAAAGACAGTAGATTGGTAATTTTTCATGCGAGTCCTGAAAAAATCATCAGCACCTTGGTTGTAATGGAAGTCATAGCGATCTTTTATTGCCCCGAAGAAGGGGAAGCCATAATCCCCTGGGATTTCTTTTAAAGGAAGCTTTGAAAGATCAGAAGAAGCCATTTACTTTTTGCTTATGATGTTTGTCTTTGCTATTGATATTTGATGTTGGATATTGCGTTCATAGGAGGTATATATATAGAGGATGTGGCGGGAAGTAGTCACTAGCTCGAAGAATCAATTTCAATCGTAGTGTTTCACGTGGAAGAGATAAGCAGTGAAATGAAATTACATTATTGGGTGCTGCTGTTTATGGTTGTTGTAAACCTAATTGTGGGCCAAAGAGTTTAGACTATTGACTGCCTAAAACAGTTCACTCTTTTCAGGATCCAACTCCCCTCCATTTCCTATTATCTCCATTTTTCCAACTTTTTACTTGGATGGATGACACATGTCTTATCTTTATATCAATGGTCTAAAGTTAATTACTTCACACAAGGTTTTAGTCACACTTAAAATAATAGATATCTTTATATATCTACTCCTAAAAAATTTGACAATCCCATAACTAAAAGATTTGATATTCCCATAATTGTAGGAGCAAAATTCTGAATACTCATCAATTAATGCATTTTTATTTGCTTTAAACCCTTTTTGAATGTAAAAGGGAGCACGTAAAAATAATATTAGTTTTTGAAATCTAGAATTTCCACAAGTTTTCGAAATTCATTCATTTAGTTTATGTTAAAAACTTTTTTTCCAATCTCGTTTACGTTAGTGATTTTCTTCTTTCATACTTTGGTATGTTAACTTATTTCAATATTTCGATTCCTAGGTATTTCTTTCTTCAAAGTAAAAGTGAGAAAACAACTCCAACATCTTAGACTTTTTGATCCAATAATGCTGAGTTATTTGTTTCAATAGACAAACTGAACGTATTTGTAATAATTTACTACAAACGTTTACATATACCTAAATTGTTGTTTAAAGACCATCAAGTCTCATAATTATGTAAAGCCATTATCTATAGTTTATAGGCAGATTCATTGTTTTTCAATAAAAAATGGAGAGGGATTATAAGATATAATATGAAATGGAATTACTTTCTTTTATTTATTTTCAAAAATATTTCACTTCATTATTTGGTAAAAATACTTTTTGGCATAATACGTTTGAGGTATCTTAATATTCATACGTTGTATTTCTGTTGTAAGTGTTGTTCTATTTAAAAAGGAAAAAAGAAGAACAAAATTGGAAAGAATATCAAAAGTTCAGAAAAAAATAATGAAAATATTATTATCCTAACCATGGTTAAGTAAATATTTAGGCAATTAAATTTAAACCATTGATTTAAAGATAAGACATGTGTTATCCATCCAAGTAAGAACTTGGAGAAATGGAGACAATAGGAAATGGACAAACCCATAATAATCTCTTAGGTTTGGACCCTCATTATCTCATTTTTGTCGTTTGGTAAATATATACTTATATAATACCCAGAATTAAAAATGATATAGTACACTACGACGTTTGGTTGATAGAATGGCAGGAAATAATCTCTTCACACATCGTAACTTACTATTGTTAATACATCTTTATAAAGGCGGATCATAACTTACTCATTTTCTGTTTAATGTTTGGAATATTTTGATATGTCGGCTTGCCTATTACCGCATTAGGCGTCATCACGACAGGTTAGAATTTTTGGTCGTGACAGCTTATTTATATTATTGCCTCTGCTCCTGGAACCACGATTTCTGCTGTTTTATCTCAACTTCAAGGCTAAGTCTTGTATTTTTATCTAATTTATTTATCATTTTGGGATCAAATTGATTTACTTGTGTTATAAACCATGTATAAATTATTCTGTACTGTTTTACGAGTAAATAATTTATCGCCCACCGTGGGGCTTAGATAGTTGTGTCATTGAGTTGATTCGGGCATCTATTACTAACTCGTTTGATTACTTGTTCATAGCAAAAGTCATAAAAAATGGCAGATAACGGTGTCGACATCGCACATAAGTTGAGGCCCAAGGAAATCAGCATAAGCACAAAGATTCAATCAGTGATACATGCAATGAGGGGGACAGGGCCATGCCGGTCCACAGCGGGCAACATCCGCGACATGTTCGAGAGGCGACTCTTAATGATGCTGAAGACGAGCATGTCGTTGAAACAGTAAGGATCTTGAGAGAGCGACAAAAGGCTACTATAGGCCATCTCACACGATAGGGTCAGGTCATGACAGAGTTGAAGCAACCGTTGTCAGGAGCTTCCAACAACGCGAATGGACGAGGTCCAGTTCCTCCTGGTGTTCCCGCAAACAAAACAACGCACAGGGTCGACAACAACTTCTCAAGGGGCGAGGTCGGCTTCGATGGGGATGGGGGGAACGGTAGAGGATCCGGCACCACCAGTGTTGAAAGGACCCCAGATTCAAAGAAGTATACTCTGTTGCCGTTCAAACCAAGCACGACAGCAGAGTTGATCGCGAAGCGGTTCAAAATGCCAGATATGCCAAAGTATGATGGGACTTCAGATCCTCAGGAGCAGATCACCACATATACAACGACGGTGAAGGGGAACGATTTAGCTGCCCGCGAGATGGAGTCAGTCTTACTGAAGAAATTTGTGGAGACCCTTACGAAGGGAGCCCTGACATGATATTCGCTTTTGCCCGAGAATTCCATAGACTCCTTCGAGATTTTCGCGAACACTTTCATTAAGGCTCATGCTGGGGTCAGGAACCCGAAAGACCGACATATTCAGGATTGCACAAGGAGAGCCGAATTGCTTTAGGAGTTTGTGACCAGAGTCCAAAAGGAAAGGATCCTGCTACCGGCCGTACCGGACGAATGGGAAGCTGAAGCATTCACTAAACGACTGAATCTGAGAAGTTCCGACGCTTTCCGGAAATTGAAAGTAGTCACTCGATGAATGAATTTCAATCGTAGTGTTTCACGTGGAAGAGATATGCAGTGAAATTACATTATTAGGTGATGCTGTTTATGGTTGTTTTAAACCTAATTGTGGGCCAAATAGTTTTGACTTTTGATTTCCTAAAACGGTTCACTCTTTTCTTGACAAAACCAAAATAATCTCTTTAAGTTTGGACCTTCATTATCTCATCTTTGTCGTTTGGTATATATATACTTATGTAATGCCCAGAATTAAAAATGATATAGTACACTACGACTTTTGGTTGATAGAATGGCAGGAAATAATCTCTTCACACAACGTAACTTACTATTATTAATACATATTTAAAAAGGCGGATCAAGATTTGAGTGCAACGGGGCACCATCACCTTTAGATATGCAAAATCTTGAGATAAATTAAAGTTCGACATGTAATTCTTTAGAAGTATAATAATTATGGTTACCTATCAACAAAAATACAAATTTAATATTGTCAATTATCATTAATTTGGCAATAATAAAACAAAATACCTCATCCGCTCTTACTTGAACCCAATGCGTTTTCATATGCAGACCCTGCAAAGGTTTAAACTTTAATACGTAATTCTTATGTAGAATGTCCCAATGTGATTATATCTAATCAAATATGATTAAATGTTTAAGTGTCATTAATTAGATTTGAGAGAATATATATTTTGTTGATGCAAAGAAAATCGTAAGCCACTTGTGAATATATCCATATGGTAGAGGAAGAATCTCATGGAAAATTATCCATAAGTTATTTTTTATTTTACAATCTTGAAGGTAAACTTTATTAGTCATTATGTGATCCAACTTCCTTCCCATTCTTGTAAAGACAATACATTTACTTCATACAAGGTATCGAGTTCGAAAATCGAGGTGCCTGTCGAAATCGAGGCCAGCAACAATCGAGACCAAATATGACATACTTCGAGCAAAGCGCAATAACGGAAAAGCGAGATATCCGTAACCGGTTGAAAATCACGGCGGAGATCCTGGAACAGATCAAATCAATAGCGATTTTTTAGGCTAATCGTGGAATTTACTTCCGTAATTAGAATTGTACCATAGATAGGATTCCTCTATTATATAAAGAAGGTTATAATCATTTTGTAGACACTTCACATTCACGCAGATCAAAGCAATACAATATTCTCTCTTTAATTTTCATTCTCTTGTTCATCAGTTTGTTACATTTTAGTTGTTCTTAAACAACTAGCTCGAGGGTATTCATGCATGAGGGCTGAATTCTATTCAAACACTGGTTTGTTTTATTTTATTGTCAATTTCCATTACTAATCATTGCATTTATCAATTGGATTAGGTGAAATCATGTATCCTTAAAACCATATTATAAGTTTAATTGTTATCCAGTTTTTAGGGTAAACAGTCTGGCGCCTACCATGGGGCTAAGGATAATAGTGATTGCCTGGTATTAATTCTTGTAACACACACTACTTTACGCTTTTTCTAGTAAGTGATTTTGATTTCAGGATCAGCATGTCTAACTCTCAAGTATTACCCACTCACGCTGATGAAGGCTTTAGTTTCCATGGAGAAAACGATAATGTAGCCGCCCCGGAGATCGAAGTGCCTCAAGCTGGCCACGAGGAAGTACCGATCGCAGACACCGTCGATGTCAGTTGGCACGTCGCCCTACATGCAAATCTAGGCGTTGACCCTGGAAATAGTGTCTGCAGAGATGCCCGAGCAATCGATCAGAACGCACATAGCGGCAGGAAAGGCGGAATTAGCCTTCGAATGATATTCAAAATGTTGCAGACTCAACAAGCTGCAATAGTGCAACTCCAAAATCAGAATCGAGCACCAAGCAGAATCGAGCTCGAAACATCACAAGAAGTTGTTGATAGAGTCGAGCCCGTACCGGAGAAATCGAATGCCAATGTATCGGGGACTGACCCCGCCATTATGAAGATAATTGAAGATCTCACTAAACGGATCGAATCAGGTGAAAAGAAAATCGAGGCTAATGACAAAAAGGTAGAAACATACAACTCACGAGTTGACTAAATACCGGGGGCACCCTCGATCCTAAAGGGTTTGGATTCGAAGAAGTTCGTACAGAAGCCTTTCCCTCAAAGTGCAGCTCTGAAGCCCATTCCTAAGAATTCCATATGCCAGACATCCCCAAATACAATGGGACCACCGATCCAAATGAGCACGTCACTTCCTACACATGCAAAATAAAGGTAAATGACTTAGAATATAACGAGATTGAATCCGTTCTATTGAAGAAATTTGGTGAAACTTTATCGAAGGGTGCCATGATATGGTATCATAAATTACCACCCAACTCAAATTGATTCGTTTGCTATGCTCGCAGATTCTTTTGAGAATGCCCACGCCTGAGTCATTAAGGTTGCAACAAGGAAATCGGACCTCTTCAAAGTAAGACAAAAGGATAACGAGATGCTCATAGAATTCGTATCTCGGTTCCAAACGGAGCGAATAGATTAGCCTCCAGCCACCGACGATTGGGATGTTCAAGCTTTTAGACAAGGTCTCAACGCTCGGAGTTCCATAGCTTCACAACAATTAAAGCAAAGTTTGATCAAATATCCATCTATCACTTGGGCCGATGTACACAATGGATATCAATCAAATATTAGGGTCGAAGATGATCAATTGGGAACTCCAGTTGGTTCAATTTATCCCAACATGTCCATGGACAGAGTTAAAAGGGACGTTGATCGGGAACCATGAACGAAGAGATAGATACCAGCCCTACAGTAGAGATCAGAGAAATAACGGGCCTGAACGCAACCCCATACAGAATGATAGAAGGAATGATCAAGGACAGAGTTCCTGGGGCCTTATGAGCAAAAGTGGTTTCGATAGGGATGCCAGGCCCAAAGAGGCACCTCGACTGTCAGAATACAACTTCAGCATCATTGCGTCAGGTATTGTATAAGCCATTGGTCGGATTAAGGATACCAGATGGCCCAGACACTTACAGACCGATCCTACTCAAAGGAACCCCAATCAAATGTGTAAATACCATGGTACCCATGGTTATAAAACTGAAGACTGCAGATAGTTGAGGGAGGAGGTAGCCCGTCTATTCAACGAGGGTCACCTTTGACAATTTTTAAGTGATTGGGCTAAGAACCTCTTCAAAAACAGAGATTGGAACAAGCAGAACGAGCAGGAAGAGCCACAACACATAATTCACATGATCGTTAGTAGGGTTGATATCCCTCAAGGACCAGTATTCAAACACACAGAAGTGACAATCACTATAGAAAAGCAAACTCGGGACTACTTACCAGAAGATACCTTATCTTTTAATGATGAGGACGCGGAAGGGGACGAACAACCTCACAACGATGCACTTGTAATATCTATCCTTATGAATAAAATTCAAGTTAAACATGTGTTGATTGATCCAGGTAATTCAGCAAATATTATTCAATCAAGAGTCGTAGAGCAACTCGGCCTATAAGATCAGATCGTGCCCGCAGCTCAGGTACTTAACGGTTTCAATATGGCGAGTGAGACCACCAAAGAAGAGATCATTAGGCCATCGAATGTAGCCGGGACCATCCAAGATACAAAGTTCCATGTGATCGAGGGTGACATGAGATATAACGCATTGCTCAGAAGGCCTTGGATACATAACATGAGAGCAGTACCATCAACGTTTCATCAAGTTCTAAAGTTACCAACTTCGGAAGGAATCAAAACGGTGTACGGTGAACAACCTGCCGCCAAAGAAATGTTTGCAATTGACGAAGTGGTACGAATATCAGGCTTTCACCAATATAGAAATCGGATTCGAAAGGTACGTTCGAAGTCAAATAGAAACCATAGTTGCCGGCCTCGGCCTGATCGGAGGAGCAGGAAATTTTTGAGGATGACGATTATATGATACCTCGAACGTTCATGATCCCTGATGATTCTGATGCAACGAAGTTGATGGTCGAAGAGCCGGAGCAAATCATACTGATCGAGCATCTTCCCGATCAAAAGGTATACTTGGGAACGGGGTTAAGTCCCGAGCTTAGGAAGAAACTCGTTCAACTCCTTTTAAATAACACGGATTGTTTTGCTTGGTCCCAACTAGATATGACAGGGATCCCACCGGAGATCACAACACATCGATTGATCCTGGACCTGAAGTTCATATCGGTAAAACAAAAGAGAAGGCACCTATCTGAGGTGAAACAAGCATTCATCAAGGACGAGGTAACCAAACTTCTCAAAATAGGATCCATTCGGGAAGTAAAATATCCCGAATGGTTAGCAAACATAGTTGTAGTCCCTACAAAAGGGACCAAACTTAGAATGTGCGTAGATTATAAAGATTTAAACAAAGCATATCCCAAAGATTCTTTTCCTCTGCCGAATATTGATCGCATGATCGATGTCACGGATGGCCACAAGATCCTTAGTTTTCTCGACGCTTATTCCGGGTACAATCAAATTCAAATGAACCCGGAAGATCAGGAAAAGACTTCATTCATCACTAAGTATGGCACCTACTATTATAATGTAATGCCGTTTAGGCTAAAAAATGCTGGTGCTACTTACCAACGCCTAGTGAACCAAATGTTTGAAGAAAAAATAGGTAAATAAATGGAGGTATATTTTGATGATACGCTAGTTAAGTCCCTGCGCGCAGATGACCATTTGACATATTTATAGGAAACTTTCAACATATTGAGAAGATGCAACATGAAGATCAATCTTGAGAAATGTGCATTCGGGGTCGGTTCGGGCAAGTTCCTCGGCTTCATGGTGTCAAATAAGGGAATCAAGATCAACCCCGATAAAATCAAGGCAATTGAAGACATCACGGTCGTGGACAGTGTTAAGTCCGTACAAAGATTAATAGGGTGGATAGCTGCCTTAGGCTGGTTCATTTCAAGGTCTTCAGATCGAATTCACAGGTTCTTCTCACTACTTAAAAAGAAGAACAATTTTGCTTGGACCCCAAAATGCCAATAGGCTTTGGAAGAGTTGAGGCGGTATCTTTTGAGCCTACCATTGCTTCATACTCCGAAAGCGGACGAGCAACTCTACTTATATTTGGCAGTCTCGGAAGTTGCGGTAAGTGGTGTCCTAGTTCGAGAAGAGCAAGGTACGCAATTTGCTGTTTACTATGTTAGTTGAACTTTAGGTGAAGCCGAGACCCGGTACACAGTTAGAAAAATTAGCGCTTGCTCTAATAAGCACCTCTAGGAAATTAAAATATTTTCAATGTCACCTACCACCTTCGCAACATTTTGCACAAGCCCAAACTCTCGGGCTGATTAGCCAAATGGGCCGTCGAGATTAGCGGGTGCGATATCGAGTATCAACCCCGAAAGGCCATCAAGTCTCAAATATTGGCAGAGTTCGTGGCTGACTTCACGCCAGCCCTCGTACGCGAGGTCGAAAAGGAACTATTGTTAAAATCGGGTACACATCGGGGGTGTGGACCCTATTCACAGCCGGCGCTTCGAACGTGAAATGGTCCGGGTTAGTCATTATTTTGAAGCCACCCACAGGTAATACAATTATACAGTCTATCAAAACATCGAAATTGACTAACAATGAGGCCGAGGTCTCAAGCTAGCTAAGAGCTTGGGGGCAGAGGTCATCGATGCCAAGTGTGACTCCCAACTATGGTAAATCAAGTCAACAGAACTTTTGAAGTTCGACAAGATCGAATACAAAGGTACTTAGACAAACTACAAGTGTCTCTACATCGATTCAAGGAATCGACACTGCAGTACGTACCTCGAGAACAAAATAGCGAGGCCGATGCTCTTGCAAATTTGGGGTCGTCAATCGAAGATAATGAACTTAGCTCGTGGACTGTCGTATAACTTTTAAGGTCAGTGATCGAAGAAGAGCATGTTGAAATAAAATCCACAAGTCTAACCTGGGATTGGAGGAATAAGTACATCGAATACCTAATGAACGGGAAGCTTTCATCGGATCCTAAAGAATCAAGGACTGTATGCACTAAGGCCACACGATTCACTTCGGCCGAAAATGGAATACTATATAGGAGAACGTTCGATAGGCCGCTAGCAAAATGTTTGGGACCAGGAGACACCGATTATGTTCTACGAGAAATTCACGAAGGCAATTGAGGAAACCATTCCGGTGCCGAGTCATTGGTCCACAAAGTCATCATAGCAGGATACTATTGGGTCGATATGGAAAAGACACTAAAGACTTTGTGCGAAAATGTGACAAGTGCCAAAGATATGCACCGATGATCCACTAGCCCGGAGAGCAACTTCATTTAGTCCTATCCCCATGGCCATTCATGGAATGGGGAATGGATATCGTTGGCCCTCTACCATCGGCCCCTCATTTTATTTATGACTGACTATTTCTCTAAGTGGGTTGAAGCACAGGCTTTCGAGAAAGTCAGAGAAAAAGAAGTTATAGACTTCATCTAGATCATATCATATGCCGATTCGGGATACCCGACGAGATAGTATACGACAGTGAAAAACAGTTTATCGGCAACAAAATAACAAAGTTCCTCAAAGATCACAATATAAAAAGGATCTTGTCGACGCCATATCATCCTAGTGGGAACGGACAGGCCGAATCAACAAACAAGACAATCATTCACAATCTAAAGAAAATATTGAACGACACTAAGGGAAAATGGAGAGAAATTTTGCCCGAGGTCCTTTGGGCGTATCGAACAACGTCAAAATCCAGTACAGGGACAACACCATTTTCCTAGTATATGGCGCTGAAGCTCTGATTCCTGTCAAAGTCGGGGAACCTAGCGTCAGGTTTCGATACACAACATAAGAGTCAAATCATGAGGCTATGAATAAAAGCCTCAAATTGCTAGATGAAAAAGCGGAAGCCGCCCTCGTCCAAATGGCTGCACAAAAGCAGCGCGTCGGAAGGTACTACAACCGAAAATCCAATCTTCACCACTTTCAAACTGGAGACATAGTTTTAAGAAAAGTCACCCTCAATACTCGAGACCCAAACAGACGAAAACTTCGACCAAATTGGGAAGGACCGTATCAGGTCCTCAGTATCATCGAAAAGGGATCTTACAAACGTGGAAAGGTGAACAACGAACAATTGCCAAATAATTGGAACATATCACTCCTCAAACGATATTACTGCTAAGGTATGACCTTCTCCTTTTTCATTTGTATTTTATACTAACTTGTTGTAGGTGTTCGATCGAAGACATCGAGGAATTCTTCAACACAAAGACCTTAGGTTTTAAAGCACACGTTGCACTCTTTTTCCCTTAGATCGGTTTTTGTCCCAAATGGGTTTTTCCGGCAAGGTTTTTAATGAGGCAACAATTATTTGGCTACCTGGGGACAGTTCAACAATATCCGAGGCTTCTTCGCAATCAACCTCAAATACTGGGGGGCATTACCCTCGGACGTCAGTTTCACTACAAGGAAGATACTTCGCGTCGATTGGGTCTCGATAGGTAAAAGTTTTTAAGGGCTAAATAGTCAAACGGACCGTGCCCATATAGATTACTCGAGCCCTAAAAAGCAAACATGTACGCATGTATAATATATTAAGAGAAGTATTTTTCTTTGCCAAATATTTCGTGTCTTAGAAAATTTTACTTCACGGTTTCATACTTATGGTCTATTGCGGAAACTGGCTCGAAGGCCGAGCTACTCGGGGACTGTCGTCTGGTAAATCGACATGTTCGAATTACTAAAATCTCGAGATTGTAAGACCTTAAAAAGGCAACCCTCGTTTTTATAGGCCACAGCCACCCCACTCGGGGACTGATATTTCGAACATGTTCAGAATGTTATTGAGAAAGAAGCCCAAGAGGCAAACCTCAAATTAAAGGCTACATCCGAACCAACGCGGTTCGGAGACGTCCTATTTTCGTAATAAAATAGGCCTTCAAATATTTTCATAAAACTGGTTTAAAAGGCTACCCTCGGCAAACTTATAAAGGGTTTCAATCACATCAATCCTCGAAAATCCTAAGGCGTACCGAATCGTTCGAACTACTGAACGAGCTTATTTCATGCTAAGGCGTAACGAACCAAAGGGTTTCGATAACACTAACCCTCGAAATCCCTAATGGGTAAAAATTTATCTTGTGCTAAGGCATAACAAATTTTTACATGATTAACTTTTCAAACCAAAAAGGTTAAAAGCCATTCTTTTAAGGCCATATCGGCCTAATTCAAGAGCCTAGGGGCCATTTTATTCTTTGAGTTCGAGAAATACTCACTCAACTAAAACATATGGTTCATCCTACTTCGAGTTCGAGAAAATACTCACTCGATTATAAAGACTTCAATTAAATTGCCTAAGCTTTGTACTCGTGAAATAAATTTTCACAAGGCATAAATAAAACACAATTTTCACAAAATAGAAGTTGAAGACAAGTCGGAAAGAAAAGATATCTTTCATATATTAATTACAAAGACCAATCAAGATCCTACATAAAAGTTTAAAAAAAATTAAAAAAATAAGAAATTCTAAGTGCCTAATTTTCCTCAGGAAATGCACATTCGCCATCGGAATCCCCTTTGCTCTCGGATCCACTTGGGCTCCCGTAATCATCATCATCAGAAGAGAGCAACGCTTTGGCTTAAAGCCACAAGCATGAATCTCCTCGAGAATCTCTCTTCGAGACGTGTACTTGGGATGCTCGGTAGCCCTGTGTGATTGAGTCTGAGCGGTGTCAGCAACTTCCTTTGCTCAAGCTTGAGCAGCTTCTGCATCGGCTCGGTAGACGGCCAGGATCGCCTCTGCGTTAGCCTTTACTTTTCTGCCTCAGATATAGCCTTTGCAAGTTCGGCGGCCAAACGCGCCTTGAGCTCCTCAAATTTCATGGCTCGGACCGAGCTTTCCTCCTTTATTCTTTGGAGCTGACGTTCGATCGATGACATTTGGGCTCGAGCAGTATCTTTCTCTGAGGCAAGGCGGTCCATGTTTTTTTTCCACCCCAAAGTCTCCTCCCTCATCATGTGGACCTCCTCACGGAGCTGCTCGATCTTTTCAGCCTTCTGTTCAACCTGCAGAACCAAACTATTAGTCTTGTTCCCAAATTGATAAATTGGGCTTCTAAATTTTTTTCGTTACCTGCTCAATCAGGTCGGTTTTCTCTTTATGAGCTGTGGATAATTCGGCTCGGAGGTCCTTGATCTCCTCTTCTTTTTTCCCGCTAAGAAGTTTGAGGGCATTTCTCTCCTCCGTGAGCCTTTGAAGATCTGCCTTGCATCGGCTCATCTCTGCCCGGTATTTAGAAAATGCTTCCCAATGAAGTGTCAAGGCCTATGTATAAAGAAAGGAAATTAGGCAAGAAGAAATAAATACAAGCGTAATATCGTTGAAGGGAACTGAGGCTTACCCGGCTCAGAAGCCGTTGAGCCTCATCAAAGAGACTCGATGCATCGTTCAGGTCGGTAGCATCTTCGACTCTCATAAAGCAACCATGGAAAAGATCCTCCCCTTCGTGGGCTCTTTCCACATCGGGGGTCCCCATGGCCTGGGCTTCCTGAATTTTCTCCTCGAAAATTGAAGGGATGGGTGGCGAATCGCCAGTATCTATTTCCCCAAGCAAGTCAGTTGGGGCGTTCCCTTCGTTTTGAAGGGCCTTAGAGCCAGCCCCTTCAGGCACATCTGCCGATTGTTCATCTCGGCAGGATGCACCTTTAGCCTCCGTCGACTCGGGGACTTTGCTCAGGCCATCTTCCGAGATCTCCTCATTCCGAGGCTGAACCTCTTTGATCATCACCGGTTCAGTGGCCTTTAGGGCCTCGGTGCTCCTATTCGTTCGAGCCACCAGCTCGAAGCCTGCATCCTAATTTTCCTCTTCTTCGTCTCTTAGTCGTTGAACTACATTCGCTGGCAGGACGGTGGTGTCTTTCTTCAACTTATGAGTGTTGCTCTTCTTGGACTTTGGAGTCTCAGAGGGAGAGACCCTTTTTCTTCTCTTTTCCTTCGTCGACTTTGGGAATGGGGGCGAAACCTTCTCCTCCCCGGACGGGGGCCTCATGACGGTATCTTTCCCGAGGCCTGTATTGTCACGACCCAAACTGGAGGGCCATGACTAGCACCCGGCCATACTTACCGAGTACCAACATACATTTTATCTAACCTTCTTTATTATCTTTTAGGGCTGACGAGATCAATATAAATGGTAGACATGGGTCATGGACAACCAACAATAAAATATGATGGCATGAACATACATAACATGGGATGACTAGACAATCAAGAAACTATATATATGGTACGAGCTACCACACTACCATGAGAGACTATACAACAAAAACCAGCCGACAAGGCCTACCAAACTATACATGAGTCGACACCTGTCTATGAGCCTCTAAAGAAACATAAGTGTTGCAACATAGCCAGAACAGGGCCCCGACATACCCATAATATCTATAACAAAAATGCATACCAAGACCAAGGCAAGTCCGAAGAAGGGATCTCGCCAATCACCGCTGAACTGGACAGCCTACTATGGTGGGGGAGCTGCGCCTGCCTGTCTATCAGAACCTGCAGCACGACATGCAGCGTCCACAAATAAAAGGACATCAGTACGAATAAAGTACTGAGTATGTAAGGCAGGGAACCATAAGTACGAACAGTAATGTAAGCAGGGATAGAGAATAAACAACCTGTAACATCTGGGTACCTCTAAGGGCTACTGACATGAAATGCGTGATACATATGTATATATACATAAACTTTTAAAATATACGCCTCTGTGGGCATCATCATCATCATATCGTACCCGGCCGTAATAGGCTCGGTAAAAACGTACCCGGCCACGTGGAGCTCGGTAAAACCCAACTGATCAGTGGTTGCACAATAGGTGCCGTACCCGGCCGACTATAGCGCGGCTCGGTAGAGTAAAATAGATACATATATATAATGCATGCTCGACTCATGGACTCACGTTCTAAACCTTTCGGAGTGACGTAAGGTCGGTATCCTGTGTACACGTTATTAAGACTAACTCTTCACCATGAACCATATAAGAATCAGGAAGTCCCAATAACATTGATAACATAAGAATAAGAGAAGAAACATCAACATCAATCGTTCCATAAGAGGGGAAACAATGTAAGTACTGCTAGCTTCTAAGAGTAGAGTATCTTTGGAAGCTCGTTCATTACATTATGCACAATCGGAGTCGTGCAAAAGAAGGAAAGGGATAGCCTCACATACCTTGTATATACTGCCCCAATCTCAAGCTATGCAATTTTCACGACTCCTTAGTCTACAATAAGAGAAACGATACTATAGTTACCATTCAAGCGTCATAACTATTATGTATCGACCACAACCTATTTTACGATGAAACGGACAACACCTCCCCTATATATATGACTTCACACAATTCTAAACAATCACCAAACAGCCTAAACAACATCAATAATAATCATATTGAGCCTCCCAAAACAGTCCACGCATAACCTAATTACTTCATACATACGACGGCCACCGTAGTCGTGTCAAACGACCCGGAAATGTTACGAAGAACTACCAGCCCACAACCCTACATCTATATGGTGTTTCTCCACACCCTTCATCCTCCAAAACTCCACAAAACAGTAGTAAAACACGCAGCCCAACACGCAGCCTAACAGCAACACAAAACAGTCCGCTACAAGTGAATAACTCGAACTCACGGCTTCCGATCACCGTCCCGTGAGTTCTTACATGTATAGAACGAATTACCATGAATTCACAGCAGAATAAACGTATGAAAGAGAGCAGTAAACTCACCTTACTTGTTGGATAACTCAGCCCTTCCCTTGGTTCTTCAAACTCTAGGGTTTACCCCCAATTTGAACTTGAAAGAGAGGGAAAATCGATTAGGGTTTGTGGATAATTTTTGGGAGGAAGTTTGCAGGGGTTTTAGTATGGTTATTTGTGATATATAATGAGGGATATATTGCAGAAGATAAGCCTTTTAATGGGCTCTTTGTCTGACCCGAAATTGCCTCTTTTTGGGCTATCATTTAACCAAGTAGGTGACCCACCTACTTGTCACCTAGCAGCTTGTGCAGTCTCGCAAAAATGTCTATATCTCTCTACTCCAATGTCGTATTGATAAAAGGTTTAATGAGTTGGAAACTAGACTCATAGATCTTCAATTTGGTAGGTAGATCACCCCGTAATTCCAAGTATATTGGGAGAAAAGCTTAATAACATTTGACCTAAAGTTTAAGTAAAACTATGAACCTAAGTTGCAACAACTCTTGTCGACTTTTGTTTCATAACTCGTTTGACTTCAAGACTATGATACGGATATTTTATAATTCATATACCTTAAAATACGACCTCTTGAGAGTATTAAGCACCCCTAGGTTTATCCAAAAATACGGCTGACAACATCCTTGATTCGTTTAACTTCTAATACTTGTTAACCACCCTTATACACCTATCATTTAAGACCAATAGGATTAACCTCTTATCATCTTAAAGATAATCTCTTCATGGAATTACGTCGACGACCTTATGGCATGAACTAACGTATGTGAATATGGGTTGTAACACCCTCCCCCCTTAGGAACATTCGTCCTCGAATGTAAGGGTTTATGGGGAGTCCAAATCATCGTGGATTCCAACGAAAATTCCCGATCAATTGTCCCCAGTAAAATGGTTACTAGCAAAACTTGCAAGCAGTTAAGCCCAACGTATGGCCTCACAAGGCTACACAAAGCATTATGGACATGTACATTATCTGCATATCACCATTTTGTATTAAGGAAGAGTATTTTCAAGTTATTGCTTACCTCATAGAGCCGTTTCACCTTCCAATGTATCCTGCGTTCCACCAGCATCCTTGTTATCTTCATTCTGGAATAGGTAAGGATATTTAGAACTCATCTCCTCTTCCGCTTCCCATGTCATTTCTTCCATATTCTTGTTCCTCCACAATACTTTGACAGAAGCTACATCTTTTGTTCTCAGCTTGCGGACTTGTCGATCTAATATAGCCACTGGCACTTCATCATATGATAGATCCTCTGTAACTTGTACATCTTTGATAGGGACAACTCGAGAAGGGTCTCCAATACATTTCCTCAACATAGATAACATAAGAATAAGAGAAGCAACATCAACATCAATCGTTCCATAAGAGGGGAAACAATGTAAGTACTGCTAGCTTCTAAGAGTAGAGTATCTTTGGAAGCTCGTTCATTACATTATGTACAATCGGAGTCGTGCAAAAGAAGGAAAGGGATAGCCTCACATACCTTGTATATACTGCCCCAATCTCAAGCTATGCAATTTTCACGACTCCTTAGTCTACAATAAGAGAAACGATACTATAGTTATCATTCAAGCGTCATAACTATTATGTATCGACCACAACCTATTTTACGATGAAACGGACAGCACCTCCCCTATATATATGACTTCACACAATTCCAAACAATCAACAAACAACTTAAACAACATCAATAATAATCATATTGAGCCTCCCAAAATAGTCCACGCACAACCTAATCACTTCATACATACGATGGCCACCGTAGTCGTGTCAAACGACCCGGAAATGTTACGAAGAACTACCAGCCCAAAACCCTACATCTATATGGTGTTTCTCCACACCCTTCCTCCTCCAAAACTCCACAAAACAGTAGTAAAACACGCAGCCCAACAGCAACACATAACAGTCCACAAAACAGTCCGCTACAAGTGAATAACTCGAACTCACGGCTTCCGATCACCGTCCCGTGAGTTCTTACATGTATAGAACGAATTACCATGAATTCACAGAAGAATAAATGTATGAAAGATAGAAGTACACTCACCTTACTTGTTGGATAACTCAGCCCTTATCTTGGTTCTTCAAACTCTAGGGTTTACCCCCAATTTGAACTTGAAAGAGAGGAAAAATCAATTAAGGTTTGTGGATAATTTTTAGGAGGAAGTTTGCAGGGGTTTAGGTCTGGTTATTTGTGAAATATAATGAGGGATATATTTCAGAAGATAAGACTTTTAATGGGCTCTTTGTCTGACCCGAAATTGCCTCTTTTTGGGCTATTATTTAACCAAGTAGGTGACCTACCTACTTGTCACCTAGCAGCTTGTGCAGTCTCGCAAAAATATCTATATCTCTCTACTCCAATGTCGTATTGATAAAAGGTTTAATGCGTTGGAAACTAGACTCATAGATCTTCAATTTGGTGGGTAGATCACCTCGTAATTCCAAGTATATTGGGAGAAAAGCTTAATAACATTTGACCTAAAGTTTAAGTAAAACTATGAACTTATGTTGCAACAACTCTTGTCGACTTTTGTTTCATAACTCGTTTGTCTTCAAGACTATGATACGGATATTTTATGATTCATATACCTTAAAATACGACCTCTTGAGAGTATTAAGCACCCCTAGGTTTGCCCAAAAATACGGCTTACAACATCCTTGATTCGTTTAACTTCTAATACTTGTTAACCACCCTTATACACCTTTGTATCATTTAAGACCAATAGGATTAATCTCTTATCATCTCAAAGATAATCTCTTCATGGATTTACGTCGACGACCTTATGGCATGAACTAACGTATGTGAATATGGGTTGTAACATGTATGAAAGGAAGCAAGGTGAGTATAAGAGGGGAACATTTTAATGAAAGCCATCAGATACGTGAAGAAAAGACTTACCGTGATTTTTGGCCTCCTATTTGGCCCCTTACTAAATCGCGCCATGAGCGCTCAGCGTACAACGAGGTTGAAGCTAGGGTCCGAACCCAGCTCTCGAGGTTCGGAATCGCACCAGGCATTCAAGCGACCACTACATCATAGAAAATGATGTCGATGAGGGGAAGTAAAGGAAACAAAACAGTGAATATAAGCTAAAGGAAGGATTAAACTTACGCTCCATATTCCACTTCTCGAGAAATGGCATCTTCTCGGACGGAATTAGGTCAGAATTCTTCACTCGAACGAACCGACCCATCCACCCTCGATCTTTGTCCTCGTCTATGCTTGAGAACACCACCTTTGTGGCCTGACACAGAAGCTTTATTAACCCACCTCGTAAAAGACGGGGCCTATATAGCCTGATGAGGTGGTCGAGGGTGAAAGGCCTCCCTTCGAATTTGCTTGCGAAAAATCTCAATAGAATGACAATCCGCCTAAAACAAGGGTGGATCTGACCTAGGGTTATTTGATATTGCCGGCAAAAGTCAATGATGACGGGATCGATAGGGCCCAACATGAAAGGGTAAGTGTAAGCACTTGGAAACCCTTCCACATGGGTAATGATATCTTCCTCGGGAGTCGGAATCACCACCTCTTTCTTCTCCCAAAGGCAGTCTTTCTTGACCTGCTTAAGGCCACTCTCACTTATCGAGCACATGTATCTCGACATTGGCTCACACTGGCCGAGGACAGACAAAATTTTCTCAACTTTGAAGTCGGAAGTAAGATCACACCCCACCTAGGGAACACACTCCTCAAGGCGCAGCTCCACCGGCATTTTATCATCGGCCGACCGCGATGAATTGTTACATTTTAAGTGTTCTTAAACAACTAGCTCGAGGGTATTCAAGCTCGAGGGCTGAATTCTGTTCAAACACTAGTTTGCTTTATCTTAGTGTCAATTTCCATTACTAATCTTTGCATTTATCAATTGGTATTAGGTGAAATGACGTATTCTTAAAACCAAATTATATGTTTAATTGTTATCCAGTATTTAGTGTAAACAAAACTAATTCTGAAGAGATTAAAAAAATAAACCAATTGATTAGTAATGGAGTAATAGTAAGTAGAAAAATGGGAGCGAGTGATGGATTTGAAAAATACATTTAAAAAAAACAGATAAGAAAGAGAACTTACGTTATTTGGGAGGACCAAGGAAAATATTGTATTGGGTAAAATATGTTCATATTAAATGATCACATGAGAAAGCGACGCGTGGAGCCGAAGACAGAAGACAATCGGGTCCGAGGGCAACGATCTCGTTTGTTATCGGAGAGAATGATATTCATGGCGAAATAAATGTTTGCCACCCGACATTATTTAATAAAGAATATTCTATAGCATTAAGTGCACGGTCCGTTACAAAGAATATGGCATTTACTGCCTACCGTTACACATTCTTCAATGGCCCTCATAATTATCATTTAAGAGGGGCTTGATCCTAGGACCTTGTTCCCTAGGTGCAGCTATAAATAGTGAGCTCCCCAACCATTGTAAGGGGACACGAATCTTCTGACAATCATATACTACATTCTGTTCAAAGCTCCATACAATTTTACCTTCTTGCTTATTTATATTATTGCTTTCGGAAGCTCTACTCTCGGAACCATGATTTTTGCTGTTTTATCTCAACTTCAAGGCTAAGTCTTATATTTTTGTCTAATTTATTTGTTATTTTGGGATCATATCGATTCACTTGTCTATAAAACCACGTATAAATTATTTTGTACAATTTTATGGGTAAACAAATTATCACCCACTGTGGGGCTTAGAAAATTGTGCAATTGAGTTGATTCGTGCATCTATTACTAACTCGTTTGATTATTTGTTCTTAGGAAAAATCATAAAAAATGGCAGATAACGGTGTCAATATCGCACACAACATTGAGGCCCAAGGAAATCAACCTCAGCATGAAGATAGGCTTCGTACAACTCAGTCCAGGCAAAAGAGTTATGCGGACCGCAAGGTTCGAGATGTGGCTTTTATGGTTGGTGAGCGGGTATTGCTTCAAGTGTCGCCAATGAAGGGCGTGTTGAGATTTGGGAAGAAAGGCAAGCTTAGCCCTAGGTTCATTGGCCCGTTTAAGATTCTTGATCGAGTGGGAGAGGTGGCTTATAGACTTGCATTGCCGCCGAGCTTATCAGCCGTGCATCCAGTGTTTCATGTGTCCATGCTTCGAAAATATCACAGCGATCCATCCCACGTGTTAGATTTCAGCACTGTCCAGTTGGACAAGGACTTGTCTTACGAGGAGGAGCCGGTAGCTATTCTAGACCGGCAGATTCGTCAGTTGAGATCGAAGAGTTTTCCTTCTATTCGTGTTCAGTGGAGAGGTCAGCCCCCTGAGGCATCGACCTGGGAGTCCGAGTCTGATATGAGGAGCCGTTATCCCCATCTTTTCCCCGACTCAGGTACTTTCTTCTTTTGTTCGTTCGATGACGAACGGTTGTTTTAGAGGTGGAGAATGTGATGACCTTTTTCTGAGGCCTTAAAAACCTCTCTTAGCATCACCTTGATTTGCGTGCGCAGTCCGAGCGCGTAACCGGAAAGCCTAAATGTGAAAATATGTGAAAAATGATAAGTTTTGACTATAAAATGAATTAATTTAACTTTGATCAACATTTTGGGTAAACGGACCCAGACCCATAATTTGACGGTCCTGGAGGATCCGTAGGAAAATATGAAACTTGGGCGTATGCTCGGAATCGAATTCCGAGTTCCCAAGCGCGAGAAATGAATTTTTGAAAGCAATTGTTTTCTGAAATTGTTTAAGGAAATTTGAAATGATATTTGATTAAAACGTGTTGGTATCAGGCCCGTATTTTGGTTCCGGCGCTCGGTACAGGTCTTATATATGATTTAAGTTGTTTCTGTGAAATTTGGTGAAAACGGATGCCATTTGACGTGATTCGGACCTTAAATGCAAATTTGATGTTTAAAGAAGTTTTGAGAAATTTCATTGATCTTGAGGTTAATTCAATGTTCATGATGTTATTTTGGTGATTCGAGTACACGAATAAGTCCGTAGGATGCTTTTGAGGTTGTGTGTATATTTGGTATGGAGCCCCGAGGGCTCGGTTGAGTTTTGGATAGGCCACAGGGTGAAATTTTGCACTTGAAGAATTGCAGGCCTGCAGACTTCGCATTTCCCAAACATTTTTCGCTATTACCAGGCTTGTTCGCATTTCTCAAACTTTTTTCGCAATTCCCGGGTTCGCATTTCCCAAACATTTTTCGCAATTCCCAGGCTTGTTCGCATTTCCCAAACTTTTTTCACAATTCCCCGGTTCGCATTTCCCAAACTTTTTTCGCAATTCCCAAGCCTGCAGAGGTTGGTTCGCAATTGCAAACCCTGTTCGCAATTCCCACATCTGACACCTGCAATTTTATACTTAGCCGATTTTAAACCCCATTTTTCATATTCTCTCAAACACAAACACACTTAAGCGATTTTTCAAGAATTCCTTCTTCTCCAAATCAATTGTAAGTCATTTTTAACTAACTTTCTTCAATTCTTAGCATCTTTTAACATGATTTCAACTTAAAATCAAGGATTTTCATGGGGAAAATTGGTTGTTTTGGGTAGAACCTAGGTTTTTAAAAAACTGGGGATTTGGACCTTGATTTGAGGTCCAATTTCAAAATAAATTATATATTTGGGTTCGTGGGGAAATGGGTGGGTTTTGGTTCGAACCTCGGGTTTTGACCATGTGGGCCCGGGGGCGATTTTTGACTTTTTGGGTAAAACTTTGGAAAATTCATTTTCATGCATTCAAATTGATTCATTTAGCGTTTATTGATGTAATTAATAACTTGTGACTAGATACGAGCGAATTGGTGGTGGAATCAAGGGGTAAAGCTATAATTGAATCGTGAATTATGTTCGAGGCATCGAGGTAAGTGTTTGGTCTAACCTTAGCTTGAGGGATTAGGAGTTGAGTCCTATTTTCTATGTGATAATTATTGAGTACGACGTATAGGCATGGTGACGAGTATCTATACGTAGGTGTCTAGCATGCTCGTGAGTCTTTATATTGTGATTATCATGACTTCGTTGTGTCTTTCATGCCTTGGTGATGGTTTCTAATTGTTGTATAAAGTTTGTGGAAAGAATTGTGACCTATGAACATTGAGGAGCGTTGACTCAAGTTGTATAACGAATTGTGAATGTATAAGTGGCAATTGAACTTTTAGAGCATTGGCTCGAGTTGTGAAATGAGTTGTGAAGGTATAAGTGATAATTGAACCTCTAGAGCAATGGCTCGAGTTGTGAAGTGAATTGTGAAGTGAAGGTGAGAAAGAGAAGAGATCATTTTGTTGTCACCCTTGTCGGGCTATTGTTGATTTATTTGTTATCTCCCTTGCCGGGATGTGGATGTTATTGTTGTGGTTCCCTTGCATAGTGTTCATAATTGATATTACGGATACTTAGGTTGATGATTCTTTGTTTTAGGTAAGGATTATGGTTATAGCTGAGGTAGTTAGATGTTGGAACAAGTTTTGGTATAGCCGAGGTAGTTAGGTGTTGGAATAAGTTTAGGTATAGCCGAGGTAGTTAGGTGTTGTAACAAGTTGGGGTATAGCCGAGGTAGTTAGGTGTTGTAACAAGTTTGGGCATAGCTGAGTAGGAGTTGAGTTAGGATTGGATATAGCTGATTCTCACCTTGCCGGAATGTTTGTCTTGATATTATTGTTCCCTTATCGGGGAGTTATTATATTGCTTTTGTTCCTTTGCCTGGATTCCTTGTGATTTTGTGTTGGCTTATAAATGGGAGCGGGTGGTACGCCTACCACAAGATATAACAAAATGGGAGCGGGTGGTACGCCTACCACAAGATATAATGAAATGGCAGCAAGTGGTACGCCTACCAAAAGATAAAATAAAATGGGAGCGGGTGGTACGCCTACTACAAGATATAATGAAATGGAAGCGGGTGGTGCCTGCCACGAGATACATGAAATGGGAGCGGGTGGCACGCCTGCCACGAGATACATGAAATGGGAGCGGGTGGCACGCCTGCCACGAGATACAGGAAGTGGGATCGGGTTGCACGTCTGCAACAAGATGTGAAAAGAAAGTAAAATCTGCCTTTGTTTTCCTTATTCTTGCTAGTGGTTGGATTTTGATTCCTTTATAGTTCTCTTGATATTCTGTTTTTACCAGTTATTCCCCCAAGCATGTTTCCTCCTCTCCCATCCTTACTTGCTTATACCTGCTTTACTTTCCGCTGTATATTATATAATTGCACAGGTTTATTTGATAGTCTGGTCCTAGCCTCGTCACTACTTCGCCGAGGTTAGGCTAGGCACTTACCAACACATGGGGTCGGTTGTGCTGATACTACACTCTACACTCTTTTGTGTATACCCCAGTGGTGTAGACTTCAGACCGCAGTGGGATTGCTGATTCTAGCTCATCAGGCGACCTGAGGTAGTCCTGCAGGCGTCCGCAGGCCTTGGCGTCTTCTTCTATCTACTATTCCTGTTTCTTTCATGCATTTCCAGAGACAGTGTTGTATTTATTTCTTTCAGACCTTTATTTGTAGTATTCTAAGACCGTCTGCGAAACTGTGACACTAGTTCTGGGTAGTCGAGACTCAAGCAATTGTATTAGATATTCATGTTCAGATAGCTTATTGTTTTTCTTCCGTTTACGTTAATTCCGCTGTTTAAATGTTATTTCTTCTTAACTGTTAAAGGATATAAAATGGGTAAAAAGATAAATCGTTCAAATAATTAGCTTGCCTAGCTCATATTAGTAGGCACCATCACGACTTCCGAGGATGGAAAATCTGGATCGTAACAATAATATTGGACTAAGGAATGAAAAGAAAATTCAAAGTTATATACAAAGTACGGCAAACTGAATAAAAAGGTAAAATATTGGCCTTATGTTAAAAGTGAGCAGTGTAAAAACTGAAGCCTTATATTAAAAGTGAGCAAGGTTAAATGTGGAATCCTGCGTTAAAAATGAGCAGAGTTAAAGTGGAAGCTCATGCGTTGAAAATGGGAGCTGATGCATATGGTTGAAATTTTTTTCTTCACCTATAGTTCTCCGAACCATTTTTTTTTTTTTTTTTTTTGACGAAAATATTCATTATCGTCAAATTAGATATTACTTAATCTGAACCCCCTTGAACATCTTCAACCTCACTGAACTATTTACTCTAATAATGCAAACCTTGACAACAATAGGTCAGATGACAAAAGAAATATATATATTAGACGAGGCATAATAATTTATAATGATTTGGTGAATCGACCTACTTGTGATTCATCACTAATATAAGAATAATAATTTTAGAATATAGTCTCTCCCTCGACAAAACTCTTTTAATGAATACATTGTGAATGCTATGGTGTTATGGTATGTTGTGCGGTGAATCATTTAGTGGGTTCTATGAGTTTTGCATGTCAACTGAACTTTAGAATTTTGGCTCGAACTCCCTATATATGTAAAATAAAATTTCTAATAATAACTAGATCTATCTCGGCATTATACATTAGGTACATTCAGTAGACCAGATACACCTTATTTGCTAACCCTCCAATAAATGTCGATTCAGATAAACACATGAAGCTGTTTTCTATCCACGGACCAAAAAATGTGTCACACGCTAACCTGTTCCTCCAATGAATTTGTTATGTGCCAGGGGCAGATATATCAAAATAGTACTTATTCACTCGCATTTTTAAGAGGTTATAACTCAAATTATACAAGCATGAATCTCTGTATCTTGGTCAGAGTTGTTGGCCGGCCTTCTCAAATGCCTTGATATATTGAAGTAGAAATTAATAGCTTAGTTCACCAACAACTACAGTTATCTTCAATAATTGACGCTACTTTAGTACAATGTTCCTACTTACCAAAATAATAATACAAGTGATTAACATCTATAGGACGTGGATCACCAAAATCAGGTCACTATCAAAGCTAGACAGCTAGGTACGTCGCGAGTAATATTTTATTATGACAACTAGCCATGAATATTTGTTATTAAAAACATGTATTTCCTTTTGTTAAATGAAATTAGTAACACGTATTTAGACAAGAAAAAATGTCTGTAAAACGTTTTGTTAATCAATTGATGTTCGAAACTTATCAATCTGGTTTAATATTGAACTTGCGTCGATCAAAAGCCAAACGTGAGTTTCCTAAACAGAGATATGAACGGATTACCAAACATGACGGCATAACCCTAGAACTAAACTCCAAATGCTTATTTCAGTAGTATTTTTTTTAACAACTAAGACTATCTTAATAATTGATGTTCACGTTAATATATTGTGTATATAAAGACGAATACAAGTGACTAATTACCAATATATATACTTGTTTACCCTCAAAATCGGATAACAATTTAATTTATACTCGGTTTTAAAGATATGTGATATGATTTGACACAAATTGAGAAAACAGATTGTTGTTGAAATCAATGACAGAAAAATGAATGCAAAGCACACAAGTTGAACAGTGTTAGCCTTGAAGGTTGGTAACCCTCGAGCCAGAAATTGCCTCGATCGATGTCAGAACAGAATAACAAGATGATAAGAACCAGAAATAATATTGTTTTGCATTTTGATGCGTGTTACAATCTCTATTACAAATAATCATACCCCCTTTATATAGTAGGGGAGTCCTACTTTAGATATAATTCTACAAAAGGTAAGATATCTCACGATTTGCTAATTAGTCGGTCTCTCGTTGATATGTGTCGAGATTCACATCGTGATATCCGACCGGTTACAGATATTTCAGCCTCCCGCTATTCTGAGCCGAGATTTCCTTGATCTGGATCGGAGTCGGGGTTGACTCTAGAGTTATGGCCTCGATAATCTTGAAAACACATATGCTCTAACTTGATACCTTGGTTCGATATAATCCGGCGTCGAGCTTCAACCCATCATGTTTCAGTCCCGACCTGTCATGCAGTGAACGAGCCCGCTTTTGACAGTTTATAAATAGTCCCCTCATTTTTCAGAGAGTAAACAACGAGAAACGATATGAGCCCTCGATGTTCCTCTCGATTCTTCGCGCCAGAAATGACAAAACTGACGAAAAATCTCGTCAGTCACATCTTAAATGGCATTAAATGCTCATCAGTTACTGGTCGGTCATTACGGATTTTGAACCGTCGTTTGCAAGCTATAAATACTTCCACATTATATCATTCAAAAATTACTTTCAAATACTCTGCCTTCGTACACTAGAAATTTCTATATCCCCAAATACAAATTTTCTGATTATTCTGAAATCTCTCTATAAGAACTTCTGTTCTTTATCTCAAAATTATTTAGCACATCCTTCTAACATCTTCTTTTTCCTTTAACTTTCCACAAAAATGGCGAAGACCTCTAAGTCTGTTCCCCAAAAAGGAGCTCCCTCTGCTTCGCGACCAGCTAAAGAGGAAAACGCTCTATCTACAGCTACCGAGGAAAAGACACGGCCTGCTTTAACTATGTTCGTTCCTTTGAGTTTCCCAACCAGTGCTAACTTTAAAGTCGATAAAACCTCTTTCGTACCGGGTCGGTGCGAACCGGTCTCGAGATATATATGTTCGATCACCGACAATCTCCTTTCCAAGGTCAAGGAAGGCTGCGATTGGGCCGGTAAGCACGTGGTGGTGCCTGCACCCGAGGAATCGATTACTACCCACGTGGAGGTTTTTTAAGTGTTTACACTTATTCCTTCACGTTATACCCTTTGGATCCGGTCATCATCGCCTTTTGTACGGGTACGAGGTGACCCTTGGTCAAACCTCCTTCTGGAGGATAGTAATTCTCCTCTGCTTTTTTGTAAGTAAAATCGACAAGTGTCCTTTCACCATCGACCATCTTATGCGTCTGTATAGTCCCCGACTCTATCGAGGGGGATTAATAAAGCTTGCCCCTCGGGCCTCCAAGGCCTCATTCTTGAGCATAGACGAGGATCGAGACTGAGGTTGGTTGGGTCGATTCGTTCGAGTGAAGACCTCGGATTTATTCTCGGCTGAGGATATGCCATTTCCCAAAAAAATGGAACATGAATCGTAAGTATAACTTTGCTTTTAAAATTTTTATTTACTGCATTTCCCTTTTCCTTCCTTCTTATCGATGTTTCGTGGTGCAGCTGTTACTCGGACGCCGGATGCAATTCCACGACTCAAGGAGTGGTTCGAGGGCATTGTACCACAGAAGTTGTAATCCGAGCGCGTGTGGAAAAAATTTTCAAAGGGCCGATGGGAGGCCCGATCTCACGGTAAGATTCTTTTCTGGAAAAGACATCACTTGTGTTTCTTTTCAAGCTTAATCATATTTTTTCCTTTGTAGGCCTTGGGAAGGAAGTTGCAATGAGGCTCCCGTCCGGGGAAGAAGACGTCATCCCCCAATCACCTGCTCCGAAGCTGTTTAAAGGGAAGAAAAGAAAAGGCGCTCCGAGTTCCCTGAACTCGAAGAAGTAGAAACCAAAAAGGAGGCAGGTGCGAAACCCAAGGAAAGCACCGGCGCCCTCCCATTGAACTTAGTCCACCGGCTGAGGGATGAGTCCGAAAAAGAAGAAGAACATTCTGAGCTAGTGGCTCGGGTGCTAGTCAACACCGTATTGCCTTGAGACAAGGAGGCTGCTGAGGGGACAATGACCGGGGTCTCTGAACTGGAGAGGGGTGAGGCCGCCTTGCCCAAAACTAGGGAGGTCGAGAAGGAGACCACGACCGACACTATTTGGGCAAAGGAAAGTGCCCTGAAAGATGCGCTTGGGGTGATTGATATCTCAGGGTCCCCTTTATTCTCCGACTCCATGATCAACGAGGCCGACATGATAAAAGAGCATTCACACGAGGGGCCTCAAGGGGTGGCAGATATCAATCACTTCTACGAAGGCTTAGAATCTACCGCCTCAGAGGACGTCACCGGATTTGGTGACTTACCGGTGCCAAAGAAAGCACCATTTTCAGGTGCTAGCGGGTCTTCTTCGAGTCAGAAGTTAGTGGATCGGTTCCCGGCTCCGAGTGCTAATCCTAACCGAAAAAAGCAGTCAATAATTATCTCTATCCTAGAAGACGCACGGGTTCTCTCCCACCCCCGTGGGGGTCGCTAGCTATCTTCGGTGCTTGGTGATCGAAGAGGACCAGGCCAAGATGGACGCGGTGGAAGCGTTGTGCCTGTTCAACGAAGATCAAGAGGCATTGAATTGGGTAACTTCGAGTGCCTCTTTACTATGTACTTTAGATTTTAAGTTTCAAATGATCGTAACACTTTTGTTTATGCTTACAGGCCTTGGTATTTCCCAATGAAACTATACTCCGATATAGGAGTAGTTAACCCAACAAAAGGTCAAGGTTTAGGAGCTTATTGAGAAGAGGGATACCTACAAGCTTCTCAGTGAGAAACTCCAGGCCGAGCTAGAAGCGGCTCGGAAGGAGCATGCCGAATAGGTCGAGCAGGTAAGACGAGTACTTGAAGATGGTGATGTAGATTTTGACACAGTGGCTAATGGTTCGAAGCTACAGGTCCAAAAGAGTCTTGAACAGATCAGGCAGCTCTGATAAAAGAGACTTAGGCTCAACTGGCGTCGACTGAGGCCCAGCTCCAGGCTGCAGAGAAGAAGTCCTTGACCAAGGCTAAAACATTCTAGGAGATCCGATCTCAACTGAGTTCGGCGATCACGCGCCAAGAAAATCTGGCCAAGGAACTTGAGGCGGCCAGGTTAGAGATTGTTGAGGTCAAGGCCGAAGCTGATGAGAAGGTGGCCCAGTATAAAGCCGATGCTGAGGAAACTCAGGATCAAGTGAAATATTTGGTGGAGCACATGAATTGGCAATCCCGAAGGGAGGCCCTCGAAGGAGTTCAAGCTCAGGGCTTCGACCTGCTGGCTGAGATCCAAAATGCCAAAATATATGAGGCCAAGGCCAGAAAGCTGGCTTATCCCGAGGAGGAGGATTCCTAGGGGTCTGAAGACTTGGATGAGCCCGAAGGTGGTGAAGACCTCGTAGGCAACGACGCGGCCCCCGATGAAGATTAGGCCACTTAGGATCTTTTTAGATGTTTTGTATCTTTTTTTAGGCCGTTTTGGCCGTTGTAGATTTCCGTATCGACACCATTTCGCCCTTGTAAAAGATTTTTGGATAAATATATATAAGGCTTTCTTAACCTTTCAGCTTTCTAAATTTTTGTATTCACAAAGATCGAAATGCCTTAGAATGAAATAACTTAGGTTATGTTCGAAGATTCAAACAAACCTTGCCTTTACATTATCATGTTTTAAGGCGTCTTGGGGGTTCGGTGTTACC
The DNA here is from genome assembly GCF_001879085.1 of Nicotiana attenuata. Taxonomy (NCBI): domain Eukaryota; kingdom Viridiplantae; phylum Streptophyta; class Magnoliopsida; order Solanales; family Solanaceae; genus Nicotiana; species Nicotiana attenuata. The sequence goes on along the minus strand of NC_031991.1, from coordinate 20,307,713 downwards.
GAAAACATTTTCCCAAAGTATGTAACTTATATTATAGTTTTCCAAGGGTAGCCTTTGAACAGGTTATGAAAAACCTTCTTTTTTGAAGGCCTAGTTTTTGTTACGGGTATCGGACGTCTCCGAGCCGTGTTCATATGGCCTTAGCCTTTTTATTTGGGTGCTTTCTTTAGTTATCCGGACTTGAACAATATAATAGTCCCCGAGCCGGGTTGGTCGTGGCCTTTAAAATTTGCGGGTTGCCTAATAGGTCTTATGCCCCCGATGTCTAATAGCTTGAACCCTTCGAGTTTGTTTTTGGACAACAGTATCTGAGTGAGAGAGTGATTATTTGATCTCAAGTTAAGGTGGACCTTGGGATCGTTACCTTTAGGGGACCGGAAGCACGGAATTCCTTAAGAGATGTAAACAAGAAATATTTTAAAAGACAAGATGATTGCAAGGAAGATACTTCTCTTTATTCTTGTGTAAAACAGTTATACATGCCTACATGTTTTGTGCTAGGGCTCGAGCAAACTATGAGGGAACGATTCGTTTGACCATTTGTCCCTTACAATAAAACCTACTTATCAAGACCTCTCCATCACGAAGTAAGTTCCTTGCCTATTCGAGGTTAATGCTCCCCCAGTATTCGAGGTTGATTATTGGGAGAAGCCTCGGATACTGTTGATGCGATCCTTAACACCGATTCATGACCGTCTTCCATTATAAGTTAGCACGATCAACTGTTTCCACGTTAAAAACCTTGACGGAAAACCCATATGGGACATAACCGGTTCAAGGGAAAAAGAGTGCAACGTGTGCTTTCAGATCAAAAACTTTGTGCCGCTTTCTGTCGGTCACCTGCAAGTGTTAGTTCGAAATATAAATAAAAGAAAACGAATGGGGTCATACCTTAGCAGAGTATCATTTTAGGTGAGTTACATTCCAATTGCTTGGTAGTTTTTCTCCGTTCATCGTTCTGAGCTTATAAGACCATTTCCCGGTGACCTCGAGAATTTGGTATGGTCCTTCCCAGTTCGGACCAACTTCCCTTCGTTTGGATTCTGGATTTTCAGTGTGACCTTCCTTAGTATTAGGTCCCTGACGTTGAAGTATCATAGATTGTCCTTTCTATTTAATATCTCGCGATCCGTTGCTTTTGGGCAGCTAACCAAACAAGGGCGGTTTCGCGCCTTTCATCTAACAGTCCCATGCTCGTATTCGTGGACTCGTCATTTGATTCCTTTGTTGTATATTGGAATCTGATACTTGGCTCTCTAACTTCAACCGGTATTAGAGCTTCGGCACCGTAACCAACAAAAATGGAGTGGCCCCAGTACTGGACTTCAAGGTCGTACGATATGCCCATAGGACTTCGGGTATGATTTCCTTCCATTTTCGTTTGGCGTCGTTTAACCTTGTCTTAAGGTTTTGGAGTATGGTTTGTTGGTCGATTCGGCTTGTCCATTCCCACTAGGGTGATAAGGTATTTATAAGATTCTTTTGATCTTATGATCTTCGAGAAACTTGGTCACTTTGCTACCGATAAATTGTTTCCCATTGTCACATACGATTTCGGATGGCATTCCAAACCTACATATGATGTGGTCCCAAATGAAGTCGATGACTTCCTTCTCCCTGACCTTCTCTTATGCTTGTGCTTCAACTCACATAGAAAAATAGTCAGTCATAAATAAGATAATTGAGCCTTACTCGGTGCCCATGGAAGAGATCTAAAGATGCCCATTCCCCACTTCATGAATGGCCATAGTGACAAGACCGAATGCAGAAGTTCCCCGGGTTGGTGAATAGCCGGAGCATGCATTTGACATTTGTCACATTTTTGTATGAACTCCTTCGTATCTTTTTCCATGTCGATCCAATAATAGTCGAGTCTTATTACCTTTCGAACCTATGATTCGGCGCGTGAATGAATATTGCAGGTGTTCTCGTGAACTTCCCTCAGAATGTACTCGTATCTCTGGTCCCAGACATATTGCTAGAGGTCCATCGAACATTCTTTTAAACAAGGTTCAATCCCCGGACAAGCTGAATTGGGCTGCCTTTGTACACAGCACCCTCGATTCTATTGGATCTGAGGGTAGTTTCCCGGTCATCAAATACTCTACATAATTATTTCTCTAATCCTAAGTTAGGCTTGTGGAGTTTATTTCAGCGCGACCTTCTTCTAATAACGATCTCATGAGTTGTACGGCTGCCCCCGAGTTGAGCTCATCGTCTTCGACCGACGACCCTAAATTTTCAAGGGCATCGGCCTCGCTATTTTTATCTCGAGGTACGTGCTGCAAAGTCCACTCTATGAACCGATGTAATGTTACCTGCAACTTATCAAAGTACCTTCGCAGTCATTCTTCTCTAACACCAAACATTCCCGTTAAATTGGTTTACCCCAAGGAGGTTGTCACACTTAGCTTCGATCACCTCCGCCCCCAAGCTTTTGGCCAGTTTGAGACCTGCAATCACGGCCTCATATTCGGTCTCGTTGTTAGTCAATTTCATAGTTCTAATGGATTGTCTAACTACATTGCCTGTGGGTGGCTTAAGTACCATGCCAAGTCCGGACCCCTTTGCGTTCGAGGCACTGTCCGTAAAGAGGGTCCATATTATGGAAGACGTTCCCGAGTTTACCAACAACTCCCTTTCGACTTCAGGTATTAGGGCTGGCGTAAAGTCGGCCACGAAATCTACCAAAATTTGAGACTTAATGGCTGTTCGGGATCGATACTCAATATCTTATCAACTGATTTCTATGACCCATTTGGCCAATCGTCCCGAGAGTTCGGGTTTATGCATTATATTTTGCAATGGGTAAGTTGTCACAACACATATAGGATAGCACTGAAAATAGGGTTTCAATTTCCTAGAGGCGCTTAGCAAAGCGAGCACCAATTTTTCTTGGTGGGGATATCTAGTTTCAGCCTCACCTAAGGTCCTGCTAACATGATAAATTGGAAATTAGGTACCTTGTTCTTTCCGAACTAGGTCTCCACTTAGCTATCTCCGATACTGCCAAGTATAGGTATAGTTGTTTGTCTGCCTTAAGTGTGTGGAGCAGCGGTGGGCTCGATAGATATCGCTTCAGTTCTTCCAAGGCCCTTTGTCATTCCGGAGTCCATGTGAAGTTGTTTTTTTTCCTATATAACGAGAAAAATCAGTGACTCTTGTCGGAGGACCTCGAGATGAGTCGCCCTAGGGCGGAAATGCGCCTGGTTAGCCTTTGCACGACCTTCAGATTGTCCACTATTATGATATTGTTGATAGCTTTGATCTTGTTGGAGTTGATCTCGATTCCTCAGTTGGATACCATGAACCCGAGAAATTTACCTGATCCAACTTCGAATGCACATTTTTCTGGATTCCGCTTCATGTTGTACTTCTTCAATATACTGAAGGTTTCCTGCAAATGCTTTAAATGGCCCTCTGCTCGCAGGGACTTCACTAACATATCGTCAATGTAAACTTCCATGGATTTCCCTATTTGTTCTTCGATCATCCGGGTTACTAGGCGTTGGTAAGTGGCACCAACATTTTTTAATCCAAATAGCATTACGTTATAGCAGCATATTCCATACTTAGTGATGAAGGAGGTATTTTCCTGATCATCCGGGTTCATTCGTATTTGGTTGTACCCGAAGTAGGCATCGAGAAAACTGAGGATCTCATGGCCGGTCGTGGCATCGATCATGCGATCGATGTTAGGAAAAGGGAAAGAGTCCTTGGGACATGCCTTATTTAAATATTTATAATCTACACACATTCTCTGTTTGTTCCTTTTTTGGGGACTAATACTACATTTGCTAACCATTCCAGGTATTTGACTTCCCGAATGGACCCAATTTTAAGAAGATTACTTACCTCGTCCCTGATGAAAGCATGTTTGATCTCGGACTGGGGTCTCCTTTTCTGCTTGACCAGATGGAATTTCAGGTCCAGGCTCAGCTTGTGAGTGGTGATCTCCGGTGGGATCCCTGTCATGTCGAAATGGGACCATGCAAAACAATCTATTTTAGCTATGAGAAATTGAAAGAGTTTTCTCCTAAGCTCGCACGTTAACCCCATGCCCAGGTATACCTTTCGATCGGGTAGACGCTCTATCAATTTCACTTGCTCCTGTTCTTGAACCGTTGATTTTGTTGCATCGGAATCATCGGAAACTATAAAAGATCTGGGAACCCCGTAATCATCATCTTCATCGGTCCCCTGTTTATCCGATTGGGTCGTGGCTGGTGTCGACAATTGCTATTTAGTTTCCCACTTTGTGTTCGAAATTGGTTCCTTTGATGTTGTCAGTGTTGATACCGGAATCACTTGTTCCACCGCAAACATTTCCTTTGTGTCCGTTTGCTCCCCGTAGTTCGTTTTAATCCCTCCCGGTGTTGGGAATTTTTTGCACCTGGTAAAGGTTCGATGGTACTGCCCTCATGTTGTGAATCCATGTTGTCCCAAATAGGGCCTTGTACCTCATGTCCCCTTCGATCATATAATACTTGGTTTCCTGGATGGTCCCGGCAGTGTTCACTGGTAACGTTATTTCTCCCTTAGTAGTTTCACAAGCCATATTGAACCCGTTAAGCACATGAGCTGCAAGATTTGGTCCCGCAGGACGAGTTGTTCTACGACCCTAGATCAAATGATATTTGCTGAACTACCTGGATCAATTAAAACACGTTTAACTCGAGATTTATTCATGAGTACAAATATTATTAGTGCATCGTTGTAGGGCTGCATTATTCCTTCTGCATCTTCGTTGCTGAAGGACAAAGTTCCTTCTGGTATGTAATCTAGAGTCCGCTTCTCCCTCGTGATGGATACTTTGGTGCGTTTTAACATTTGACCATGAGGGACATCGAGCCCTCTAATGATCATGTGGATGACGTGTTGAGGTTCTTCTTGCTCGGTTTATGTATTAGAGTCCCTATTTCTGAAATGATTCTTGTCTCGGTCACTCTAGAATTCTCGAAGATGCCGGTTGTTGAATAACCGGGCTACTTCCTCCCTCAATTGTCGGCAATCTTCTGTTCTATAGCCGTGAATGTCGTGATATTTGCACATTTGGTTTGGGTCCCTTTGGGCAGGGTCGGATTGTAGAGGTCGAGGCCATTTGGTATTTTGATGCGTTCGATAGCCGATACAGTAGCAACATCATCTACGTTAAAGTTATATCCTGACAACCTCGGTGCTTCTTTGGATCGGATAGGCCTGTCGAAACCATTCTTGCACATGAGTCCCTGGTTGTTCTAGCCTCGGTCATTTCTCCTTTCATTTCGTATACAACTCCGTCCGGATGCATTGCCTCTTCAATCCTCATTGTACGGTTGGTATCAATCCCTGTTCAACCTTGGTTCACGATCAATATCTCTCTTGACTCTATCAATGGCTCTAATAGGATAAACGGACTCGGAAGGAGCCCTAGTTGATCATCTTCGACTCTGATCTTTGATTGATATCGGTTATGCACATCAGCCTTTGTGCAGCCGGATATTCTATTAGATTTTGTTTCAATTGCTGCCATCGAAACTCGAACATTGAGTCCTTGGGTAAAAGCTTGAATGGCCCAGTCATCAGCAACCGGTGGCTGGTCCGTCCGTTCCATTGGAAATCGATATACGAACTCTATGAGCATCTCATTATCCTTTTGCCTTACTTTGAAGAGGTCCAACATTCTGGTTTAGACCTTGATAGCCCCAGCATGTGCTTTCAGAAAAGAGTCAGCAAGTGTAGCAAATGAGTCAATAAAATTAGGGGATAAGTTGTGATACCATATCATGGCTCCCTTTGACAGGGTTTCTCCGAATTTCTTCAGCAAGACAGACTCGATCTCATCATCCTCCAAGTTGTTTCCTTTTATGGTGTATGTGTATGAAGTGACATGCTCGTTCGGGTTTGTCGTTCCGTTGTACTTAGGAATCTCGGGCATGCTGAACTTTTTAGGGATTGGCTTTGGAGCCGCACTCGGAGGGAAAGGTTTTTGTACAAACTTCCTGGAATCCAATCCTTTCATTATCGGAGGCACTCTCGGGATTTGGTCGACCCTAGAATTGTAGGTTTCCACCTTTTTGTCGTTTGCTTCAATATTCTTATCCCCTAACTTTATTTGATTTCTCATCTCTTCGAGCATTTTTATGATTTCAGGGTCGTTACCTGATTCTTTCCCATTGGACCTTTCCGCGAACGATTCCTCCCAGTGAGTGATCTCACGAGATGGATCAGGCTCGATCCTGCTCGGTACACGACTCTAGTTTTGTAACTGAGCTATTTCCACATGTTGAGCCTGCAACATTTCGAAGATCATCCGTAGATTTACCTCGTGTCCTTCATTGTTCTGGTTATTCTGTGCCATTAACCGAGCTCCATCATGGATGCTATTCTCGGGGTAAGTAGGGAGGCTTGTGTCGATAGCCACATGCGAATTAGCATCCAACGGGTACGCAACTAGAATTTCGTCGGGATCAACGGGTGATACCTTGTTAGCGGGCGCTATGTTATTATTTTCACCGTGGTGACTAGATTCACCGTTAGTAGGTAGAGGTACTAATTGTGAGTTTGACAATTTGAGCTTAAGCCTGAAATGAAGGACACTTCAAAGCACAAGTAAAAAATAGTTTGTGTTACGGATATTCGTATCAAATAACCACTATTATCTTTAGCCCCACGGTTGGCCCAAACTGTTTACCCTCAAAATCGGATAACAATTGAATTTATATGCGATTTTATTGATATGTGATATAATTTGACACAAAATTGAGAAAACAGATTGATGTTGAACTCAATGACAGAAAAATGAATGCAAACAACAAAAGTTGAAGAGTGCTAGCCTTGAAGGTTGGTCACCCTCGAGCCAGAAATTGCCTCGATCGATGTCAGAACATAATAGTAAGATGATAAGAACTAGAAGTAATAATGTATTGCCTTTGGATGCGTGTTACAATCTCTATTACAAATAATGTGACCCCCTTTATATAGTAGGGGAGTCCTACTTTAGATACAATTCAACAAAAGGTAAGAAATCTCATGATTTGCTAATTAGTCGGTCTCTCGTTGATACATGCCGAGATTTCCGCCGTGATATCCGACCGGTTACGGATATTTCGGCCTCCCGTTATTCGGTCAGATAATATTTTCTTGAGCTCGATCGGAGTCGGGGTCGGCTCCGGAGCTACGGGCTCGATGATCTTGAAAACGCATACTAGATCTAACTTCATACCTTGGTTCAATATAATCCAGGGTCGAGTTTCAACCCTTGATATTTCAGTCTCGACCTGTCATACTGTGGACGAGGCCGGTTTTGACCGTATACAGGACTGTACATGCATGTAACATTGTCGTCACTGACAAGTTGGGACTTGTTAAGTAGCCAGAAATAATTCATTTCGAAAAATAAAGAACACATATGTTGTTTTTCTTAAATTAAATGAAAAAAAAGGATTTTGTCAAGAAAATATGTAATGAAGATGATTGAAGACTGCGTTGGTCACGACCAAATTAAGTATCAATTTCCTGAAGAGATACATGACGAAATTACCTATTGGCAGTATAAATTAAGAATTTAATAATGCTTACTTAATACAATAATCTTCACAAGTGGCTACTGTTTCGCTTCAGTACACCGTGTATATTCACATGATATTTCAAGTTACCAATATTAGGCTGCAATGGGATATTTATTATCAAATTTTGATGTTGAACTGTTGACACGTTTATCAAGTTTTCTAACATGAGATGTGGAGTACAGTATTATTAATTTTTTGCTCGGTGATCGAACAATAACATCATTCTGAATCTCTGACTCGTTTTATCCTAAATATTTATATAGTGTCAAATCTGTTATTCACATACTACATGAAGTACAATCAGCAGGTGATTTTCAAAGCTATGAAAGACTCAAAAGAAAATTTTGGGACACATTAGGTATCCTATGAATATGTTTGTTCTCATTTCTTAAAAGGCACGAACAGCACTATGCAGGGGCGAATTTATTGGGCAAATATGGGGCACGTGAACCCGTGGTTCTCAAAATTAGATATTTTATGTACGTACATATTTTTTATAATTGGTATAATATTAACTGTTGGCATTTGGCACTCATGCTTCTAGAAGAATGAATAGTACGCTTAGTTGAAGGTTGAGTTTTTTACTAAAAGGGACAGGGATCAATTCCCATTTAATGCATTTTACCTTTTTTTTAAATAGTGCACCCATATAATGGAAATCCTAGATCCACCTCTGGTACTATGATCTTCACGTGTAGTAACTAGCAGGAGTTTGATTTTCAGTAATTGATGTTTAATTGAGTACACTGTGTACCTACGTTTGATTTTCAATAATTGATGTTTAATTGAGTAAACTGTTGATCTACGAGCGAATGATCATAATTAACGTGGCTGGCGTGGATTCATTGTCTTCACTTCAGGTCATTCTCAATGCTATGATAGACTCAAAACCAGAAATATTTTTATTCTTATTTTCTAAAAATTAATAATAAGGTACTAGTATTAGTACTGGTGAATGAATACTTAGTACACCATTATATACGGTTAAAACCGGACCTATCCGATTTTACTATTTGATCGAGATCAGGGAATTGCATCGAGGGTCAACCTCGTAGTGGATCAGACCAGAGCACGAAGACAAGGTATCAAGATAGAGAATCAAGGTGCCTGTCGAGATCGAGGCCAGCAACGATCGAGACCAAATATGGCAGACTTCGAGCAAAGCGCAATAATGGAAAAGCGAGATATTCGTGGCCGGTCGAAGATCAATGTGAAAATCACTGAACAGATCAAATAAAGGGCGATTGTTTAGGCTAATCATGAGATTTACTTCCGCAATTAGAATTGTACCATAGATAGGATTCATATACTATATAAAGAGGGTTCTAATCATTTTGTAAACACCTTACACTCTTAGATATCAAAGCAATATAATGCCTTCCCTTTAGTTCATATTCTTGTTCATTAGCTTGTTATATTTTAACTGTTCTTGCACCAATCAGCTCGAGGATATTCAAGCTCGAGGGCTGAATTTCTTTCAAACACTGGTTTGCTTTATCTTGTTGTTATTTTCTATTACTAATCTTTACATTTATCAATTGGTATTAGGTGAAATCACGTGTTCTTAAAATCACATTATAAGTTTAAGTGTTATCCAATTTTAAGGGTAATAAGTTTGGTGCCCACTGTGGGGCTAAGGATAATAGTGATTGTCTGGTATTAATTTTCGTAACACACACCACTTTACGCTTGTTCTTCTGAGTGTTTTTGATATCAGGATCAGCATCTAACTTGCAAGAAGTACCGACTCACGCCAATAACGGCCTTGGTTTCCATGGAGAAAACGATAATGTAGCCGCCCCATGGATCGAAATGCCTCAGGCTGGCCACGGGGGAGGACCAATCGCAGACCCCGTCGATGTCAGTTCGCATGTCGCTCTAAATGTAAATTTGGGCGTCGACCCTGGAAATAGCTTCTGCAGAGATGCTCGAGCAGCTGATCAAAACCCACGGAGCGGTGAAGAAGGCGGAGTCAGGCTCCAATTGATATTTGAAATGTTACAGGCTCAGCAAGCTGATATATCGCAACTACAGAATCGATATCGAGCACTCAGCAGGATCGAACCTGAGCCTGAACCTAAAACTGTTCATAGGGTTGAACCCATATTGGAGAGATCGAACGCCAATGATTCGGGGGCTGATCCTGCTATTATGAAAATGCTCAAGGAGCTCACTAAACGGATTGAGTCAGGAGAAAAGAAAATCGAGGCAAATAATAAGAAGGTAGAAACATACAAATCCCGGGTTGATCAAATACCGGGGGCACCATCGATTCTAAAAGGTTTGGATTCGAAGAAGTTTGTGCAGAAGTCTTTTTCCCCAAGTGCGGCTTCGAAGCCTATCCCTAAAAAGTTTCGCATGCCAGAAATTACCAAATACAATGGAACCACCGACCCTAATGAACATGTCACTTCTTATACGTGGACAATAAAGGGGAATGACTTAGAAGATGACGAGATTGAATTCGTTCTATTGAAAAGGTTTGTTGAAACTTTACCGAAAGGGGCAATGATATTGTATCACAATTTGCCGCCCAATTCCATCGACTCCTTCGCCATGCTTGCAGATTCCTTTGTGAAGGCACACGTTGGAGCAATAAAGGTTGCGACTAAAAAATGGACCTCTTCATAGTGAGACAGAAGGACAACGAAATATTAAGGGAATTCGTGTCTCGGTTCCAGATGGAACGTATGGACCTACCCCGGTCACAGATGGTTGGGCTGTTCAAGCTTTTACTCAAGGTTTGAAGAAACCCTAATCAAATATGCAACCTGGGCGGATGTACATAATCGATACCAGTCAAAGATCAGGGTCGAGGATGATCAATTGGGAACTCCTTCCGGTTCTATTTACCCAAATAGCCCCGTCGGTCGAATTTAAAGGGATGTCGACAGAGAACCCCGATCGAACAGAGATCGATATCAACCATAAAATGCAGATTGTAGAAACTGCGGCCCAGGATGTAATCTCGCATGAAATGATCGAAGGAATGATCGAGGACAGAGCTCCCGAGGGCTTATGAGTAAAAGTGGCTTCGATAAACATATCTAGCCTGCAGAAGCACCACTACTATCAGGACACAATTTCAGCATCGATGCATCGGGTATTATATCAGCCCTTGGACGGATCAAGGATACCAGATGGCCCTGACCCCTACAGACCTATCCAGTTCAAAGAAACCCTAATCAAATATGCAAATACCATGGTACCCATGGTCAAAAAACCAAAGACTGCAGACAGTTGAGGTAGGAGGTCGCTCGTCTATTAAACGAGGGTCATCTTCGAGAATTCATGAGTGACCGAGCTAAAAAATACTTCAGAGACAGGGATGCAAACAGGAAAAACGAACAGGAAGAACCACAAAATGTAATTCATATGATCGTTGGTGGGGTCAATATTCCACAAGGACCGGTATTTAAACGCACCAAGGTAGCAATCACGAGGGAAAAACGAACTCGGGATTACATACCAGAAGAAACCTTGTCTTTCAACGATGAGGATGCAGAAGGGATCGAATAGCCTCACAACGATGCACCGGTAATATATATCCTTATGAATAAAATCCAAATTAAACGTCTGTTGATTGATCTGGGTAGCTCGGCGAATATTATTCGATCAAGGGTCGTAGAGCAACTCGACCTCTAAGATCAAATCGCGCCCGCAGCTCGGGTACTTAACGGCTTCAACATGGAAAGTGAAACCTCCAAAGGGGAAATAATTTTGCCGGTAAATGTGGCTGGGACCATCCAAGAAACGATGTTCTATGCGATCGAAGGTGACATGAGGTACAACGCGCTGCTCGAAAGGCCTTGGATTCATAATATGAGAGCGGTACCCTCAACGCTTCATCAAGTCTTGAAATTCCCAACATCGTAAGGAATGAAAACGGTGTACGGTGAACAACCCGCCGCCAGAGAAATATTTGCAATTGATGAGGTAATACCAGTATCAGCCCTGTCATCAACAAAGGGATCGAAGTCGAAGGGAAAGCAAGAAGTCAAATAGCAACCACAGTCACCGGCCTCGGCCCGATCGGAGGAGCAGTAAACTTTTGAGGATGATGATTATATGATACCTCGAACATTCATAATCCCCGATGATTCCGATGCAACGAAGTCGACGATCGAAGAGCTGGAACAAATCATACTGGTCGAGCATCTGCCCGATTGAAAGGTATACCTAGGCACGGGGTTAACTCCCAAGCTGAGAAAAAAACTCGTTCAATTCCGTTTAAATAACATGGATTGTTTTGCTTGGTCCAACCTAGATATGACAGGGATCCCACCGGAGATCACTACACATTTACTAAGCTTGGAGCCGAAGTTCCGCCCAGTGAAACAAAAGAGAGGACCTCAGTCCGAGGTAAAACATGCATTCATTAAGGACGAGGTAACAAAAATTCTCAATATAGGATCCATTAGGGAGGTAAAATATCTCGAATGGTTAGAAAACGTAGTTGTAGTCCCTTACAAGGGAAACAAACTTAGAATGTGCATGGACTATAAGGATTTAAACGGCATGCCCTAAAGATTTTTTTCCTTAGACAATATCGATCGAATGATCAATGCCACGGCCGGCCACGAGATCCTTAGTTTTCTCGATGCCTACTCCGGATACAATCAAATACAAATGAACCCGGAGGATCATGAAAAGACTTCATTTATCATTAAATACGACACCTACTTCTGTAATGTAATGCCGTTCGGACTAAAAAATGCTGGTGCTACTTATCAACGCCTAGTAAATCGAATGTTTGAAGAACAAATAGGTAAATCAATGGAGGTTTATATTGATGATATGCTATTTAAGTCCCTGCGAGTAGTGGACCATTTGAAATATTTGTAGGAGACCTTCCACATACTGAGAAAATACAACATGAAGCTCAACCAGGAGAAATGCGCATTGAGGGTCGGTTAAGTCTAATTCCTCGGCTTTATGGTATCAAATCGGGTAATCGAAATCAACCCCGATAAAATCAAGGCAATCGAAGACATCACAGCTGTTGATAATGTCAAGGCTGTACAAAGGTTAACAGGATGCATAGCCACCCTGGGTCGATTTATTTCGAGGTCCTCAGATAGGATCGAGCGGTTCTTCTTACTACTTAAGAAAAAGACCAATTTCGCATGGACCCCAGAATGTCAACAGGCCTTGTAGGAACTCAAACGATACCTGTCGAGCCCACCACTGCTTCAACCCTCAAAAGCGGACGAACAACTTTACATACTTAGCGGTCTCGGAGATAGCGGTAAGTGGGGTCTTAGTTCGAGAAAAGCAAGGTACGCAATTTTCTGTTTATTATGTTAGTCGGGCCCTAGGTGAAGCCAAGACCCGGTACCCGCAATTAGAAAAATTAGCGCTCGCTTTAATAAGTGCCTCTAGGATATTAAAACCATATTTTCAATGTCACCCTATTTTTGTTGTAACCACCTACCCACTTCGCAACATTTTGCACAAGCCCGAACTCTCGGGTCGATTGGCCAAATGGGCCGTCGAGATCAGTGGGTACGATATCGAGCATCAACCCCGAACGACCATCAAGTCTCAAATCTTGGCAGAATTCGTGGCCGATTTCACGCCAGCCCTCGTACTCAAGGTCGAAAAGGAACTATTATTAAAATCGGGCACATCATTGGGGGTGTGGACCCTCTTCACGTACGACGCTTCAAACGTGAAGGGGTCCAGGCTAGGCATCATTTTGAAGCCACCCACAAGTAATACAATTAGACAGTCTATCAAAACTTTACAATTAACTAACAATGAGGCCGAGTGTAAGGCCATGATTGCAGGTCTCGAACTAGCTATGAGCTTGGGGGCGGAGGTCAATGAGGCCAAGTGAGACTCCCAACTTGTGGTAAATCAAGTCAATAGAACTTTCGAGGTTCGAGAAGATCGAACGCAGAGGTAGTTGGACAAACTACAGGTGTCTCTGCATCGATATAAAAAATGGACCCTGCAGCATGTACCTCGAGAACAAAATAGCGAGGCCGATGCCCTTCCAAATTTGGGTTCGTCGATCGAAGATGATGAACTTAGCTCGAGAACAGTCGTGCAACTTTCGAGGTAAGTAATCAAAGAAGGACACGCCGAAATAAACTCCACGAGTCTAACCTGGGATTGGAGGAATAAGTACATCGAATACCAAAAGAACGAGAAGCTACCATCAGATCCTAAAGAATCAAGGACTCTACGCACGAAGGCCGCACGGTTCACATTGGCCAAGGATGGAACACTGTATAGGAGTACGTTCGACGAACCATTAGCAAAGTATTTGGGACCAGGAGACACCGACTATGTTCTACGTGAAATTCACGAGGTCACTTGCGGAAATCATTTCGGTGCCGAGTCATTGGTTCACAAAGTCATCAGAACAGGATACTATTGGGCCGATATGGGAAAGGACACTAAAGAATTTGTTCGAAAGTGTGACAAATGTCAAAGGTATGCGCTGATGATCCAACAGCCTGGAGAGCAACTTTACTCAGTCCTATCCCCATGGCCGTTCATGAAATGGGGGATGGCTATCGTCGGCGCTCTACCATCGGCCCCAGGTAAAGCTAAATTCATTTTGTTTCTGACTGACTATTTCTCCAAATGGGTTGAAGCATAGGCCTTCGAGAAAGTCAGAGAAAAAGAAGTCATAGACTTCGTCTGGGACCACATTATATGCCGATTCAGAATGCCTGTCGAGATCGTATGCGACAATGGGAAGCAATTCGTCGGCAGCAAAGTGACAAAGTCTTTTGAAGACCACAAAATAAAAAGGATCCTATCAATGCCGTATCATCCTAGTGGGAATGGACATGCCGAATCAACAAACAAGATTGTCATCCAAAATCTGAAGAAAAGATTGAATGAAGCTAAAGGAAAATGGAGATAAATATTGCCCGAGGTCCTTTGGGCGTATCGAACAATGTTGAAATCCAGTACCGAGGCAACAGTGTTCTCTTTAGTCTATGGTGCCGAAGCTCTGATTTGGTCGAAGTCGGGGAAACCCGCTTTAGGTTTTGCTATGCAACAAAGAGTCAAATCACGAGGCCATGAATACGAGCCTCAAATTACTATATGAAAGACGGGAATCTACCCTCGTTCGAATGGCCGTACAGAAACAACGGATCGAAAGGTATTATAATAGAAGAGCCAATCTTCAACACTTGAAAATCGAGGACTTAGTTCTGAGAAAGGTCACCCTCAATACTCGAGACCCAAACGAAGGAAAACTTGCTCAAAACTGGGAGGGACCATACCAGGTCCTCGACATCGTCGGAAAAGGTACCTACAAACTTGGCACGATGGACGGCGAGCAATCATAAAACAATTATAACGTATCACTCCTCAAACGATATTAGTGTTAAAGTATGACCTTCCCCCTTTTCATTTATATTTTGCACTAACCAGTTGCAGGTGTTCAATCGGAGGTATCGAAGGATTATTCATCGCAAAGTCTTTAGGTCTGAAAGCATACGTTGCACTCTTTTTCCCTTAGACCGGTTTTTGTCCCAAATGAATTTTTTGTTACACCCCATGTTTTTGTACGTGAAAGTACGCCATAAGTAAATTTATGAAAGCTCGGAAATGAGATGTTGCATCCAGCATTTTCGTACGTTAAAGTTTCGTCGTAAGTTAATCGACGTAAGTTTGGGAATATGATTTATTTTGGGGTAATAATTATTACGCTATTTCAAATAAGTGATAAGTTAATTCGTGAAGGTGAGAGGGTAAGCCAATCGAAGAAAATGAATTTCGTTGAAGTTTTACATTTTGGGATAAAATACGGTCCGAGCTAAAATACCCGGTATTTATGGACTAGTGCCATACAATGTATCACATGACCAAGATAGTAAGCTGTATAAAGTGTATTAAAAGTAAGTAGTATTTTAAGTAATTTGAGATAATTCTGAATTATGTGGATGATTGGTAAATTATTGGTCAGTGTGAGATTAACAAGTTAATCAAGAATTATGTGGATAATTAATGATAATCTTGGATATGTTAGTGGATAACTAACGTGGCAGCAACATAAAGATCAATTAAGTGATTCTTATGTCAAATTGCATGGCAGCATACTAAGAGAATCTTGGGGCTTAGTCATTACCTAAGTGGTCGTAACGTGATATCTCAATAAAGTTACGAAGGGAGACATGTCTAATCTCTATAGCAATGTAAATTGCTTCAGCAAATTCATCCGAGCATTTGAACAGTAGTAACGTGATTTTCTTGCAACTAAATTCATACGAGACTTCTTAGCATAATAGCAACAAGATTTAGCGATTCTAAGGGAGTACGGTGCAATCTTTCTCAAGAATGTCATACGGATTTTTCCCTACTTCGATCCGCCGTTACGTGTTGTCTCAGTTGACATGTGTTAGAGGGATTTTCAAGAGAATCGGCTCAGGTATGTTAAGGCTATCCCTTCTTTCCTTGTAGCATGATCTCTACAACACAAACGAAACGAGCAAATGCACAACCTCCATAAATGACTCTAGTAATAGAAGTATTAGAGTGCCTATGTTCTTGGATTCCCAAGTGCCTTATTATTACGTCTTATGTTCATGGGTTTCAGAAAAATACGTAAGTTGAAAACGTTTGCTTCATGATATTACACAAAGGCATGGTCTTATGATATTCCAAGAGATTTTATTGACATGCATTGCATTCATATATATATGTACATTGACACATGACCAGATGGCGTTATATATATATATATATATATATATATATATATATATATATATATATATATATATATATATATATATATATATATGGCAAAAGGTTACGGCATATATACGCACCGCCACCTGATCAGCTGGTATATGTTGATGATTTTGCCCACAGTGGCCGAGATGATATGATGGGATACCCTCAAAGGCTTGATGATGTTATGAACACATGTACCTATGCACGACATGACATTCATGTGCATATGCATGACACTATAAGTACTACATGTTTTATAGAGTTATCAAGACTTACATGTCAAGTCTTTTACTATATGTTTCTCTTATGTCTATTGTTTGTTATTTACTTATTTTCATTCCTTACATACTCTGTACATTGTTTGTACTGATGTCCCTTTTGCCTGGGGACGCTGCGTTTCATGCCGGCAGGTCCCGATAGACAGGTTGAGAGTCCTCTAAGTAGGCTATCAGCTCAGCAGAAGATGTTGGTGGGCTCCATCTACTCCGGAGTTGCTTGTTTGGTCAGTATGATTTAGACGTGTAATTTTTGTATGGCGGGGCCCTGTCCCAACCTTTATGATAAGTATGTACTCTTAGAGGCTTGTAGACCGATGTCATGTATACGGATACTTGAATGGCCTTATCGGCCTATATGTTATGTATATGATGGATAACATTGGCCTTATAGGCCCGTATGTTACGGGTATGAGTTTCTATATCACGTTGGGTCGTTCAATGTCGGGTATTCCCTCATGTTTACTCTGTTTATCTCATGACGCCTCTTCCGGCTCACTTACCTATGATGATATAATAAGAAAGATACGTTACGTTGGTACTCGGTTGAGTAAGCACCGGGTGCCGTCGCGGCCCATCGGTTTGGGTCGTGACAAAAGTGGTATCAGAGTAGTTCTGTCCTAGGGAGTCTACAAGCCGTGTCTAGTAGAGTCTTGTTTATGGGTGTGTTGTGCGCCACACTTATAAGCAGGAGGCTACAGGGCATTTAGGACCATCACTCTTTCTTCTTACTCTAGATCGTGTGGTAGAGCTCAGTTGTATCAACTCAATTTCCTAAACTCTATCTTATTCATAATACGACGATATCTACATCCAGAAAGACATTTGGTAAGAGATTGAATGTGGCTGTGGAAGAGTTGAGTTAGAGAAACTCGATTTTTCATGATGCTTAAGATGAGTAAATGTAAGGTCTTCATTAGATCATGTGTGTTCTAAGACGTGTAAGTCTTTTTATAAGGATCCCTAAGGCAAGAATATCTATCCTCTCTTATGGTAAAAGGCAATGAAAGAATCAAAATGTGCAAGTTTCAATAAGTAAAAGAAGCAAGGTGAAGAAAGGATGCGAGGTACCTAGTTAGTAGAGATGAACATTATTTACAATTCAGGAAGAAAGATATAAGCATTTTCGAGTTACCTTCAACAGTAATGGAGATATATACAATTGATCACACCCATTTCATTTATGCCTTATGGATGCTGACAGGTGTAGTTTCAGAGAAGGACGGGATATCAGAATCCGGCTGAGGTTAGAGTAACCCAAAGTAGTGAATGGATTGTTTGCATCAGTGCCATTCCCGAATAATATTGCAAATGTGCTAATAGATCTCTTGTGAGACACCCAGATGGTGCACTCTAACATAGTAGAGCTAGATATGAGTACTACAAAGATAGGCACTGGAAGCCTTGAAGGGATAAATATTACCTTAGTGTGGTTCCCATCCATAGTAGAGAAAGAATGTTAGGAAATTCGAAGAGCCAATGGATGGAGCAAGGGGAGCTAAAAGATAAAGAATGTCTTGTTTGAGTTTTCAGAAAAAAGTGATAGACATAGATGTTAGTGGGAAATAAGAAGAGAGTTAATGAAGAAATATGAGTAAGATATGATACATGGATGACAACGGTAGATCAAAAAGATGACATTACTACAGAGTCAATAGTCAAGTGAAGGAAAATACGAGAGGTGACAGGCCTTGAGGAACCAAAAGAGTATAGGCCATAAAGTCATATCCTCATTTCACAAAATAAGTTCGTGACTCTAACGTGATTACGAAAAGGGAAAGTTAGACCCTAGAATAATAGAAATCAGTATGGGCTGGTGATCTAGATAAACTAAACATGAATTAGGGACTGAGTGATTTGATAATAGTCGGCATCATGAGGAATTCAGAGATTGTGTTCTGGCAATAATACATTGGACAACAGAAGAATAACCCTTAAAGGTCATTCAAGAAGATGCTTCCCTAAAGATTTGTGAGCAAAGTAAAGATTAAGGGACTGTATGTGCCAGTTACACTAGGTACCTCCCTTGTGAGTAAGGAATTTTGTTATCCTTGGTACAGAAGGATAACCGCAAGGCGAGTAAGGGTCATCGATGATGTGAAAAGACGCCAAAGATAAAAAGGTAAAACGTCTATAGGTAGAGCGTCGTAGCGCTAAATCTTAGTATTCCCCTAAAGGGGAAAATATGCAGTGATGTGGCATTAAGTCAGAAATAAGTGGTTCTAGTAGCTATGGAGTGGTAGAAGAAGAATGCGATAAAATGAGAAAGGGATGAGGTTCTACTTATTCAAAGCCAACAGATATGCTACGATTCCAGAACATTGCGTAAACACGATGTCAAGGAAAGGAAGTAAGGGTTCCCGCCCAGGATGTTATTGATACATAAGGAGCCAGTGCGAATGTATGTTAAGATAAACGAAATAACCCAAGAAATATTACGCGGAACATTGATATGAGAATGGGCCAACGAGTAGTTGGTAGTTGATTAAGGAAGAGCCTAGTTATGGCTAAACAGGAGGTTAAGGACGAGCTAGGAGATTGTGTAAGATAAACATAGTAATACCCAATATAGTGATTCAGCCTCGCAGTAATGTCATTGTAATACTTAAGAAATATTTAGATAGGAGTTGGGGTTGTTAAATGTAGTGTATGGGTATTACGGGAATAAAAGAGAGTGCCACTTGGAGTATAGTCAAAATATCAGTTCAGAAGCAACCCTACAAGCACAAGGGCATGGAGGTATGTAACTACGGATAATTGTAGGTGAGGAAGGACATCAAAAATTTTATTGGGTATACGATGTAATAAGCTCGCAGCTTTACAAGAGTCAGAGGGTCCTCCCTAAGTACTACAGTGAACGACTAGCTGAGGAAATGAGGAAGTAGGCTTCAACCTAAGCATAGTGACCTAAAGAGGAAATGGTCTTGTAACAATAGTCTCACAACAAAATTGTACGTCCTCCATAAGAAAGAGGAACCTACCGTGGCTAGTGAGCGGGAAGTAAAATCAAAAGTAATATTCGAAGATCATATGAGTTGTACGAAAATTCTGGCATGCGTGAGAGCTAAGATAAGCTAAGTATGCACGCAACAAGGGGGGAAGAAAGACCAGGAAAGGTAATAGCTTACGTTCAAAGTAAACTGAGAAGGAACGAAAGGAATAATTCGATCAATGATCCAGAGTTAGCTACGTTATGAGCGCACTTATGATTTTGGAGTATTATCCATGCAGTATATATGTTGACAATCATACAGCCGTAGAAGACTCCAGTATAAACTAAAGAAAGAATTGAGCCTAGGGCATAGACAAAGGATTGAGTTGTTAGAAGATTGTTCATGGGTATTCCATAACGCCCATGAATGGCTAAAGTAATAACTAATACCAGGAGCCGCAGATCGGAAGATAGCTTAAGCCTACATAAAGGCTAATCAGAAGGAAGAGGAAACTAAAGAGTTACATCAACTAAGAAAATTAGGAGTCTGGTTATTGGACCCAAAAAATTATAGACATCATGATTGAGAACATTGCAGAATCACTCTTAATATCAGAGGTACAAGAGAGATAGTACAATATCCATATTTTATAATGGCTCTATGATAAAGCCTGTGAGAAGAGTAAAAGCCTCATAAGAAGTCAGTATGAAGCTCCCACCGGATTGTGTATGCACCAAAGGTGCAAGTATTATAATAGAGCTTTAAGTTATGGATGTGAATTATACCTATGTGGAAGGGAGGTCACGAAAGAGATTAGAAGATACGATGCAAGATGTTAAGGTATTAAGGTAAAGATGAACAACGTACGAAATACTCAAATGCAGAAGGTTATGAATAGTCCATACTTCGGATAAAAGGCTAGAAGCACGGGGATTCAGTATCCAGGAATGATAGCAGCATCGTCAGTAGCATATCTTCCAGCCTATGGTTTCTAGGTACTGAGAGATCTAGCCTAGAGAGTAAAGAAGAGTTAGAGACGATGTGATATCTCGCTTGATGTTCCAAAATAACATAAGGAAATCTATAGTGCAATCAAGTTGAAGGAAGGTTGCGAATAGTATAAATAGATTTGTATAGGTCGCAAGCTAAAGTTAAAGCGATAAGGTTTTATGACAAGAGTAAGGATGAGAAAGGGCAAGTGAGAAGGTGACGAGAATGGATAAGTCCTCGGGATTAAGCCCATGAAAACAAGAAAGCTAATGGTTTCTCTAAGTTTTAGAAAGTTTAGTATAGCCCGAATGAACTCAAAAGAGTCTAAGACTAATAGCATCTAGAAGAAATGGAATGCTGCCCTGATTGTAGAATGAGGGTGTAATTGTGATAAATAAAGGATGACATTTGGGCCTTCGATTGAGTTATGATTTGAAGAGGATTTCATGAATTGTAAGGGATTAAAATACCCACGTAAAGTGAATCATATTGGATGCTATAAAATACGGTTATTGAAGTACACTATTAATCACTTCAAATATTCCTCGATGCAACGTAAGCCCTAGTGGCAAGGTATTACGTAAGAAGTTACAAGTTATCAGTGGTAGATTGTAGATCAATATTGAGGTGAATCAAAAATGGATAGATAATGCAATAAGATTAGGCCGTCATTCTTAAGATAAATCGTAATGAGGAAGCATTAAAGGACTTACACTTATACATATAGGATAAGCAACAAGAGTAAGCTGTAATTTGGTCGCAGAACTCAACAACATTAAATCGAAGTAAGCGTTATGGTATTGTAAGACCTACCTAGATGCAGTAAAGTCATACGGATGGACAAACGGATCTATGAAATAAGGTATAGCAATATTCGTAAGTTTAAGAAAGTACCGACCGAAGAACATCAATATACCTATAGATGCCATGGTAGCAACAATTACGAGATTGGAAGGATTCCGATCACAAGTCATGGTGTGAGGAAGAGGCCTAAAGGGGGTAATGCCCTGGCCTTTGGATTCATTCACAGAACAGTTGCCCAGATGGCAAGGAGAGTACTAAAGTATTGGCATGAGCTATAGGTTATGATAATGAAAAGTGCATCAGCCAACATTCGAGGACGAATGTTCTAAAGGGGGAATGATGTTACATCCCATATTTTCGTACGTGAAAGTACGCCATAAGTAAATTTATGAAAGCTCAGAAATGAGATATTACATCCTGCATTTTCATACGTTAAAGTTCCGTCATAAGTTAACCGACGTATGTTTGTGAATGAGATTTATTTTGGGATTATAAGTATTATGCTATTTCAAATAAGTGATAAGTTAATTCGTGAAGGTGAGAGGGTAAGCGAATCGAAGAAAATGAATTTCGTCGAAGTTTGAGATTTTGGGAGAAAATACGGTCCGAGCTAAAATACCCGGTATTTATGGACTAGTGCCATACAAGGTACCATATGACCATGATAGTAAGGTATATCATGTGTGTTAAAAGTAAGTAGTATTTTAAGTAATTTGAGATAATTCTTAATTATATGGATAATTGATTAATTATTGGTTAGTGGGAGATTAACAAGTTAATCAAGAAATTAGTGGATAATTAATGATAATTTTGGATAAGTTAGTGGATAACAACGTGGCAGCAATATAAAGATCAATTAAGTAACTCTTATGTCACATTGCAAGATGGCATACTAAGAGAATCTTGGGGCTCAGTCATACCTAAGTGGTAGTAACGTGATATCTCAAAAAAGATACAAAGGGAGACATGTCGAATCTCTATAGCAATGTAAATTGCTTCACCAAATTCATCCAAGCATTTGAATGGTAGTAACGTGATTTTCTTGAAGTAAAATTCATACGAGACTTCTTAGCATAATAGCAACGAGATTTTGCGATTCTAAGGGAGTACATTGCAATCTTTCTCAAGAATATCATACGAATTTTCCCCTACCTCGATCCGCCGTTACATGTTGTCGCAATTGACGTGTTATAGAGGGATTTTCAAGAGAATCGGCTCCGGTATGTTAAGGCTATCCCTTCTTTCCTTTTGGCATGATCTCTACGACAGAAACGAAACGAGCAAATGCATAACTTCCATAAATGCTCTACTCATAGAAGTACTAGGGTGCCTATGTTCTTGGATTCCCATGTGTCTTATTATTACATATTCTATTCATGGGTCTCAGAAAAATACGTATGTTGAAAAAGTTTGCTTCATGATATTACGCAAAGGCATAGTGGTCTTATGATATTCCAAGAGATTTTATCGACATGCATCGCATTCATTTATACATGTACATTGACCCATTACCAGATGGCATTATATACGCGTATATATATGTACTTATATGTATATGGGATATGTGAAAAGGTTACGGCGTTATATACGCACTACCACCTTATCAGTTGGTATACGTTGATGATTTTGCCTAGAGTGACCGAGATAATATGATGGGATGCCCTCAGAGGCTTGATGACATGTACCTATGTACGACATGACATTCATACGTATATGCATGACACTATAAGTATTAAATGTTTTACAGAGTTATCTACACTTACATGTTGAGTCTTTTACTCCATGTTTCTCTCATGTATATCGTCTATTATTTACTTATTTTCATTCCTTACATACTTGGTATATTATTTTTATTGACGTCCCTTTTGCCTGGGGACGCTTTGTTTCATGCCCGCAGGTCACGATAGACATGTCGAGAGTCCTCCAAGTAGACTATCAGCTCATCGGAAGATGTTGGTGCACTCCATTTGCTCCGGAGTTGCTTGTTTGGTCAGTATGATTTAGACGTGTAATGTTTGGTATGGCGGGGCCCTGTCCCAACTTTTATGATAAGTATGTAATGATAGAGGCTTGTAGACAAATGTCATGTATATGGATACTTGTATGGACTTGTCGGCCTATATGTTAAGTATATAATGGATCACATTGGCCTTATAGGCCCGTATGTCACGGGTATGAGTTTCTATATCAGGTTGGGTCGTTCTATGTCGGGTATTCTCTCATGTTTACTTTGGTTATCTCATGACGCCCCTTCAGTCCCATTTACCTATGATGATGTAGCAAGAAAGATACGCTAAATTGGTACTCGGTTGAGTAAGGCACCGGGTGCCCATCGCGGTCTATTAGTTTGGGTCGTGACATTTTTTCGGCGAGGTTTTTAATGAGGCAACCATGGTTCGTGCTAACTCAGAACAATTCTACAGTAGCCGAGGCTTCTTTACAATCAACCTCGAATACTGGGGGGCAATCACCCTCGGATGTCTATTGTGTTATAAGGAAGATACTTTGTGTCAAACTGGGTCTCGGTAGGTAAAATTTTGCAAGGGCCAAACGGTGAAACGAACTGTGCCCATATGGACTACTCAAGCCCTAAAGGCTAACATGTACGCATGTATAATCTATTGAGAGAAGTATTTTTCCTTGCCAAATATTTCATGCCGTAGAGAAATTTTTACTTTACAATTTTATACTTTTGGTCTATCGTGATATTAGGCTTAAGGGCCAATCACAACTGAAGTTCGAATAGTTTACCCTGTACTTGGGGACTGCCGTTCGAAAAATCAATGTAATCGAGTGTCATGCCCCAAAATCCGAGGAGCGCGACCGGTGCTCAACCGAGTAAACCCGACTGAGCAAGCCTGTTAGGTTTCATACTACCCAAATTCATCTTTAAATAAAGAGGAAATGTACACCATTAATCAAATTCTATATACATGTCTTTAACGATTTCTATTTCATTTCCATTAGCAACTTCGTTCATAATTTTGAATATATACAAGTTTTATGCATTTTTGCCAAACATCACTATTTCTATTTTAATTCCAATACTCGACACTACCCACAACCTATCTACGGAGCCTCTAAATACAACTGAAGAGTAATATGGAAATGTCAGCAACAAGGCTCCGGCTATACCTCAAAATACAAAGTACATGATAAACAACAATACAGGACCCCGAAATGAAGTGGGGCTCTCCAAGTCCGCTGAAAGGAAGATGCATCACTAGCTGCGACCAACACTGCCTGCTATGGAAACACCTACATCCATTTAAAGATGTAGCGCCCCCGGTAAAAGGGACGTTAGTGCCGTCGAATAGCACTAGTATGTATAACTAAACACCATCTCAATAGAAAGAACTATCATACAAGAACAAAGAAATCATAAACACCATCTCAATAGAAAGAACTATCATACAAGAACAAAAAAATCATAAGGATTCAACAAAAGCTTTAAACAATCACCACATCATAAAAGAAAAGGAATCACATAGCTTTCACATAATTTCCATACGTCTAGATTGGGACATTTCAAAACCTTTCATCATCATTCACAATACCACAGCTTTATTGTGCGAAGTCCGATCACGGCCCGATCGGCTAAGCAGCCTCATTTGAGACATATACCTCAATCACTATTTCATTGTCACTTTCCGGGTTCAATATCAACACATTACCACCATGTATGTAGCATGTTGTCCGATCACGGCCCGATATGCTAAGACGTCTTGCCAAGACGTTACCTCAATCACAATTTCATTCCCTCTTTCCGATTTCAATATCAGCACAATACCACCATGTGTGTAGCATGGCGTCCGATCACGGCCCGGTCGGCTAAGCCGTCTTACCAAGACGTTACCCTTTACCATTAATCACCTCACTTCAATTTTTGTTTCACATATATTAATTCATCAGCACTTGGAGCCACAATTATCACATCATGCTTGGCACTAGGCCACATTTCATAATTCGAGCTCTTTTCCCCACATTTCACATCTATATCAATTTTAACAACAAGCCATTTAATCCAAGATGTCAAGTACACATGAGAGGAATCATGAATCATGGGCATATACAATACTTAAGAAATCATACACCTCAAGTTCTCGGCACGTTGGCCACGCTCTATTTCACAAATTTATTTGATTTATTTCAAATATCTTTATACACAGAGGATTTCACATAGTTTGGCATAACAATCTCAATTTAAACTTGACTTGAAATCTAGGCATTTTAGCACATAGTTCACATTCTTCACATATCCTCAAATTGCCAAGAATAGCATATTGAACACATTGAGATACACCTTTCACGTATACATAATTGCAACACCAATTCATGTAAAATAACAATCAATACATAAATCCAATTTTAGTCTTACAGCATTTGCACAAGCACCAACGGAGCTCAATTTCTAAAAAGAGGGGGTTTTAGCCATACATACCTCAAAGAGCTTTTTCCTAAGTTTCTACAATCCATTAACACCGCTAGCAATAACAATCTATAAGGAGATAGCGGGAATCGATTAATAATTAGGAAGATTACCCATGGTGTAACTCTCTTAGGAATTTCATCAACCACCTAACATGTGAAGTAGTCTACAAGGTCTAAAAATGGAAATTCCTTCTTCCCTCAACCAATTTTAACAGGAGCTACCCGAATTAGTTCTTTAATATCATATACTACAACTTAGTCCCACATGCATGGCCTACTTCTAGTCCCCGCAACTTATTTGAACCCTTAACCTAATACATGAAATCTTGGAAGAAGGACTTACCCTGATGGAGGACAATCAAGTGGTTATCTTCCTTGATTCTTGAAAACTTGAGCAAGATTTGGGTGATTATGAAGCTAGGCTCCTTCTCTCTCTTTCTCTCTCTATGTGCTATCATCTCTCTCTAATATCAGAAGAAAATGACCCCAAATGAAGCCCCAAAGCCTACATATTAAAATGGGGTCGGGTTATAAAAATAGGATAAATAAGCCTCCGAAATCGGGTCTGCGGTCGCATAATGGACAGCAAAAAAGAATGCGGGTCGCAAAATGCATCGCGGAACTGGTGCCCAAAACTGGGCTACACTGGTCCTGTTTGCGACAAAATTTGTGGTCGCAGATCAATTATGCGGACCGCATAATGGTTTTGCGATCGCAGAATTGACACAGGATTACATTTTTCGAGCCTTTGGTAATTTTATCATAACTTTGTGTAGGAATGTCCGAATGAAGAGCGGTTAAAAGCGTTGGAAACTAGACTCGAACACCTTTCATATGATAGGTTGTTCATCACATAAAACCTTATATATATTTAGATATTCTCGTTCAAAGTAGGGACTTGTGCGAACTCATTTGGAATCTTAGCCTATTATGAAATTTTCCAATTTGACTTAGACTTAGGCCTTTCCTAGGACCCCAAATTACTTACCATAAGACTTATACACTTATTTAACAAATCCAATTGATTCCCATCATGTTAATAGCACATAAAATATTATAATAAGCCTACCTGGCACCACGAAATCCTAAATTACTTAGCGAAATTTTTCGGGGCCTTACATTCTCCCCCGCTTAGGATCATTCGTCCTCGAATGAGAGGTGGAGGCCGCCCCAAACACCTAAAATAACATATATCTTTTCTAACCTACCTCTAGTTCCTAAATTTTGACTAACTCCAAAATTTTTCAAAAATTTCGGCAGAGTCTCCTTTGTAACTAGGCCTATCCACCTGGCAGAGAACCACCAAAACCATCCTAACCACTCATCGACAACTCGACAAAGCAACACAACATATATATCCATAATACTAATCTCAACATTACAAGTGCTACATTATCATAGTGATTGCTGAACATGGACTGCACATTTCTAAATCATAACACCTATAAGGTACCTTTCAAATCAAAACCAATTGTTATACAATCAAGCGGAAATACTTTCTTTCCACGACACTTTCGACCTTCAAGGTGGCCTCCTCGACTTACAAGCTTTGCAATAACACGTTTGCGGAAACAATCCCAACCTCCAAACTTATCTAACAAGGATGACAGCTAGATACCTCGCATAAGCTAACTATCCATTAACTTCACCTTCAATAATTTCCACCGGAATGATAAACAAAGGATCTACAACTACCTTCTTAGACATAGACATTTGAATGCACAAAGTATATGGGGAACAACTATAGGGAAACTTCATACTCCTAGTGCGGCCTAATGTGGACTACACTTATGCAACCTTCATTATCAGCTCACATAGCATCTTCGGGGGAAAATATTGAGAATAACCTGTTCACCCTCCTAAATTCTAAGTCTCTACGTGAACACCCACACTAAACATTTGATGACCTTCAACGATTACACTAAGATGTGCTATCATAAGCTGACCATAAAATTACCTATCGAATATATGTGATCACACGGGGATGCTCCCTCTTTTGACATGTTTAAACCTTCAATACCCAATAGATTTAATATAATGAGGAGAAACGGAGATCAAGATCAGGCTGGAATTATTCAAAAATCCATTAATGTGCTGAGCAGAGTATTTCATGAGGTTATATGCTAAGAGGCACGAAGATTACTGCTAACAATACTAACATGGTTAATCATTGTGACGACATCAATTATCAGACAAATGAGGCATATGGGTAACTAGTACATTGGCAATAGGAATCGTTAAGGAGGAATATTCAAGTACGTGACCCAGTCGTCTCCTAGAGTGTAGGGAAAATCTGTTTATCAAGAATGAGTATACTCTGGCACCTTGAATGCGATATGGGTTTCCAAATACATGAAGTTGAATTACACTCCTAACATTAACTGACACAAGGAATCTATGCCACAAGCCCCTGAGGAAGAAAAGAAGTTGAACACTTATGAGATTATCATATTTCAAACAGCTTAACCCTTCCTGATAATTGATCCTATATGAGATAACTAAAGATACAACAACTTGTCTTCCAGATATGTGCAAAAACCTGAAAGCATCTAATCTCAACCTTTCACGAGTGAAACCACGTAGCTAGGACATCTTAATATTGGGATGAAATCATGTATTGGTTAGAGGGGTTGTAATGGTTAACATGAGGCTCCAAGGGGAAATACAACTAGAACTCCTATCCATCCAGGGAGGTGGAATGCCAAGGATAGCAAGACTCCCCGCACATGGCAATGACATAGTTAATGATTCTAGAAGTTGAGTGTGTAAGGACAATGGAACCAATGAGATAGTATAAAATAATCATGGGAGGTTTGCAGATGTTGATAATGAGTTCTCTATGGATTTTGACTTGAGAAATACCCAGATGCTAATGAAAGAAAGAAAATCATGAGAAACATGCGTTGTGCTATGATAACCCCCAAAGGTGCGCTTGGTCTTGACGGAGAGCCTAGTAAGGGTCCTTATTAGAAAGGAAGTGTTACAATGACACATAGAAGGATATGTTCTCTCATGGTTATCGAACAAGTCTTGGGAAACTAGCACAATGAATTCACTAACTAAGGAACACAATTAACACATTTGTAGAGGTGTAAAGAGAAAATAAACATTTGTCATGAGCTGGACATGCTTCTGCTATATTAACTCCCAACTGCAGTACACGACCACATCACGGGCGACCACAATACTATGAACAAAGTGAGCTACTTACTGCGGGATTTCCCAAGTGGACACGAAAGTTATACTAAGATGGCGACACAAGTTCTTCCTATGACGGGGATGTGAGGATCTCAATTTTTCTGAGAGACTTTATGCACACGGTGACCAATTCGATTGACACGCACTCATATGATAGGTGCTAAGGTATGCTCTTATGTTACTAGACAGTGAGAAGGTTTCATGATGATACTCACAAGAGAGTAGAGTGACTGTTCAAACCATAGAAGCCATATACACCAGTGAGAAAAGGAGTGTCTCGAGAAGGATCGCAACACTGGGATGCTTTACATGGAACTTGACACCACATAGGTAAACTTTACGAAGGTGCATGCATAGGCACAAGTGGGCAGATGCTGTCCATTTAAATAAAATATTCTGTAAGAAATTCATCAGGTATAGTCCTTTGTTGAGAATTTAGGAAATGCAAGTGGGAAGTATTAATCCTAGAGTCATAACTCCATTCAAGGAAACAATTATAGAACTTAATTCCACAAGAATGTAAATAAGAGGATTTGTAATAGAGTGCATTCACGAATAATGTGTCTCGTTCAAAGAGTCGATACATGCAATGTTTTGTTATTCAATATCTTGTTAAGACCATGTTTATGAGAACTCTTCAATATGGATGTACATATACAACGAGTAGAAATTTTAATTTGACTCACTTAATGACTTTAGGTTGATAGGGCAATCGATACCCCTCGACTCCACATTACTGATATACTACATGATCTGGCGGTGCAGAGACATTAATAGGGACAAGGGTACTCCCCTTAGCAACAAATTCTACTAATCCCTCTAGGGCTCAATACATTCTTTTAACAAACCTTTGGGCAATCTCCTTCGGACTCAATGGTGGGATCAATCCCTCCTCACATTCTTCAAGTTCATGGATTATGGCATCAAGATTACTCATCTTGGGAATAAGACATAGCGAGGAAATTAGCTCCCTATCTTGAGCTCTACTGCACGATCTGGAGTATCAAAGAAGGGTGAAATTCCTAAATATCCAAATAGCCTCCAACTTATAGATGTGGTCGACTACACACCGATAAGGACTCTACTAGACACGGCTCCGAGACATCCTAGGACACTTTAAAACCTTCGGCTGTGATACCAAGTTTGTCACG
This sequence comes from Nicotiana attenuata, assembly GCF_001879085.1. Lineage (NCBI taxonomy): Eukaryota > Viridiplantae > Streptophyta > Magnoliopsida > Solanales > Solanaceae > Nicotiana > Nicotiana attenuata. The sequence goes on along the minus strand of NC_031991.1, from coordinate 20,277,678 downwards.
CCCCAAAATCCGAGGAGCGCGACCGGCGCTCAACCGAGTAAACCCGAGTGAGCAAGCCTGTTAGGTTTCATACTACCCAAATTCATCTTTGCATAAAGAGGAAATATGCACCATTAATCAAATTCTATAAACATGTATTTAACAATTTCCATTACATTTCCATTAGCAACTTCGTTCATAATATTGAAGATATACAAGTTTTATACATCATTGCCAAACATCATTATTTCTATTTTAATTCCAATACCCGACACTACCCATAACTTTTCTACGGAGCCTCTAAATACAACTGAAGAGTAATATGAAAATGCCAGCAACAACGCTCCGGCTATACCTCAAAATACAAAGTACATGATAAACAACAATACAGGACCCCGAAATGAAGTGGGGCTCACCAAGTCCGCTGAAAGGAAGATGCATCACTAGCTGCGACCAACACTACCTGCTATGGAAACACCTACATCCATTTAAAGATGTAGCGCCCCCGGCAAAAGGGACGTTAGTGCCATCGAGTAGCACTAGTATGTATAGCTAAACACCATCTCAATAGAAAGAGCTATCATACAAGAACAAAGAAATCATAAACACCTTCTCAATAGAAAGAACTATCTTACAAGAACAAAGAAATTATAATGATTCAACAAAAGCTTTAAACAATCACCATATCATCAAATAAAAGGAATCACATAGCTTTCACATAATTTCCATACCTCTAGGTTGGGACATTTCAAAACTTTTCATCATCATTCACAATACCACCGCTTTGTTGTGCGGAGTCTGAACACGGCCCGATCGGCTAAGCTGCCTCATTTGAGACATATACCTCAATCACTATTTCATTGTCACTTTCCGGGTTCAATATCAACACATTACCACCATGTGTGTAGCATGGCGTCCGATCACGGCCCGATCAGCTAAGCCGTCTTACCAAGACATTACCTCAATGAAAATTTCATTCTCACTTTCCGATTTCAATATCAGCACAATACCACCATGTGTATAGCATGGCGTCCGATCACGGCCCAATCGGCTAAGCCGTCTTAGCAAGACGTTACCCTTTTCCATTAATCACCTCACTTCAATTTTTGTTTCACATATATTAGTTCATCGGCACTTGGAGCCACAATTATCAAATCATGCTTGGCACTAGGCCACATTTCATAATTCGAGCTCTTTTTCCCCCACATTTCACATCAAATATCAATTTCAACAAAAAGCCATTTAATCCAAGATGTCATGTACACATGAGAGAAATCATGAATCATGGATATATACAATATTTCAGATATCATACACCTCAAGTTCTCGGCACGTTGGCCACACTCTATTTCCCAAATTCATTTGATTTATTTCAAATATCTTTATACATAGAGGATTTCACATAGTTTGGCATAACAATCTCAATTTAAACTTGACTTGAAATATAGGCATTTTAGCACATAGTTCACATTCTTCACATATTCTCAAATTACCAAGAATAGCATATTGAACACATTGAGATACACCTTTCATGTATACATAATTGCAACACCAATTCATGTAAAGTAACAATCAATACATCAATCCATTTTTAGTCTTACAGCATTTGCACAAGCACCAACGGAGCTCAATTTCTAAAAAGAGGGGTTTTTAGCCATACATACCTCAAAGAGCTTTTCCTTAAGTTTCTACAATCTACCAACACCGCTAGCAATAACAATATATAAGGAGATAGCGGGAATCGATTAATAATTAGGAAGATTACCCATGGTGTAACTCTCTTAGGAATTTCATCAACCACCTAACATGTGAAGTAGTCTACAAGGTCTAAAAATAGAAATTCCTTCTTCCCTCAACCAATTTTAAAGGAGCTATCCAAATTAGTTCTTTAGTATCACATACTACAACTTAGTCCCACATGCATGGCCTATTTCTAATCCCCGCAACATATTTGAACCCTTAACCTCTTACATGAAATCTTGGAAGAAGGACTTACCCAGATGGAGGACAATCAAATGGTTATCTTCCTTGATTCTTGAATACTTGAGCAAGATTTGGGTGATTATGAAGCTAGACTCCTTTTCTCTCTTTCTCTCTCTATATGCTCTAAACTCTCTCTAAAATCAGTAGAAAATGACCACAAATGAAGCCCCAAAGCCTATATATTAAAATGGGGTCGGTTTATAAAAATAGGAAAAATAAGCCTCCGAAATCGGGTCTGCGATTGCATAATGGACCGCAAAACAAGAATGCGGGTCACAAAATGCATCGCGGAACTGGTGCCCAAAACTGGGCTACACTGGTCCAGTTTGTGACCAGATTTGTAGTCGCAGATCAATTATGCGGACCCATAATGGTTTTGCGATCGCAGAAGTGACACAGGATCGCATTTTTCCCGCCTTTGGTAATTTGATCATAACTTTGTGTAGGAATGTCCAAATGACGAACGGTTTGAAGCGTTGGAAACTAGAGTCGAAGACCTTTCATATGATAGGTTTTTCATCACATAAGCCTTATATGTATTTAGATATTCTCGTTCAAAGTAGGGACTTGTGCAAACTCATTTGGAATCTTAGCCTATTATGAAATTTTCCATTTTGACTTAGACTTAGGCCTTTCCTTGGACCCCAAATTACTTACGATAGGACTTATACACTTATTTACCAACAAATCGAATTGATTCCCATCATGTTAATAGCACATAAAATATTATTATTAGCTTACCTGGCACTACGAAATCCTAAATTACTTAGCAAAATTTTTCGGGGCCTTACATCGAGCTACTAAAATCTTGGGATCATAAGACCTTAAAAGGGAAACCCTCATTTTTATAGGCCATGGGCACCCCACTCGGGGACTGACACTTTGAATAAGTTCGAAGTATAATAGAGAAACAAGCCCAAGAGGCAAATCTCAAGTTAAAGGCTACGGCCAAACCAACACGGCCCGGAGACGTCCGAATTCCATAATAAAATAGGCCTTCAAATATTTCCGTTAAGCCGGTTTAAAAGGCTACCAACGGCAAATTTATAAAGGGTTTCGATCACATCAACCCTCGAAAACCCTAAGGGGTACCGAATTGTTCGAACTACCGAACATGATTAACTTTCTAAGCCGAAAAGGGAGAAAAGCCGTTCTTTTTAAGGCCATATCGGCCTAATTCAAAAGCCTAGAGGCATTTTATTTTTGAGTTCGAGAAGTCATCCTCACTCAACTAAAACCTAAGGGTCATCTTACTTCGAGTTTGAGCAAGTACTCACTCGATTACAAATACTACATTAGTCTGACTTCGACCAAATTGCCTAAGCCTTGTACTCATGAGCAAGGCATGGACAAAACAGAATTTTCACAAGGTAGAAATTGAAATAAAGACAAGTCAGAAAGCAAAGAGACCTTTTATAAATATGAAAATATTTACAAGGACCGATCAGGGTCCTACACAAAAATCAAAAAAGAAAAATCCTAACTGCCCAATTTTCCTCGGGAGCTACATCCTCGCCATCGGGATCTCCTCCGCTCTCAGATCCACTCATACTCCCATAATCATTGTCATTAGAAGAAAGAAATGCTTCGGCTTTGGCTTCAAGCTCTTTCGCATACTTGATCTCGACAACAAGGTTGAAGCCATGAGCATGAATCTCCTTAAGAGTCTCTCTTCGAGACTGGCATTTGGCATGCTCGGCAACCCAGTATGCTCGAGCCTGAGCAGCATCAGCAACTTCTTTTGCTCGAGCTTGAGCAGCTTCAGCATCAGATCGCTAGAAGGCCACAATCGCCTCCGCGTCAGCCTTTACTTTTTCTGCCTCAGATCTAACCTTTGCAAGTTCTGCGGCCAATCGATCCTCGAGCTCCTATAGTTTCTTGGCTTGAGAAAAGCTTTCATCCCTCATGCCTCGAAGCTGACTTTTAGCCGATGACAGCTAGGTTCGAGCAGCATCATTCTTCGAGGTAAGGCGGTCCATGTTTTTTCTCTGCCCCAAGGTCTCCGCCCTCATCATGTTAACCTCCTCACGGAGCTGTTCGATCTTTTCGGCCTTCTGCTAAACATGTGAGATTGAAATGTTTGCTATCAACCTCAAACTAATAACATGAGCTTCTAAGATTTTCATTACCTGCTCAATAAGGTCGGTCTGCTCTTGGCGAGTCGTGGCCAATTCAGCTCGGAGGTCCTTGATCTCCTCTTTTTCTTGTCCACTGAGAAGTTTGAGGGCATTTCACTCCTCTGTGAGCCTTCAAAGATCGTCTCGGGATTTAGAAAATGCCTCCCGATGGAGTGCCAAGGCCTATGCAGAAAGAAGAAAGGAAATTAGACAAGAAGAAATAACTACAAGTGTGATATCGATGAGGGGAGTTGAGACTTACCCGACTCACGATTCGTTGTGCCTTATCAAAAAGACTTGATGCATCACTCGTGTCGATAGCATCTACAACTCCTATAAAGCAACCATTGAAAAGATCCTCCCCTTCATGGGCACTTTCCACATCGGGAGTCCTCACAGCTTGGGCATCCTGAATTACCTCCTCGGAAAATGAAGGGGAGTCAGCAAGTCTCCAATTATTATTGCCCCAAGTGAATCACTTGGGGCGTTCTCTTCATTTCGAAGGGCCCCGGACCCGGCCCTCTTAGACATGCCCACGAATTGCACATTCGGCGGGAGGCATCTTCGGCCTCCGACGACTCGGGGGCTTTGCCCGGGCCCTCTTCCAAGACCTCCTTGTTTGAGGCTGAATTTCTCCAAGACTCACCGACTCAGAAGCCTTTGGGGCCTCGGTGTCCCTCTTCATTCGGGCCACCAGCTCGGAGCCGTCGTCCTCATTTTCTTCTTCTTCCTCTCTTAGCCGCTAAACTACCTCTACAGGCAGGACGACAATGTTTTTCTTCGGCTTACGGGCCTTACTTTTCTTGTGCTTTGGGTGCTCGGAGGTCGAGACCCTTTTCCTCTTGTTATCCTTCATCGGTTTGGGGGCCGAGGGAGAAACCTCTCCCTCCAAGACGGGGGCCTCATGATAGCATTTTCTCCGAGGCCTGTATGAAAGGAAATCAAGTATGGAAAGAAATATTTCAGCAAAAATCATCACATACATGAAAGGGGGCTTACCATGATTTTTTGCCTCCCATCGGCCCCTTGCCAAATCACGCCATGAGCGCTCAGCATATGAAGAGGTCGAACCCGGGCTCCGAACACGTCTCGAGGTTAGGAATTGCATCGGGTATCCAAGAGACCGCTACACCATATAAAGGGATGTTGGTGAGAAGAAGCAAAGGAAACAAAACAATAAATGAAAGCCATAGGCGGGATTGTACTTACGCTTCATATTCCATTTCTTGGGAAATGTCATCTTCTCGGCCGGGATTAGGTTGGAAGTCTTCACTCGAACGAACCGGCCCATCTATCCTCGATCCTTGTCCTCATCAACACTCAAGAACAACACCTTGGTAGCTCGATGCTAAAGCCTTATTAGCCTTCCTCGATAGAGACGGGGGCGGTACAATCTGATGAGATGGTCGAGGTCGAGGGTGAAAGACATCCCTTCGACTTTGCTCGCGAAGAATCGGAGCAGAATGACAATTTACCAAAATGAGGGATGGATCTGACCTAGGGTTATTTGATATTGACGGCAAAAATCGATGATGACGGGACCGACAGGGCCCAACGTGAAAGGGTAAGTGTAAACACATAGAAACCCTTTCACATAGGTAGTGATGTCTTCTTCGGGGGCCAGAATCACCACCTCTTTATCCTCCCAATTGCAGTCTTTTTTCACCTACTCAAGGTCACCGTCACTTATTGAGCATATATATATATCTGGACATTGGCTCACATCGACCAGGGACCGACGAAGTTTTATCGAATTTGAAGTCGGAAGCAAGTTCATACCCCCCGGGAACACACTCCTCAGGGCGTGGCTCCACCGGTGTTTTATCGCCGACCGGCCGCAATAAAGAAGCTTTTTCCTTTTGAGGAACATTTTTTGATGTTTTTGCCATTTTTGTATAAGTTTAAAGAAAGAAGAAGAGAATAAGGCTTGGTACTTTGAGGGAAGGTTGATAACGAAACATAGAGATTATGCAGAACGAAAAAGCTTAAGGGATTATAAGGATGTGAAAGTAAAGAATGAATCAATGAGAGAAGGGCATATTTAAGGGATTCACGGCGACTGTTCAAAGGCACTAGTGGCCGACCACCAACCGACGCTCTTTAATGACTTTGGGAACTGTACCGACGCGACGCTTTGATTGCTTCCGCCGCATACATCACGAGGATGAAGTCATGACTGGTTGAGGTAAAAAATCGAACGCTCAATTCTTTTCTTCTCATTAAACTCTAAGAAATGAGGGGACTAACTATATACGGTTAAAACCGGGCCTACCCGATTTTACTATTTGATCGAGACTAGGGAATTGAATCGAGGGTCAGCCTCATAGTGGATCAGACCAGAGCACGAAGACAAGGTATCGAGTTCGAGAACTGAGGTACCTGTCATGATCGAGACCAAATATGGCCGACTTCAAAAAAAGCGCAATAAAGGAAAAGTGAGATATCCGTGACCGGTCAAAGATCACGGCAGAAATCCCAAAAAGATCAAATCAAGGGCGAGTGTTTAGGCTAATCATGGGATTTACTTCCACAATTAGTGTATACGGTCGAAATCAGGCGTGCTTGATTTCCCAGGCTTGAGGGGTTGCCTTAGGTCCGAGTTCAAGTAAGTTCGCATTCGAGGTCGACAGACTAGACTCGGGCTCGAGGACGGAATGCAATGCCCGAAGATGGGAGTGCGAGGAATACCGAAGTTATGTATGCTCGACCCCGAAATTGTACCGTTATGGATTTGTAACAGAATGAGCTAGATTCCTCCCACGTCCCCAAGATCATGCCGCAAATCCCGAAATAGGATTGTACGATTCCGTACTAGGTGGTTAGATAGCTGTACCAATAATATTCCTTACTGTAAATAGAAATGTACATTATTTAGGGTTCCTCTATTATATAAAGGGGACCCCAATCATTTGTAACATCATCTAATCATTGGCAAAGAATATACTCTCTACTTTTTGCTTACTGTTCATCAGAATTGTCACCTCTTTATTGATCTTATTTTATTGTTCATGGTCCATCTCGAGGTCACTAAGCTTTAGGTCGCCACTACATTTGTTTGATTCACTTATTTCATTCATTTCTACTTCATATTTCTAGATTATCAATTAGAATAGAACTAAATCACATATCTTTAAAACCACAAAACAAATTTAATTGTTACTCATATTTTTGAGATAAACTGTTTGGCGCCCACCGTGGGGCTAAAGATAATAGTGATTATTTCTTTACTGATTTTCATTACACATGTTAATTTTACACTCTTTCTTGTCAAGAATTAATTATTCTCAAGCTAAAACATGTCTAGCTCACAAAATGCACCTATTCATGACAACGAAGTTCTTGGAGAAAACAACAATATAGGGGTCGCTGTACCACCAATAAACCATGGGAAAGTGCGAAATAAGGAACCAGTTGATGTTAGTTCACACATTCCTCTAAACGCGGATTTAGGCACAGACCCCGGAGGGAGTGTACGCAGGGAAGCCCGACCTGGTGGCCAAGGAACACAAGGAGTGTGTGATGGGGGAATCAGCCTCCAAGTGATAATCGAGATGCTGCAAGCTCAACAGCTTGCCATTGCTCAACTTCAAAGTCAAAATAAGACTCTGAGTGCAGCTGAACATGAAAACACTCGACGTGCTAAACCAGCACCAGAGAGGTCAAACGGAAATGACCCGGGGACTGACCCCACCATTATGAAGATGCTCGAAGAGCTCAACAAGAGGATCGAGTCCGGAGAAAAGAAGATTGAAGACAATGACAAAAAGATGGAAACTTATAACTCCCGTGTTGACAAAATACCGGGAGCACCTCCAGTTTTGAAAGGATTAGATGCCAAAAAGTTCATACAAAAACCATTCCCTCAGAGCGCGGCTCCGATGCCTATTCCTAAAAAGTTTTGCGTGCCCGATATACCAAAATATAACGGGACAACCGACCCTAAAGAGCATATTACCTCATACACTTGCAGGATCAAAGGGAATGATTTGAATGACGATAAGATCGAATAAGTCTTGTTGAAAAAGTTTGGAGAAACATTGTCGGAAAGAGCTATTATTTGGTATCACAACTTACCTCCTAACTCTATCGATTCATTTGCTATGTTAGCAGATGCCTTCGTGAAAGCACACGCTGGGGCCATAAAGGTGGCCACAAGAAAATCAGACGTCTTCAAGATAAAACAAAGGAGTGACGAGATGTTGAGGGAGTTCATGTCCAGGTTCCAGAGGGAGCGAATGGAGTTACCACCGGTCTCGGATGACTGGGTAGTACAAGATTTTATGCAGGGTTTGAATGAAAGGAGCTCGTTCGCGTCCCGGCAGTTAAAGCAGAATCTGATCGAGAATCCAGTTGTGATGTGGTCAGGTATGCACAACCGTTATCAATCAAAAATCAGGGTCGAGGACGACCAATTGGGAGCCCCCTCGGGTTAAGTTCTTCCTAACAGATTCGCAGCCAAACCCCCGAGGGATACGGACAGGGAATAAAGGTCAAACAAGGAGCAGTATCAGCCGTATGTCGATCGAAGAAACAACGGCTCGAGTTGAAACACCCCCAGAAATGATAAGAGAAACAATCGAGGTCAATGTTCTCGAGGACTCATGAGTAAGAGCGGGTTCGATAAGCATACCGACCCCGTAGAGGTACCTCGATTGTCGGAATACAACTTCAGCATAGACGCGTCGGGGATTGTGTCAGCTATTGGAAGAATCAAAGACACCAAGTGGCCCATGCCTATACAAACCGATCCTTCTAAAAGGAACCCAAACCATATGTGCAAATATCATGGCACAGATAGTCATAGAACAGAAGATTACAGGCAGCTAAGGGAAAAAGTGGCTCGGTTGTTCAACGAGGGTCATCTTCGAGAATTTCTAAGTGATCGAGCCAAGAACCACTTCAGAGGGAGAGATGCAAGAAAAAATGAGCAGGAAGAACCACAACATGTAATCCACATGATCGTTGGCGGTGTCGACGTCCCTCAAGGACCTGTGTTCAAACGCACCAAGGTATTGATCACTAGAGAAAAACAGACTCAGAGCTATGTGCTCGAGGACGTCTTATATTTTTCTGACGAAGAAGCACAAGGCATATCCCAATCTCACAATGACGCCCTGGTAATCGCTATTTTTTTAAAATAAAATTCAAGTTAAACGTGTTCTAGTGGATCCAAGTAGCTTGGCAAACATAATCCGATCGAGGGTCGTGGAATAGCTAGGCCTACAAGATCAGATTGTACCTGCGTCTCGGGTCCTAAATGGCTTCAATATGGCAAGCGCAACGACAAAGGGGGAGATAACCCTACTAGTAAACGCAGCCGGAACCATACATGGCATAAAATTCCATGTCATCGAAGACGACATGAGGTTTAATGCACTCCTCAAAAGACCATGGATACACAACATGAGGGCAGTGCCTTCAACTCTTCACCAAATGATGAAATTCCCAACAGAGGAGGGAGAGAAAACATTTTACGGGGAGCAACATGCTGCAAAGGAGATGTTTGTAGTCGAGGAGGTCATACCGATACCAGAGACTTTAACCTCGGAGAAATCGAGCACCAAAGGTAAACAAGCGGCTAAATAAAAATCACCGTCCCAACCTCGACGGAATCGGAGCAACAGGTAATCGAGGACGAAGAAGAGGATTTCCTTACTCCCCGAACCTTCGTCATTCCCAAAGAGTCTAATGCAACCAAGTCAGCTGTCAAGGAGCTGGAGCAGGTCATACTGATCGAATACATGCCCGAGAGAAAGGTATACCTAGGAACGGGATTAACCCCCGAACTCAAGAAAAAACTCATTCAATTTCTTATTGATAATATGGATTGCTTTGCTTGGTCCCATTTAGACATGAAAGGGATTCCACCAGAAATCACCACACATCGGCTAAGCATCGACCCCAGGTTCAAACCGGTAAAGCGAAAAAAGAGGCCCAAGTCCGAGGTGAAACATGCGTTCATAAAGGACGAGATAACCAAACTTCTTAAAATAGGGTCTATTCGGGAGGCAAAGTACCCCGAATGGTTAGCCAATGTAGTAGTAGTTCCTAAAAAAGGGAAATAAACTTAGAATGTGTGTAGACTATAAGGACTTGAACAAAGCATGCCCAGAAGACTCGTTCCTACTGCCCAACATCGATCATATGATCGATGCCACGGCCGGCCACGAGATCTTAAATTTTCTCGACGCCTACTCCAGGTACAATCAGATTCAGATGAACCCAGAGGACCAGGAAAAGACTTCGTTTATTACTGAAGTTGGAGCTTATTGTTACAACGTAATGCCCTTCGGGCTAAAAAACACTGGAGCTACATATCAACGCGTAGTCAACAAAATGTTCGAAGAACAAATAGGTAAAATAATGGAAGTTTACATCGATGATATGTTGGTTATGTCCCTGCATGCAGAGGACCATTTAACTCATTTGCAGGAAGCATTCAACATTTTGAGAAAATACAACATGAAGCTTAACCCGGAGAAATATGTCTTCGGAGTTGCTCAAGTAAGTTCCTTGGCTTCATGGTGTCGAATCGGGGTATCGAAATTAACCCCGATAGGATCAAGGCCATCAAGGATATCACGGTTGTGGATAGCGTGAAGGCCGTATAAAGGCTAACGGGACGAATTGCTGCCGTGGGTCGGTTCATTTCGAGGTCGTCAGATCGGAGTCACTGGTTCTTTTCCTTGCTCAAAAAGAAAAAGGATTTCGCATGGACCCCTGAATGTCAGCAAGACTTAGAAGAATTAAAACGATACCTATCGAGCCCACCTTTGCTTCACACCCCGAAGGTAGACGACAAACTTTACCTATACTTAGGAGTATCTGAGATAGTGGTAAGTGGTGTACTCGTTCGAGAAGAGCAAGGTACTCAATTCCCTATTTATTATGTAAGGCGGACTCTAGGAGACGCTGAAACTAGATACCCTCACTTAGAAAAATTAGCATTTGCATTGGTAAGCGCATCTAGAAAGCTAAAACCATATTTTTAATGTCATCCTATATGTGTATTAACCCCTTACCCCCTTCGAAGTGTTTCGCATAAGCCCGAGCTATCAGGCCAATTGGCCAAATGGGTCGTCGAACTTAGCGGGTACGATATCGAGTATCAACCCCGAATGGCTATCAAGTCTCAAATCCTAGCTGACTTCGTGTCCGATTTTACACCGACCGTCGTACCCGAAGTGGAGAAAGAACTCCTGCTAAGTTCGGGTATATCATCGGGGGTACGGACCCTTTCCATAGACGGTGCCTCGAATGTGAAGGGGTCCGGGCTCGGCATTGTCTTAAAGCCGCCTACGGGCGGTAATATTAGAAAATCTATCAAAACATCAAGGTTGACTAATAATGAGGCTGAGTATGAGGCCATGATTGCAGGTCTCAAACTAGCTAAAGGCTTGGGAGCAGAAGTCATTGAAGCCAAGTGCGATTCCCTGTTGGTGGTGAACCAAGTGAACAAAAGTTTTGAAGTTGCAATAGATAGAATGCAACGGTACTTGGATAAGCTACAGGTAACTCTTCACCACTTCAATGAGCAGACTCTGGATCATGTGCCTCGAGAACAAAATAGCGAGGCCGATTGACTTGCTAATCTAGGATCCTTTGTCGAAGAAGATGACATCGTCTCGGGGACTGTCGTTCAGTTATGGAAGTTTGTGGTTGAGGTCATGCCGAAATAAATTCAACAAGTTTGATGTGGGACTGGAGGAACAAGTATATCGGCTATTTGAAAAATGGAAAACTCCCCTCAGACCATAAAGAATCGAGGGCCTTACGGAGCAACGCTGCTAGGTTCGCATTAGATGGAGATGGAACGTTGTACAGGAGGACGTTCGATGGACCATTAGCAGTGTTTTTGGGGCCGGAGGACACCGATTATGTTCTACGAGAAATCCACGAAGGTACTTGTGGGAATCACTCAGGCGTTGTGTCTCTGGTTCTAAAAATCATTAGGGAAGGATATTTAGTCAACGGTTTACACCGATGATCCATCAGCCCGGAGAACAACTCCACTCGGTCCTATCCACGTGGCCTTACATGAAATGGGGGATGGACATAGTCGGCCCTCTACCAGCGGCCCCAGGTAAAGCTAAATTTATTTTGTTTATGACTGATTATTTTTCTAAATGGGTGGAAGCACAGGCCTTTGAAAAGCTTATAGAAAAAGAAGTTATTGACTTCATTTGGGACCACATCATATGCCGGTTCGGGATACCTATCGAGATTGTATGTGAAATGGAAAACAATTCATCGGCAGCAAGGTAACGATGTTCTTTGAAGCACACAAAATAAAGAGGGTATTATCAACACCGTACCACCCAACTAGAAACGGACAGGCCGAGTCAATAAACAAAACTATCAATCAAAACCTGAAGAAAAGGTTGGATGATTCAAAGGGGAAATGGAGAGAAGTTCTACCCGAGTTCCTTTAAGCATATCGAAAAACATCGAAGTATAGCATTGGGGCTACCCCGTTTTCATTAGTATATGGCTCCGAGGCCCTTATCCCTGTCGAGGTCGGAGCACCCAGCGCCAGGTTTCAGCATGCATCGGAGGATTCAAATCACGAGGCCACGAATACTAGCCTCAAGTTATTAGATGAGAAACGAGAAGCAGCGCTCGTTCGGATAGCCGCGCAGAAGCAAAGGATCCAAATATACTACAATAGACGGGCTAACCTTCGACACTTCGAAATCGGGGACTTAGTTCTATAGAAAGTCACCCTCAATACTCGAGATCCGAATGAAGGAAAAATGGGCCCGAATTGGGAGGGACCGTCCCGAGTCCTCGGAGTTGTCTGTAAAGGATCGTACAAACTTACCACAATGGAAGGTGAACAACTGCCGAACAATTGGAACGCATCGTTACTCAAACGATACTATTGCTAAGGTATGAATGTATCTTTCTTGTCCATTTGGATTTGAAACTAACTTATTGCATATGTTCGATCGAAGCTATCGAAGGCACCTTTTTACACGAAGGCCTTAGGTTTTAAAGCATGTGTTGTGCTCTTTTTCCCTTAGATCGGATTTTGTCCCAAATGGGGTTTAACGGCAAGGTTTTTAACGAGGCAACAACTATATGCTACCTAAGGAGAACTCAACAGTTTCCAAGGCTTCTTTTCAATCAACCTCGAATACTGGGGGGCATCACCCTCGGAGGTCATATTTTCGAGGAAAATACTTCACGCCTAAAAGGGCCTCGATAGGAAAACTTTGTAATGGGCCAAACGGTCAGATGAACCATGTCCATATAGAATAGTCAAGCCCCGATGGTAAAACATGTATGCATGTATCAATTAATTGAAGAAGCATTCTGTTTATATCAAAAACACTTTGTGTCTCAAAGAAGTCTACTATTGTACGAGCTCTACACTTATAATCCTACGGGAAACGGCTCAAGAGCCAAAACACGAATGCAACCCCATGATACTCGGGGACTGTCATCGACAGTCGGCACATCCGAGTCATCGAAAACTCGGACTCATATGACCTAAAAGAGGCATCCCCTCGATACAAAGGCCAAGGCCAATATAGTCGGGGACTAACTTTTCGAACAAGTTCGAAAGGTTAGCGGGAAACAAGTCCAAGGGACATACCCGAAGGCTACATCCATATTAAAGACTATGGTCATATAAAAATGCTACGGTCGAAATAATGCGGCTCGGAGACGTCCCAATTCCTCCATAAATTAAAGGCCTTCAAGCACTTTGAACAAACCGGTTAAACCAGGCTACCGTCGGCAAAAGCGAAAAATAAAGGGCTTCGATAAAATCAGCCCTCGAATAACTTAAAGGCTTCGATAACATCAGCCTTCGAAACAACCTCAAGAGGTATTTGAATATGTTTACATAAAAAAATTACTAATAAGGTTCCGATACGTCGAACCTTCGTAAAACCCAAACAGGTACAAAAAACACATGCTAAGGCATACCAAAATTTTCACTAAGTCTTTTAGCCGAAAAGAGGGAAAAATTATAGCCACTTTAGAGGCTGATTCGGCCTAACTTAAAGAGCCTAAGGGCCAACCCCAAACAGCCTAAGGGCCAACCCCAAACAGCCTAAGGGCCAACCTAAAAGAGCTTAAGGGCCAAAATATATAGGGTTCAAGATCTTGCTTTCACTTTACTCGGGCTCAAAAGTCCCGACATCCCTAGCTTGCATCAAATAAATTTATACTTAGCTAGAGGATTAACAAAAACCTTAAGGGGTATTATATTGATCAATAAACACCTAAGGGTTTATTATGTTTTGAGTCCAAACCAATACTCAGATCGATCATTTGAGTTGTACAGTCGGATATTCCACGAATGAGGACAAAATAAAATTCAAACAAAGAGGTCGTTTTGTATTTCCAAGAGATGTTTACAAAAGATATTTACAAAAACAACGAGGGGTCCTTGCACAAAAACACAAAAAGAAAATAAAGAAACTTAAATCTACTTCGGGGCAACATCTTCGGCAGCTGCGTCTTCGGGAGCCGCGTCTTTGAGAGCCTCATCCTCGGGGACTTCATCTTCGTCTCCTCCACTCTCGGAGCCACTGGCTGAATCCTCGTCATCCGAAAGCAAAGTGGTAGCCTCTTCTTCCAAAGTCTTTGCCCTTTCAATATCGGCTAAGAGATCAAAGATGCGAGCATGCACCTCTTCGAGGGTTTCTCTCTGGGACTGTCGCCTGGCATGGTCAAGTGCACATGATAGCTTAACCTCAGCCGCAGCAGAGATCTCTTTTGCCCGGGTGTTAGCTGCTTAGGCATCAGCTCGATACGAAGATATAAATGCCTCTGCTTCAGATTTGGCCTTAGCGAGCTCAACAGCAGATTTAGCTTCAAGCTCCTCGATTTTGTGGCTCTGAGCCATGCTCTCCTCCTTCACACTTTGAAGTAGACGGTCCATGCCTTGCCTCCACCCTAGGGTCTCGGCCTCTTTCATCTTGAGCTACTCTCGGGGCTGCTCCACCAGATCGCCCTTTTGTTGAGCCTGCAAAGTCAAAATGTTAGCCGATCAATCGGGCAAATAGTTATCAAAACCTCAAAGGGTATATTACATTTTCAATAAGCTCGGTCTGTTGTTGACGAGCCTTTGTCAGTTCGGCTTGAAGATCACTGATTTCCTCCTCTTTCTTGACATAGAGGGTTTTAAGACCGTCTCTCTCTTCCGAGATTTTCTTAAGTTCAGCTTCGCATCGAGCAAGCACAGCTCGAGACTTGGAGAATGCTTCTTTATGGAGCGTCACAACCTTCAGAAAAAGGGAGAAAGTTAGACTTAGAACAACAAGGATAAAGCGCAGGCGTAATTTTGAAGGACAGAAACTTACTTGTTTAAAGAGCAGATGGGCCTCGCCGAAAATAAAAGAAGCATCTGGATCGGGGCCATCTTCGATCCCTGCAAGGTATTCTCGAAAGATATCATTCACTTCTTGGCTCATCCCCACATCAGGAGTTCCTATGTTCCGAGCATCTCGGAATTGCCGCTTAGAGAACTCAGGACCAGGTGGTGACTCATCCATGTTGATTACCTTAAGTGATCCACTCGGGACGTTTTCCTCTCTTTGAAGGGCCTCGTGATAGGGCCCCTTGGCCTCACCCTCCAAATGAGCTCAGAAACGAGGTGCTCTTTTGATGTTCGATGGCTCGGGGACTTTGCTCGAACTCCCCTCGGAGATCTCTTCAGTTCTAGAATGAACTGTTTCAGATCAGCGGTTCGGCAGATTTCGAAGCGACAATGCTCCTCTTTTCCCGAACTACCAATAGGCAGTCATCGTCTTCTCCTTCTTCATCCTCATCCCGAAGGTGTTGGGCCGTCTCTGAGGATAGTACCACAGTATCGGCCTTAGGCTTTCGAGCCACACTTTTCTTTGGCTTCGGGGGCGACCCCCTCTTTCTCTTCTTTTCTTTGGAAGTCTTGGAGATATCTTCTTCACCAGGCGGGGGCGGCCGCATAGCACGACATCTCCGAGGCCTGCATAAAGACAAAGTAAGTATTTCACTAAGAAAAACAAGTAAACAAACAAGAGAACTCATCATGGTTTTAAGCCTCCCATCGACCTTTGGCCAGATCACGCCAGCGACACTCTGCTTACGAGGAGGTAGAGGCTAGTTTTCGAACCCAACCTTCGAGGTCAGGGACCGCACCGGGGAACCAAGCGATAGCTACACCGTCGGAAAGGGGTTAGATCAAGAAAAAGATGAAGTCGAGAAAGAGAAGAGGGAGCAGGGTATAAAGTTACTATCGATAAGCATGTACTTACATTTCATGTTCCATTCTTCGGGGAATGGCATCCTCTCCGCAGGAATCAGGTCAGAGTTCCTCACTCGGACAAACCGGCTTATCCACCCTCGGTCTTTGTCCTCATTGATGCTGGAGAAGAGGGATTTCTAGGATCGGCGTTGCAGCTTTATCAAGCCACCTCGATAAAGGCGAGGGCTATACAGCTTGATCAGATAGTCGAGGGTAAAAGGCATCCCCTCGACCTCGCTCGAGAAGTATCTGATCAAATTAACGATTCGCCAGAATGAAGGGTAGATCTGGCCAAGCGTCTCTTGGTATTATTGGCGAAAACCAAGAATGACTGAATATGTGGGACCAAGAGCTGGATTTGCGCGACCCAGCGTGAATGGGTAGGTATACACGCTTAAGTACCCCGCTTTGTATGTAGTGATGTCCTCGTCGGGGGAAGGGATCACTACATCTTTGTTCTCCCAGTTGCAATCCTTTTTTACCTACTCAAGCTCGTCTTTGGTTATCAAATAGATGTATCGGGACATAGGCTTACATCGGCCTGGTGTCGATACAGGTTTCTCAATTTTGAAATCGGATGTTGATTCACACGGCGGGGGAATACACTCCTCGATACGAGGTGGCACCACCATTTTACTTTTGGCCGGCCGCGATGATGAAGAGGCTTTTTCGTTTTGAGGAACAAATTTAGATGTTTTCACCATTATGGTGTAGAAATTCAGAGAGAAAGGGTTGACGATGAAGTAAGGGAAAGTTAAAGAGAAGGATGAACTCAGAGAAGTTGAAGGAGCTAATGAGATTTTGAAAACGATTAGAGAAATAAAGTTTGCAAAAGTTGTGAAGTTGTCCTATTTAAAGAAGTCACTCAAGCATATTGGGGAAGACAAATAGCAGACCGTCAGCTGCCTCCCATTAATGACTTTGGGAACTTCACGAAAGCGACCTTTCAGTCACTTCATGTGATAACCCAAAAGGTCATCACTTGTCTTTAAATTACATTATATGTTTTTGAGGCCTTGAAAACCTCATTTAGAGTTGCCTCAATTTGCGTGCGCAGTCCGGGCGCGTCGCCAGATAGCTTAAATATGAAAATCTGTGAAAAATGACAAATTTTGGCTAATAAATGAATTAATTTGACTTCGGGTTAATATTTTAGGTAAACGGACCCGGACCCGTGATTTGACGGACCCGGAGGGTCCGTAGGAGAATATGGGACTTGGGCGTACGCCCGGAATCGAATTCCGAGGTCCCAAGCCCGAGAAATGAATTTTTAAAGTAAATTGTTTTCTGAAATTGTTTGAGGAAATTTGAAATGTAATTTGATTAGAACATGTTAGTATCGGGCCCGTATTTTGGTTCCGGCACCCTGTACAAGTCTTATATATGATTTAAGATGTTTCTGCGAAATTTGGTGAAAAACGGACGTTGTTTGACGTGATTCGGACCTAAATTGCTAAAGTTGATGTTTTATGAAGTTTGAGAAAAATCCTTTGATTTTGAGGTTTAATTCGTTGTTGTTGAGGTTATTTTGGCGATTTGATCGCACGGATAAGTTTGTATGAAGTTGTTGAGTTAGTACCTATGTTTGGTTAGGAGCCCCGAGGGCTCGGGTGTGTTTCAGATGTGATTCGGGAAGGTTTGATCATAGGAAAAATTGCAGAAAATCTTCAACGGGTGCTCAGGCCTGTTGTTCTCCGCGATCGCGTAGTCACTTTCGCGATCGCGTAAGTTAAATGGGGACAGGGGAGGATTTTTCCATCGCGAACGCGAAGCCACAGTCGCGAACGCAGAGCCTTGGGGATTTGCTCATCGCGAACGCGACCTGTATGACGCGAACGCGTAGAGTTAATTGGAGGGGGGCTGGGATTTGGTCGTTCTTCTACGCGAACGCGTAAGATCGTCTGCGAACGCGAAGGTCAGGGGGGTCAACCCTTCGCGAACGCGTGGAAGGACTCATGATCGCGTAAGTCCACTTATTGGCAGCCCTTCGCGATCGCGACAGTGTTCTCGCGAACGCGGTGAACACTGTCGCCCAGCACTTAAAACAGTAGCTAATACGGGAATTGTTTAAAATTTCATAACTTCTTCATCTCAACTCCAAATTGGGCAATTTTTGAAGGAGGATTTCACCACAAATTCGTAGGTATATAATCTTAGACTCATTTTCTTCATTTTCCATCAACACCCATTAGATTTCTAGGTCTAAATCATGTGAATAAGGGTAGAAAATTAGGGATTTGTGCAGAACTAAGGCTTTTTGATTAATTGTGATTTAGACCTTGTTTTGGGGTCGAATTCTGGAAAGAATTATATATTTGGGCTCATGGGTGAATGGGTGATTTGATTTTGGTCCGAACCTCGTGTTTTGACCAAGCGGGCCCGGGGTCAATTTTTTGGGTTTTTGGGAAGAATGATTAGAAAGCTATAATTTAGCATTGGGATTGGATTGTTTAGCATTTATTGATGTTATTGAATCTATTATGTATAGATTCGATTGGGTTGGAGCCGAATTTGATGGGAAGGCGGTATTTGAGGCTTGAGTTGGTCGTGGAAGTTCGAGGTAAGTGTTTGGTCTAACCTTAGCTTGAGGGATTAGTAGTTGAGTCCTATTTGCTATGTGGTAATTGTTGAGTACGACGTATAGGCATGGTTACGAGTATCTATACGTTGATGTCTAGCATGCCCGTGGGTCTTATATTGTGATTTTCATGACTTCGTTGTATCTTTCATGTCTTGGTGATGGTTTCTATATGTTGTGTAAAGTTTGTGGAAGGAATTGTGACCTATGAACATTTAAGGAGCGTTGGCTCAAGTTGTGTAACGAATTGTGAAAGCGTAAGTGATAATTGAATCTCTAGAGCATTTTCTCGAGATATAAAGTGAATTGTGAAGTAAAAGTGAGAAAGAAAGGAAGTTATTATGTTGACACCCTTGCCTGGCTAGTGTTGATTTATTGGTTATCTCCCTTGCCGGGATGTTGATATTACTGATGTTGTTCCCTCGCCGGGATTTATTTGTTGAATTGTTGCTCCCTTGCCGGGATCTTTATTGCAATTTAATTTATTCCCTTGCCCATTGTTTGTGATTGTTGTTTGGGTGAGGAAGAGAGTTAAAGCACGAAGGGTGATGCCGTGCCGCACGATGTACCATTCCGTGCCTATTATATTGATTTCATGGTGAGGAAAGATGTAAAGCACGAAGGGTGATGTCGTGCCGCATGATGTACCATTCCGTGCCTATTATATTGATTCTTATGGTGAGGACGAGAGTAAAAACACGAAGGGTGATGCCGTGCACTTGTCCTTGATTTCCCTGATTCTTGCCGATAATTGAGTTATATTGTCCTTTACGTTTATTTACTGATTTTCTGTTGTTACTTGCTTTTATTTCGAGGTTATAGATTCCCTTAACCTATTTGCCTTGTGATTGTTGTTTGGGTGAGGAAGAGCGTAAAGCACGAAGGGTGATGCCGTGTATTATTTTGGTGAGAGAGAGCAAAAGCACGAAGGGTGATGCCATGCACTTGTCTTTGATTTCCTAATTTCTATTGATAGCTGTGTTACGGTTTCTCTACACTAAATTGTTGGTTTCCTGTTGATACTTATTGTACCCCGCAGCATGATTTCCCCTTCCTATTTTCAATTGAACTGTGGTGATCCTCATATTTATTTGTTGCTCTTCTGTTACTATTCGATGTTTCCCCGCAGCATGTTTTCCCCCTCCCATACTTGACCGTATATGACTGTATCTTTCTGTACTTCTTTTCCACTGTATATAGTTGAATTGCACAGGTTTATTTGGTAGTCTGGTCCTAGCCTCGTCACTACATCGCCAAGGTTAGGCTAGGCACTTACTAGCACATGGGGTCGGTTGTGCTGATACTACACTCTGCACTCTTTTGTGCAGACCCCAGTGTTGTAAACTTCGGACCGTAGGTTGGAGGCTATTTTCAGTTCACACGGAGATCCAAGGTAGACCTGCAGGCGTCCGCAGGCCCTGGCGTCTCCTCCATCGTTATTTCCTGTTTCGTTTTCCTTTTATTCAGAAACACTGTACTGTTATTTCTTCAGACCTTGTTTGTAGGAATCTTAGACCGTCTGTGACACTGTAACACCAGGTCTTGGGTGGTTAAGGCTTAAGTATTTGTAATAGATACATTTTTTCATATATGTTATTGTTGTCTTCCGATTAAATTTGAATTTCCGCTGTTATCACGTTATCACCTTATAATTGTTAAAAAGAAATGATTGGTTAATGAAGTATTTAGATTAAAGGTTTGGCTTGCCTAGCTCACATTAGTAGGCGCCATCACGACTCCCGAGGGTGGGAAATCCGGGTCGTGACACTTCAGCCACTAACATAACAAGATTGGCACTAGGATAGAGGCATCGGAGCATTGAAGATCAAATCGTTTCGTATCGACCTGCTCTAAGAAACGCAGGGACTATCTGTATACGGTAAAAATCAGGCACGCTCGATTTCCCAGGCTCGAGGGGTCGCCTTAGGCCCGAGTTCATGTAAGTTCGTGTTCGAGGTCGACACACTAGACTCGAGCTCGAGGACGGAATGCAATGCCCGAAGATAGGAGTGAGAGGAATACTGAAG
The DNA here is from genome assembly GCF_001879085.1 of Nicotiana attenuata. Taxonomy (NCBI): domain Eukaryota; kingdom Viridiplantae; phylum Streptophyta; class Magnoliopsida; order Solanales; family Solanaceae; genus Nicotiana; species Nicotiana attenuata. Next base: position 20,256,756 of record NC_031991.1, on the reverse strand, counting down.
TTAAGTATGCTCGACCCCGAAATTGTACCGTTATGGATTTGTAACAGAATGAGCTAGATTCCTGCCATGTCCCCAAGATCATGGCGCAAATCCCGAAATAGGATTGTACGATTCCGTACTAGGCGGTTAGGCAGCTGTAACAATAATATTTCTTACTGTAAATAGAAATGTACCTTATTTAGGGTTCCTCTATTAAATAAAAGGGACCCCAATCATTTATAACATCATCTAATCATTAGTAAAGAACATACTCTCTACTTCTCGCTTACTGTTCATCAGAATTGTCCTCTCTCTTTATTGTTCTTATTATATTGTTCCTGGTCCATCTCGAGGTCACTAAGCTCGAGGTCGCCACTGCTGAGTAACATTTGGTTTGATTCATTTATTTCTTTCATTTCTACTCCATTGTTCTTGATTATCAATTAGTATAGAACTATATCGCATATCAGTAAAACCACAAATCAAATTTAATTGTTACTCGTATTTTCGCGGTAAACAATAAGAATTGTGCCATAGATAGGATTTCTCTACTATATAAAGAGGGTTCTAATTATTTTGTAAGCACTTTACACTTTGAGATATCAAAGCAATATAACGCCTTTCCCTTAGTTCATATTCTTGTTCATCAGCTTGTTATATTTTAAATGTTCTTGCACCAATTAGCTCGAGGGATGAATTTTGTTCAAATACTGGTTTTCTTTATGTTGTTGTTAATTTCTATTACTAATCTTTGCATTTAACAATTGGTTTTAGGTGAAATCACGTGTCCCTAAGACCACATTATAAGTTTAATTGTTATCGAATTTTAAGGGTAAACAACCATATGTATCGATTATGCAAAGGCTGTGGAGCATTAGCTGGTCGTTTTGAGTATTAGAGTCTCGTTCTGCTATTTGATGCTTCTCATAGTTTCTTTTGTTGTTTAGTGCTTACGGGGATGGTTGGTTGGTTGTGAGAAGGCTTTGGAATGAATTGGAATACTTAGCTCTATATTTGGAAACTTAAGTTATAAGAGTTGACCTAGGTTTGACTTAAAAGTAGACACCTTGGACTGGTGATTTGATTTCGTATGATGATTTTTGGACTTGGACATATGTTCGGATTTGGATTTGGAGATTCCTTGAAGGTTATGGCTCTATTTGTCAAAAAATGGCAATTCAAAAGATTGGAGAGTTCGTAGGTTTGATCTGAACTTGACTTTGATGCTATAGAACCCAATTGTGTTTTTGAGAAGTTGGATAGGTCCTAATTGTTGAAATGAGCACGTGTGCAAAGATTGGTAGTAATCCGGAATGTCTAAGTGTGACTCAACATTCAGCGAAGTTGGAATATTTGGAACTTAAGGATAGACTAGATCTTTGTTTCATGGCTTTTATTATAATTTTTGATGTATTGAGCCTTCAAAAAAGTTTGGATTAGGTATTCATACTTGTTAGTATGATTGGACGGGGACCGCAGTGCTTTGGTGTGTTTTAGACCATGTCGGTGTTGTTTAAATTTTTTTGATGCCTTGTTCATGCACCTGTGGTGAGTGATGCACACCCGCGAAACAAGCCTGGGAGCTATAAGCTCATGAAAAAGAGGATGCGCAACTGGGGATTCGTAGATGCGTGGATAATGCCGATGCGATGAATACGATGGCCGCACCTGCAGCTAAGTATACACAGGTGCGAGGATGCCTAATATAATGACCTGACCGGTCGTCTTGCTTTCTAGATCCTTGTTCCCTTGGTTAAGTCTCCCCGTATGTGCTTTTACTATTTTATAACTTGCAAGATGGTTGGTTTTGTTTTGGAAGAGTTCGGGTTGAATTCGAAATACTTAGTTCCTTAATAGTGGCCCAAGATGGTCAAGTTTGACTTGAGTCAACATTTAGAGAAAATAACCTCGGAACCGGGATTTGATGGTTCCAATATATTCGTATGAAGAGTTTGTGCTTGGACGTGTGTTTAGACGAGTTTTGTGTTATCGGAGAGCATTTCGACACATAATGTTGAAAGTTGGCGCATTGAGGATTTTCAAGTTATTTAAATTTGGTTTGAAGTAGACTTTAGTATTATCGATTTCTATTTGGGATTCCGAGCCTGGGAATAGGTTCGTATGGTGATTTATGACTTGTACGCAAAATTTGGAGTCATTGCAAGTTGTCTAAGTATGATTCATCACGTTCAGAGCTAGTTGAAGAAGTTTGAAGTTCATAAGTTGATTAAATTAGTTTTCGGATGCGATTCTTAGTTTCGATGTTGTTATATGTGTTTCAAGGTTTCGATTAAGTCCGTATTATGCTTATGGAATTGTTGGTACAGTTAGATGGGGTCCCGGGTAGCTTGGATGAGTTTCGGACCACCCGGAGCTAAGTTCTAATTTCTGAATTTTTGCTATTCTGGTTTCCTTTTACGCGATTGCGGAGAAGTCATCGTATTCGTGATGAAGGAACTAGGGATGGGGAGTTCTGTTCTATGCATTCACGATAGCGGGGTGGCTATCGCGAAGCTTTGGAACACTGGCCTTCTAGTTTGCAATTCCACGGTCGCATGCGCGTAGAAGGCATGGGCTTGGGGGTTGGGCAAGTCAAATGCCCTTCGCATTTCATTGTTGGGCGGGGTCTGGTCTTCACATTGGTGTGGTCCTTCTCGCGATCTCGAAGAAGCTTTTCTGGGGCCTTGGTTGTATTGCCTTCGCGATCACGGGGGCTTTTTCGCGATCGCGAAGAAGGAAGGTCTGGGCAGTGAAAACGGGACATAGGTTAATTTTGTTCATTTCTCTAAACTTTTGGCCAATCTTAGAGCTCTTTGGAGAGGGTTTTTCACCTAGAACCTTGAGGTAAGTAATTTTTACATAATGTGAGTTTAATACATAGATTATGGGTAGATTTTAACATGTAAATTATAAAAGTTTTAGGATTTTTGTTGAAAAATCTAGGTTTTGATAAAAATTTGATTAGACCACGAAAATTATTATGGAATTGAGTAGAAGCTATATATTTGTGTTCGTGAGGTTATGAGTAACATTTACATAAGAAAATTTCCGAAATCCGGGCATATAGGACCGTGGGAAAATTTTAGGAACCTTCGAAATTGAGTTGGGTAATTAAGTCTAATAGTTAATTTATGAACTTTTGAGCATATATAGATTAGTTTGTATGACTTTTGGCTAGTTTCGGATTGTTCGGCATCGATTTGAGGCGATAGTGTGATTTGTGGACCGGGAAGAGGACTTGCAAACGAGGTAAGTCTATTGCCTAATGCTGTAAGAGAAAATCACCCCCTAGGTGTTTTATGTTGTTATTTGATAATAATTGTTAGTGCTATATACGCACGATGTGAGAGTCTGTACGTAGCTAAAATCATGCTTACGTCCGGGGTAGACTTAGGACTGATGACATCCAAATCCACTACTAAATAGTAAATGGACACAGTCGCATATACTATAATATATCCAACCATGAGTCGTGGTCGAATCCCACTTAGAACAATATATAGGCGATTAGGAGTGTAAGAGAGTTATCAATTATTATTATAAGCCAAACACTTAGAATGATTTTGAGAAAATGTTTATAAACTAACCTAGAAAGCAATTAAAATGATCAAAGGCTACAAGCATGGATGCATTGGGAATTGCACTCAAGTAACGATCCAATATATTTCACAACTTTACAAATATGAGTGAGTTTATGTTAATTAGCCTCAGGTAATAATTATTTATTAGCTTCTTTTGAAGACTAATAACTTTCTAATTGAGTTATCCATAAAAAAACTAAGAGACTAAGCACACCCGAATATGGCTACAAGTAGTTCAATCCTATCCCTAGGTAGAATCTATTATGTGAGAGTTAATGCCTCAAGTGCTTGTTAATTAATTTTTCCCAACCCTAAAATTATCTTTCCCAAAACTAATTCGAAGCAAATGGGCAAGTCCTAGGGTTAGCTAATCCCTTTCGAAATATTAAAGAATATGAATAATTAAAGAAATAACAGCTCACTTCATAATAAATAGAAATCGTTCAATACATAAATACAACAAGATATTTAATCCACTTTAAATATGAATATTCCCATAAACAAGATTCAAGTGTTGAAAAAATACTACACACTTAGATACACAATACAAAGCAAGGAAATGGAGATATGAACATAAATGGGTAAAAAAATCTCAACCAAAAGCTTCAAAAATTCAAGGCCCAAGTGTGTGTGCGAGGACCCTATTTCCAAAGCTTGTGTGCTCTTGTCAAGATATGTCAAAATATTCAGAGATTGGCCAAATATATTTTACAAATGAGCTAGGTCGTGTATTAAATGGCTTGGGGATCGAAACGTGAAATTCCATTTCTGCCTAGAATCTGCCAAAAAATGTGCTATGCGATCTCATAGAGAGAACTCCGATCACGATCAACAACTTCTGCAAAGCTACACGATCACAGAGAGAGCACCGCATTCACGTAGAACGTTTGACCAGTGCTGGCCAACTTTACTTATTCGCGATCACATAACTTCAACCACGTTCGCATATCATCCATCTCCTGGACTTGTGCGATCGCATGTAACTCTACGCGATGGCACAGAGCATTAACTAGCAGTAGTCTATTTTTCGCAATTTAACACATTTTGACTTGGTTTTTCCGTATCTTTGCCAAATCACTTGTGTTACACCCCATGTTTCCCTACGTGAAAGTACACAATATGTAAATTGATGTAAGCTCAAAAAGGGGAGAAATCCTTATACAAGGCTAAGGAAGGTTTATAAAAGTATTAGGTATGTTCGGAAGAACGACACTTTTTAATCATGATTTAAATGATTTTAAAGTCGTGATATGTCTATATATGATATTTGGATATGAAATATAAAGTTTGGAAAAAATCGGATTTATGTTGTGGAAAAATCGACTAAGGATTTGCCTTGTAATGAAGCGTTTTGAGCAATACATTTTATGTGTTACAAGAGGTCTTTTCGAGACATATTATATACCAAAATGAAGGTCTTGGAACCTCGTTTCCAACAGTCCAAACCATTTATTCATATGACATCGGGACAGAGAAATATGGATTTTTAAAGTAGGGTTGCCAAGTCACGTTGCCGCACTTCGTAGAAACTGTCAGGTTTATAGGCCAAGTTGCGACGTTGTTTTCTCCCCATCGATTGAGAGTTACATGGATATCTTTATATGGAATTAAAGCCCTATGTGTCTAGTTTCCAACTCTGCAAATTATTTTTCAATACGATATTGGAGTAGAGAGATACAAGTATCCGAAGTGGCACTGCTCAAGCTGCCAAGCAGGCAGCTTACCCACCTGCTTGGAGAATTGAGGCGGTGGGCTTATAAATTGTCTTTACCCATTACATTTCGTCAATATACAGTGATTTCTTACACCAAAACTCTCTCAATATCTAAAAACCGGTCCAAGATCTCAAGAATCAAACTCATGAGAAATCAACACAAATCATCATCAAAGGTGTTAAAGACTACAAGAGAATGCTTCTATGATGTTGTGGTGTGATTGAGGGCTATCGTGAGCTATGTTGAGATAGAGTTTTGAGTTGTGACTTCTGTACAAGGTATTTATAATATCTTCTTGATTATTCCTAAGGTTAATCTTATGTTGGTTGTATTGTTTGAGTGAAAAAAAATCATAAGATAGCACTTGAAAGAACATGGGATATTGTTGTGTTTTTTGTTGGACTGTTTTGTTGCTAAACATATGATTTGTGGTGGCTGAAAATTGTGAGAAATAACTTGATAATATTATGCCTGCTGTTTTTAAGCTTTTCTAAGTGTTAATTAAGTTGATTGAAGAAGAAACGATGAAAAACAAGTAATTGACGATAACAACTAAGGTGCTAGACGTTTGGGGCTGTTTTGGAAGGCATTTTGTGGATGTTTTAAACTAGAAATAATATGGTACATATAATTATGATGTTCTGATGGTTGTAAACTAATTTATGGAATAAGAGTTTGATTCAAGTTATATCTTGTTATGAGTAAAAACGAGTTTGCCGCTCAATATGATTGTTAAGATAATCGGAGAAACTCATATTGGATTATATTGTTGTTGTTGCTACTGTTGGTTATAGTTGTTGTTGTTGGGCTGTTCATGACCCTTAGTGGTCTTATGTATGTATTAAAAAATAGGGGAGTTGCTGCCCGATATTCCATAAGTCTTACGACTAGCCAAATACGATGGTACGGCATTATATGTCAACGGAAATTTCATTTCACTTTTTGTAGATGCAAGAAGTTGTGTTGAGCTTGGTTAAGTAATAAGGAAGAGATCATACAGGTATGTTAAGGCTATTCCTTCCTTCTATTGGCATGATCCAAGTAATGTAAATGTAATATTATTCCATAAGTGATTCTACTCTTAGCAGTTAAGGATGTCTATGTTATTCATTCCGGTAAAGTGATATTCAAGCATGTCTAAGTATGTCTCTAAGTCCCCATTGAGGCATATGATTGAGATGTTAATGTTTACAATATAGTGATACATGCATCTTCATGCATTTACCACCGTGCTAGGGCCGGTCGGGCAGTAACCACCGGTTGGGCAGTTATGTATCATTATGTATCCACCGGTTGGGCAGTCATGCATATTCATTTACTACCGAGCTACGGTAGGTCGGGCAGTCATGCATTTACCACCGAGCTACGGCCGGTCGGGCAGTTACCACTGATCAGTTGGGTAGTCATGCATCGATATGGATAATGATTCCAAAGAGGTTATATATATATATATATATATATATATATATATATATATATATAATATATATAAACTATTGCATATACGGTAGCACTTCAGAGGATCAGGTGATTCTTATACCTCTTTCATTAATGTTGACTTATTATTATGTTTCAGTTTTGCCTTGTATACTCGGTACATTACGACGTCCCTTTTCTTGGGGCGTTGTGTTTCATGCCACGCAGGTGAAGATAGGCGAGGTGAGGACCCTCCACTGTAGGCTGCCTCCAGATATCAGCTTTTTGTTGGTGAGCTCCACTTCTTCCTGGAGTATTGCCGAGTCACGTTCTATATATGTTATTTTATTTTATGAGGATGTCGGGAACTTTGTCCCGAATTATATATTATGGTCATGTTTTCCTAGAGGCATTGCAGACAGTGTCTTGTGTATGGTTAGGTATGACATGTCAACGCCCTTGTCGGCCCCAATGTATCTATATAAATCATTTAGAATTAGTTATGTGAGTAAAGTTCTAATATTGTTACTTATATATATAGATGTGGCCTATCATGACTCGTGACGAGTTTTATAGTAAATAAGGATAAGGTACGTGGCGCTCGTTTGACTAGACATCGGGTGCCAGTCGTGGTCCCTCCGATTTGGGTCGTGACAACTAGATACCTGAAATATGCCGATAAACCTTAGTAAATGACTTATTTTCTCAACAAAAACATACAAAAGCCTAAGTATCAAGAAGAGATAAGTTGGTAAAATATCAACTTATTAAACCCCCAAGCTTAAACTATTGCTTGTCCTCAAGCAATTCAATAACTAAGAACATCCTTCAATAAAATCAACAATTAAGCTCAATGGCATGCCAAACATCATTTCAAGTCAAAAAGGTTCAAATTAATCACAATCTAGTGACTTCGGTTGGTACCAACAATTAATCCAAACCATATGAATCACCAACTTCTCACAAATTTCATTTCGATTCAAGTGCTCAAACACCACATTAATCAAGGTAGCAACCAAGTCATGACACTAAAGCTTCAAAATTTGCCTCATTATCACAAACAATTTCCTTTTGTTCATTCCGCCCAATTTGAGATTGGACTAAGTTCACAACTCAAAATTTCACGTGTTCTCACACTTAAGAGAGAATCCCAACTTATAAATTATAATTTAAACCCAAATGGGATATCAACTGGAAAGAATTAACACTCTCTCGCACAGAGATATTCAAATGCACAAAAGTAGTGCTATAGGTTTGCCCTTCATGTATGTAGACACACCTGGTTCAAAATCAAGTAGGACTTAAAGGATTGTGATGTAGGTTTTTGGTTAAGGCAGGGTACAATTTGGATAAGAGTGACTCAAAACCTTCTCAAGCACTACAATTTGTAATAATTAAAGCACACTTCCTTTAAAAACATTTTCCATCATTTCTTCACTTTTTATTCCACACCTAAGTTTCCTTTATTCGTAACTCGTTATTTTTCCTTCCTTTTTTTTCTTTCTTACTCATCATTTTTTTTTTGAAAAAAGAAAGGTTCCATTATATTTTTTATTACCTTTCACCTTTTAAGCAACTTCCACATCATAACTTTTTCAACCTTCACCCCCAAACATAGACTTTTAGCCTATGTTTACACATTCAAAGTACTCAGGGAGGTAGGATACCAAAAATAGATCAGTAAAGAACGAAGGGTTAAAGCTTGTAACATGGTTTCCAAAGAAAAAGTTAAAGGCTCAAAAGGGGTTGATTAGGGAAAATATGCAAGCGTCGGAAATTTTAGGCACAATAACGGTCCAACGAAGGCCCAACATCATTTTTCAAACCAAGTTAGTCTAGGATTTCACCTTGAAGCACATTCCCGACATGTTTTAAACTACAAATAATGCAAAAGAACTCACAACAAATCTCACCACATATGGCACATGCAAACTCGAGTGACATATAAATCCAAAATCTAATTAAAACCAATGAACCCAAAGACAATCACATATACCCTAAAAAACTATTTAGTGAATCAAAGAGCATAAAATAGAACCCAAAAGTCACAACAAGGATTATCACTTCAATCATTTTTTATTTTAAAGATCAAGACTCCATATGTCAAAGTTTAAATAGTGTTGGTACCAAACAAGCCACACGTTGGTTTATGGATAAAAAGATCACATCCAGTAACCAATTTATACACTACTAGCTATTAAACTAACTAAAAAAAATATTTACCTAAAACCAGACGCGTCTTATCCCTTAAGAAAGTTGTCACGCCATCCATCATAAAAAAAAAGTCACCGGTTCCATACAAATTATCTCCTTTGAAAAGAACCGCGTCATAAATAAAAACCAAGGAGTTTAATTAATACTACTACAAATAAATAAAGTAACGAAATAAGAGAATAAAAACTAATGCTAACACGCTAGAATTAAACTACAAAATACCACTAATAAACTACAAATGTTAACCAATCTACAGAAGTTCACAAAAAATAGTCATGCTCCAAATACATCATGACATATATATGAGCAACCCCCAACCTGAAGTGTTGCACTGTCCTCAATGCAACTCAACAAAATAAGATAAAATGAAAGAGGTGCTCCCTGAAACTGCATCATTCGGAGCTGGAGGTGGTGGGAAATTTGAGCTCCAAATCCTCCTCCTCATCGTCCTCTGATTCATGTGAGCCACATAATAAACTCAGCTTGTGCTCGTCTTGGACATGAATTTTCTTTTATTTTTTTCTCATGCTCCTTGAACTTCAGTTATTGCCTCTCAATATTTCGTTATCTTCGGCTCATGTCTTCCAACCTGTTTTTAATTGCTTTTTGATCATGAACTACATCATCCAGTCATGGCTTCTTACTAGTCCTAGTAGAAGTGCCCTCCCCAGATTGAAAAGACGGAAGGCCAGCTACAAGTTGGCGAATGTGTGCATTGACGCCATATATTTGACTGGAGAGGTGGCACATAGTGGGAGGTCCATAAGGATGTGGAGAACTAGGGTCATGTAGCCCTGCTGCAGCTGTGGAAGAAGCATCGGGCCCAGCGATAGTCTCATTAAATTGCCCAAGTGAAGGAGATGATACATTAATCCTCCTCTTCTTCTTCCCGCCAGTTGGCCCTTTTCAGAGCAATGGATAAATTGTCGTGCCTGGGTCATTCTTAGAATTATTTGGGTCCTTTAGTACCCAAGCATCATAGCACAACTGAGTGATTAATGAGGTACTGAATTGACTCTTAGACCTCCTATTACATGCTTCCTTAATTTCACTCACCATGTACAGGCCCACGTTCACTGGCAAGTGATCCATAATAGCAGCAATCATCAATGACTTCTCAGGCGTCACCTCAAACTCATTTGAGACGGTCCATTATCTTTCAGTGTAGTCAAGACCCAAAATCCATCTAGTCGTAATGGCCTCTTAACCAACCCGCTAGGTAAGTGTCATGACCCAATTCCCACTATTGGTCGTGATGACACCCAACATCGTTGTTAGGCCAACCAACGGTGAACTATCAAGCTAATTATTCATTTTACTACTTTCAAAATCATGACTTTTATTAAACAAGAAATTAATGCATAGAAAATCATACATAATATAAAATACTAGTAAGACCAAAAAAAGGTTACTGTATACGGCCAAAATTAGAAGAGTTCGACTTTGAGGTTGTTGTAGCACTCATGCCCGACCTCGAGGATCTTGAAGTAGAATTTGAAATATGATCTCGAGGGATTCCCTCGAGGGAGCACATCGAATGTCAATCTCAGAGTAGTACAAATCGACGATCATCATGAAAAGGCGGGAAAGCTCCCAAGAACATGTGTCTAGAGCTGACCAGGTCTGCAAGAATAGTATCAATCCGTACTATGCCATTATACAGCTGTACCAATGGCCTTTTCCCGTCATCATTAGACGTGTACTATGCTAGTATTCCCTCCCCCCTTCCGTATAAAGGGGACCCTTGCCATCTTGTAAGGGATTCGGATCATTATTGCATACTACATATTGAATAACATACAACATTCTCTGCTCTCTTTACTAAAACAATTGTTCCTTGCATTTATTGTTCATTCTTTCATTATTCCTTCATTGTTCATTTATTGCTTATTATTAGCCGCAAAAGGCTATCTTAGAGGCCTCCATTATCATAGTTTCTTCGTCAATAGCTCATTATCAACTGCCCTAAATAGGCCTCGAAGCCCCTGCCCTGGCCAGCTTGAGGCTCGGATTTGTGCTAGTTTTGGTTTGCATCTCTCACCTTCTTTATTTACACTTGGCATCCATCGCATAACAACTAGTATTGAAAATAATCACGTATTTTTAGAACCACAAAATCAATTATAATTTTCATTACCATTTTCAAGGTAAACAATTTGACGCCCACCGTGGGGCTAAAAATAATAGTGATTGTTTTGGTGCTAGTTTTGTGAAACACAAGTTATTCTTTACATTTTTTCTTGTCCAGGAATCTCTGATTTCATGTCAAAATGTCTAACTCAGCAAATGCACGCGAAAGCAGCGGTATTGGGATTTAGGGAGAACACGGTGCAGACACTGGTGTACCACCGTAAAACCCAGGGGTAGCACCAGCAGATACCGGTGTACCACCACAAAACCCAGGGGAGGCACCAACATAAATCCCCATCGATATAAGCTCACGCAACGCAGTGCATGTCGACGTAAACTCTCATACCGACGGAAGTGTGCGCGGGGAAAAAGAGACATTAGTCTTCAAGTCATTTTTGAGATGTTGCAAGCACAACAAGTGGCTATTGTTCAGCTACAAAGTCAACAAAAAACTCCAAGCACAGCAGCACTGGAAACGGCTCCTCGAGTCAAGCGGGCACCAGAAAGATCGAGTAACAACGGGTCAACAACAGACCCGGCTATTATGAAGATGCTCGTGGACCTCACCAAAAGGATTGAATAAAGAGAAAAGAAGATAGATGATAACGATAAAAAGGTGGAGACTTATGACTCGAGGGTCGATCAAATCCCGAGCGCACCTCTGATTCTAAAGGGTGTAGATTCAAAGAAGTTCGTGCAAAAACCATTCCCACTAAGTTCGGCTCCGAAGACCATCCCTAAGAAATTCAGAATGCCCGATGTCCTGAAGCATAACGAGACTACAAACCCCAATGAGCACGTCGCCGCTTATACTTATGCTGTAAAAGGGAATGACTTAAAGGACGATGAGATTGAATCCTTCCTGCTGAAGAAATTTGGAGAGACACTGTCGAAGGGGGCCATGATGTGGTACCACAACCTACCACCGAACTCGATAGAATCATTTGCCATATTGGCAGACACTTTTGGGAGGTCACACGCCGGTGCCATCAAGGTCTCCACCAGGAATTTCGATGTTTTCAAAATCAAGCAAAGAGAAAACGATATGCTAAGGGAATTTGTATCTCGATTTCAGATGGAGCGAATGGAATTACCACCGGTCTCCGATGACTGGGAAGTGCAAGCCTTCACTCAGGGCTTGAACGAACAAAGCTCGGTAGCTTCCAAGCAGCTAAAACAAAATTTGATCGAATATCCCACCGTGACCTAGGCGGATGTGCACAATAGGTATCAATCGAAGATCAGGGTCGAAGACGACAGTTAGAAGCCCCTTCGGGCTCAGTATGTCCTAGCCGACTCTTAAGAAAAGAACAAAGGTTTACGAAAATGGAGTCGAGACCAAACAAGGAAATATACCGGCCATACGTAGAAGATTGAAGGAACGCCCTGAAGCATAATGTGCCTCGAGGCGATCGAAGGACATATTGAGGTCAAGGTTGCCGGGGACTCATGAGTAAAGCTGGGTTCGATAGGCACACTAGGCCGGTTGAGGCCCCCCGTCTATCCGAGTACTATTTTAATATCGGTGTCTCAGGCATCGTATCAGCCATAGGCAGGATCAATGATATCAGGTGGCCAAAACCCATACTATCATACCCATGACAAAGGGACCCTAACTTGATATGCAAGTATCACGGCACTCACGATCACAGGACCGAGGACTACATACAGCTTCGAGAAGAGGTAGCCCGTCTGATCAGCGAAGGGCACCTTCGAGAGTTCCTCAGCGACCGAGCTAAAAACCACTTTCGAGAAAGAAAGGCGAAGAGGAAGAACGAACCAGAAGAACCACGGCACGCCATCCACATGATCATAGGAAGGGCCGATGCCCCACAGGGACCCGTTGTCATACGAACGGAAATATCCATCACCAGAGAAAAGCGAACTCAGAGTTACGCACCAGAGGATGCTCTCACATTCAGCGAAGAGGACATCGAGACCTTGTCTCAGCCTCATAACGACGCACTGGTAATTTCTTTTCTTTTGAATAAATTTCAAATCAAATCTGCGCTTGTGGATCCAGGTAGCTCGGCCAACATAATCAAGTCGAGGGTGGTAGAGCAGCTAGGACTGCTCGACCAGATCGTACCCGCCTCCCGAGTCCTCAATGGATTCAGCATGGCGCGCTAGACGATGAAAGGGGAGATCATCCTCCCGGTGAACGTGGCCGGTACAATCCAAGATACCAAATTTCATGTCATCGAAGGTGACATGAGATACAACGCCTTACTTGGAAGGCCATGGATACACAGTATGAGGGCAGTGCCATCAACCCTTCATCAAGTGATGAAATTTCCAACCAAGGACGGAGTAAAAGCAGTATACGGGGAGCAGCATGCAACAGGGAGATGTTCGCGGTGCACGACATGGCACCAGTATCGACGCCCTCCACCGTGAAGGAGCATTTAGAAAAACAAACAGCCAAGTAGCAACCGCAACTGACATTCTCGGCTACACCCCAATGAGTGAATAAAGGACCGTGCCGCGTCCTCGCAGCGAGCAATTGAAACGCATCGCGACTCAAACGCTATCATTGCTGAGGTACAACCCTCTCCTTTTTTCATTTGCGTTTTATACTAACTTATCGCAGGTATTCAATTGAAAGGATCGAAGAACCCTCTAGCTCGAAGACCCTGGGTTTTAAAGCATGCGTTGCGCTCTTTTTCCCTTAGACTGGGTTTTATCCCGAACGGGTTTTACCGGCAAGGTTTCTAACGAGGCAACATCCATATGCTACCTAAGGAGAACTCATCAAGTATTCAAGGTTTCTCTTAAATCAACCTCAAATACTGGGGGGGGGGGGCATCACCCTAGGAGGTCACCTCTCGGAAAAAATAAAACTATGCCTTGGAGGACCTCGATAGGAGAATGTTGTATTGGGCCAAACGGTCAAATGAACCGTGTCCATGTAGAATAATCACGCATCCAAAAACAAATAACGTGTAGACATATATCAAGAAATTAAGGAAGCCTCTTTACTTATCAACACTTTGTGCCTCGAAGAAATTCACTACTGTCACGAAAAACGGTCCAAGAGCCGAGAACTCTCGAACACCCGGGGACTGTCGTCAAACAGACAGCTCATCGAGCCATCGAAGACTCGAATTCGTAAGACCTTGATCAGGCAACTTCGAGCTCGTAAGCCCTCAGGGAGGCAACATCAAATCTGTAAGACCTAAACAAGGCACGCTCAAAGTTATAAGACCTTAAAAAGGCATAACCCCGATATTAAGGCCGAGGCTATATATTCGAACTTGTAAGACCCCTAAAAAGGCATACCCTCAATATAGACGCCAAGGTCACCACACACAGGGACTATAGGCTACGGCCAAACATAAAGACTACGATCGAACTTAAAGGCTACAGCCGAAATAACGCGGCTCGGAGACGTTTGACCGCCGCCATAAAACTAAAGGCCTCCAAATACTTCAAAAATACTTCGAAAAGAACCAGTTAATCAGGCTACCCTCGGCATAAGCAAAGGAGCTTCGATAATGTCAGCTCCGAATAATAAAAAGGCTTCGAAAACAATTAGCCTTCGATGAAAAGGTTTCCAAAACTCAACCTTCAATCTAGCCTTCAAAGGTACTCAACTATCGTCACATATCGACTCATAATCGAGGTTCTCATTTGAGCCGTCGAAGAGTAGGATGAGCATAAAACATGCCAAGGCATAATCAAAACTTCAAAAGTCTTTAGCCAAAATGAGGGAAAGCTATAGCCATATTAGAGGTCGCATTGACCCAATCTAAAAAGAGCCTAAGGGCCGACGCGTAGAGCGTAAGGGCCAGCCTAAAGAGCCTAAGGGACAATGCGTAAGAGCCTAAGGGCCACCCTAAAGAGCCTAAGGGCGAATGCGTAAGAGCCTAAGGACAGCCTAAAGAGCCTAAGGGCCAATATGTTGGAAACCTAAGGGTCAATGAGCCCGATTCAAAATTTGACTCGAGGAGCTGACACCGAACGGTCAACTATTATCAATCACTCATCGAGCATGAAAACCTGAAGGATTTATATCATATGTCCAACATACCAAACTGGTTATCAACAAACATCAAAATTTATTCCAAAAAGGCAAAAGCAAAAACAAGAGATGACGAAAAGCAAAAATCCATATATATATATATATATGATAAAATTTCACGAAGACGTATTTACAAGGCTCACGCTTGGAGCCTTTACACAAAAAAGGAACAAATGAAAACCAAATCTACCACCGGGGTTACTTGACTAGACGGAGCTCCCTCAGAAGCTGTGCCTTCAACGGCTTGGCCCTCGACCCCCGAAACATCAACGACCTCCTCCCTCTTGGGGACTTCACCTTCGTCTTCATCATCCTCCGAGCCGCTGGTCGAATCACTGGCTGAATCATCAGCGGAAGAAAGCAAAACTGCCGATTCTTCCTCTAGGGCCTTCACCCTCTCGATTTCGGCAGACAAATCGATACCCCTGCATATACATCCTCGAGAGCCTGACTCTGAGATCTTAATCGGACGTGTTCCACAGCTCGGGACATTTTAAGCTCGGCCTCTTCGGATACCTTCCTGGCTCGAGCATTTACACCAGCAACATCTTTTTGGTATGAGGATATGAGCACAGCGGCTTCGGACTTAGCTGCAGATAGCTCAACAACTGATTCGGCATGGAGATCTTTGTACTTGCAGCTTTCTCCTCTCGCCCCTTGAAGTTGGCACTCAATCGAGACCAGCTTCTCACGAAGAGTTTCTTTTTAGGAAGACACCTCATCCACGCGCTGCTTCAGCCCAAGGATTTCGGTATCTCTGACTTTGAGCTCATCTCGCATCAGATCATTGTTTTGCTTGAGCTGAAAAAGTCAAATTAAGGCATCAAACGCTCAATTGACTGAGGCACAAAAATAAGCCCACGAAGGTCGTATTACCTGCTCATCGAGATCGGCTCGCTCTCGAGATATCCTGTCCAAATAAGCTCGAAGGTCACCTAGCTCCCCCTCCTTTTGGGCATGAAGGGCCTTAAGTTCGTCCAATTCAGAAACGAGCTTCCTAAATTCGTCCTCACAATGAGCCAACTAAGCTTGTGACTTGGAAAAAGCTTGATTAGAGAGCTTCACAACCTGAAAACACAGAAGAAGGGAGTCGGAAAAGCAATAACCGAAACTCAAAATACAACGGTTATGTCAAGATAACCTGTTGTCTAAGCTTCTCGGTTTCTTCAAAGATCAATGAGGTGTGGATATCGGGGCCTTCCTCAACCCCAACAAAATATCCTTAAAACATACTACTCCCTCCGGAGGATGTCCCCCACGACGGGAGTTTTCATATCATGGGCAACCCGTATTTGCCCAGGAGAGAGTGACGGGCCCGACGGAGGTTCATCTATGTTGATCATCTCGACTGGTTCGACAGGGGCCCTCTCCCCCCTTCGAGGGGCTTCATCCTTCGTTTCTTCGAGTTCATCGACCAGGTGCCCCTCGGCACCTGATGTGTTTTGGTCGTTGGTCGACCCGGGGACTTCGCCTAAACCTCCTCTAACAATTCCCTTAGTTCGGGTCGGGACCGCCTCGGCGGCCTCCGTTCCAGCAGCCTCTAACTCAGCCACCTTTGGCTCAGTAGACTTCAAGGCAACAGTGCTTGTTCTCCCCCTAGATGCCAGCAGGCAGTCATCATTCTGTTTGCCCTCGACGCAATGATCTGCGGCCGTTTCCCTAGTTAAGGCCACTGAATTGGCCTCGGGCTTTTGAGCCTTAATCCTCTTTGGCTTCGAAGACTCGGCTGGTGATTTCTTCTTTCTCTTTTTCTCCCTAGCAGACTTCGAGGTATCTGCTTCCCCAGGCGGGGGTTCCCTCATCAAGACGACCTCTCCAATGCCTGCATAGGCACAAAGGATGAGAGCATCAGCGAAAGATATCTTCTCTAAAGAGCGCAAATATGAACATAGATTAAAACTCACCGTGATTTTTGGCCTGCCGATGTGTCTTAGCCAGATCACGCCACACGCGCTTGGTGTATGGGCAGATCGAATCCAGTTGTCAGACCTAGCTCGAGAGATCGTTGACAGCACCGAAGTGCCACTCACAGCTGTATCATCAAAGAGAGTTAATTCAAAGTCAAGAAAAGATATCCGATCAGCGAAACGTGTTTACTTACGAATCATTTTCCATTCCTCGGGGAATGGCATTCTCTCAGCGGGGATCAGGTCCTAGGTCCTGACACGGACAAAGCGGCTCATCCAGGCCTTCGAATAAAGGCCTTTGAAGATCGACGCTTTAGCTTAATCAGGCCACCTTTATAAAGTCAGGGGCTATACAGTCTAATTAGATGGTCGAGGGGTAACAAGCATCCCCTCGACCATGCATGAGAATTACCTAATCATATAAGCAATGCGCCAGAATGATAGGTAAATTTATCCAAGTGTCACCCGATATTGGCTGCAAAAATCGAGGATCACTGGATCTATCGATGGTAAAGAGGCATCTACCGGGCCTAAGGTGAAAGGATTTGTGTATAAACTGAGGAAACCGGCCTTGTGCTTGGTTATGTCTTCTCCTCGTGAAGGAATCTCTACTTGCACCACCTCCCCCCAACAGCAGTCGGCCTTCACCTTCTCGATTTCAGTTATTAATTTGATATACCGAGACATGTGTTCGTATCGTCCCGAAATAGCGGACGGGTTTTCGACCTGGAAACCAAAAGATGTATCGCAAGGCCCGGGACTACACTCCTCGATACTAGGAGGAGCTACCGGTTTACCTTTAGTAGTTCGAGAAGACGATGAAGCTTTTTCCTTTTGAGGAACAGTTTAGAAGTTTTATCCATCTCTAAAGCAAAAAATCCAAGAAGATGAAAAATATTGTTATAAAAGAGAAGGGAGAGTTCAAGGAAATTTAAATAGAATAAAGTGAAATTTTGGAAGCGCTAGGAGAGTAATATCTGCAAGGTTATGGGATTTGCCTATTTATAAAGATCGTTTGAACGTGCGGAGGAAGCCAAAAGACTGACCGTCGACCGCCTACAATTAATGCTTTTGGAATCGTACAAACAGCAACCACTCACTCTCTTCAACCGCTTATGTCATGATGTTGACGTCAGGACCCAGGCATCGGGAACCAGATTGTCGGAAATTATTAATGAACAGTCTACGAGTCGGGTTCGAGCAAATGCTCTCTCGATTATTTTAAGCCCAAGGGCCACTCGAGTTCGAGCCAGTTCTCACTCGGGGACTATTAACAAAGCCTCAGGGCTATCTGCATCTCAAGTTTGAGCAAACGCTCTCTTGTTATTTTAAGCCCAAAGGCCACCCGAGTTCGAGCCAGTTCTCACTCGGGGACTACTAACAAAGCCTCAGGGCTATCTTCATCTCATGTTCGAGCAAACGCTCCTCCAATTTTTTTAAGCCCAAGGACTACCCGAGTTCGAGCCAGTTCTCACTCGGTGATTATTAATAGAGCCTCAGGGCTATCTTTATTTCAAGATCGAGCAAACGCTCGCTCGACTATTAAGCCCAATGGCTACCTGAGTTCGAGCCAGTTCACACTCGGGGACTATTCATAAAGCCTCAGGGCTACCTCTATTTTCGTGCTCGAGCGAACGTTCACTCGACTATTTAGCTCTAGGGCTACCCATGTTCGAGTAGGCTCTAACTCGAGGGTTGTACATAAAGCCTTTGGGCTATCTTTATTTTCAAGTTCGAGCAAATATTCACTCAATTCAGGGCTACCCGAGTTCGAGCAGGCTCTCACTCGAGGACTAGTTGCAAAGGCCTTAGGGCTACCTTTATTTTTAGATGATCGAGCAAACTTTCACCCAACTGCTGAATCCGAAGGTTACTTGAGTTCGAGAGAATTCTCACTCGAGGGATACCAACAAAGCCTAAAAGGGCTAGCTGCATTTTGAAAATTGAGACACAGCTCTCACTCAACTCGGACTCGGAAATCCCGATGACCTAAGTTCGCATCAAATCAATTCTAGCTTAGTCCGAGGGATAGCAGAGGACTTTAAAAAGCGTCATATTGATCAAATAAAAACCTAAGGGTTTATTATTATATTTCAGATCCAGTGCTCTGACCAATCGTTAGAGTCATACACTTGGATTTTCACAAACGAAAGTTGAATATAGTTCGACACAAATGGAAGACAAAACGAAGAAATTCTTATATTAGTAAAAGATGCTTTACAAAGCCCACGAGGGGCCCTTACACAGGAACAAAGAAGCAAACAACAACAACCAAAGGTCCTAATCTACTTTCGAGGGATTGTCCCCAAGGGCAACGTCCTCGAGAACCTTTCTCTTAGGGAATTCATTTCGATCTTTAGAACGTTGTCTTTGAGAAACTCCTCCGAAGCAGCAATAGATGAAGAAAAGGCTATAGCCTATAAAAGAGCAAAAGCTTTTGACAAGCAAAGAAAATTGTGGCCTGGTGAAAAGCTTGGCGAGAACGGGTCTCGTCAGCACTACTATTGTGAAGCCACTTCTTGAGACACTGCACCGTTGTGGGATTCAAAAGTTAGTAGATAGTGCCACCTCATTCCATGGAAAGCAAATGGAGTGAAGCGCCACACCAGGTTGAAGCTAAGAGAGATGAGCAGCGGTTTACACTCCATATATCTTCTGATACGGAAAGAATCTGATGCCCTCCTCTCATCGATTCGGGCCAACAACAACAACAACAACAATTCAGCATAATTCCTTTTAGAGGGGAAGGGTTTCGAAGAAGAGCCATGGCATGACTGATAAGGTCGCTGCCTTATGACCTTATGGTCACAGATTTGAAACATAAGAATAAGAGATCAGAAGAGGATACAGAGAAAGGGAAGGACTAAAGATTATTGAAGGAAGAAAGAATGAAGCTTTAGTTTAAGAAATTCCTTATTTATAGAGAAACCGGCAGTGCATTCAATGCATCGGGGAGATGAACCAACGGGAAGTTTCGCACGCGACGTCACTAACGTGACGTCATCACGAGAGGTTTGAGAAAATTGGGGTCAAGATCGTTTCTTATCATTTTATTCTAAGAAACGCGGGGACTACTGTATACGACCAAAATCAGAAGAGTTCGACTTTGAGGTTGTTGTAGCACTCCATGCCCGACCTCGAGGAGCTTGAAGTAGAAGTATGACCCCGAGGTGCGTCCCTCGAGGGAGCACATCAAAGGTGAATCTCGGAGTAGTACAAATCGACAATCGTCATGGAAAGGCGGGAAAGCTCCCAAGAACTTGTGGCTAGAGCTGACCAGGTCTGCAAGAATAGTACCAATCCGTACTAAGCCATTATATAGCTGTACCAATGGCCTTTTCCCGTCATCATTAGACGTGTACTATGCTAGGATTCCCCCCCCCCCCCCCCCCACCCGCCTTCTATATAAAGGAGACCATTGCTATCTTGTAAGGGATTCTGATCATTATTGAATACGATATATTGAATAACCCACAACATTCTTTGCTTTCTTTACTAAAACAATTGTTCCTCGCATTTATTGTTCATTCTTTCATTATTCCTTCATTGTTCATTTATTGTTCTTCATTTATTGCTTATTATTAGCCGCAAAAGGCCATCTTAGAGGCCTCCATTAACATAGTTTATTTGTTAGTAGCTGATGATCAACTGCCCTAAATAGGCCTCGAAGCCCCTGCCCCGGCCAGCTCGAGGCTCGGATTTGTGATAGTTTTGGTTGGCATCTCTCACCATCTTTATTAAATTATACATAGCATCCATCGCATAACAATTAGTATTGAAATTAATGACGTAATTTTAGAACCACAAAATCAATATAATTGTCTTTACCATTTTCAAGGTAAACAGTTACAATATTAAGCAAACTCAAAAACATCTCTAGAAATTGCCAAAATTCGGAGCCACAAGTGCATGAGCATATAGAGCCACAAGTACATGAGCATCTACTAGGAAGCACAATAATAATACAATGTATGTAAGGAATGTATAATAGTCAGTACAAAGTAAATGAATACAATGGAGACTTCGTGTGCTGCGGAGGGTAACAAGGAAAGCAACCCACCATAAAGTCCCCTCAACAGCACCGCCCATGAGACCAAATGACCACCGAAATATACCTTCACAATTAGTACAGAAATGTAGCATGAGTACGTAAATCAACGCGGGCCCAGTAAGTATCTAGCCTAACCCCGAAGAAGCAGTGACAAGAGGTCTACATTGACACTTAATAGTGATACAATAAATCATTGCAATAAATAATAAATAGATATGAAACATAACGGTAATAATGACGTAAGAACTGTAACTAATATAATCTTCCAACATAATGCCAATATGAAGTTCTCCCACAACAAGAAGCATATAATAAATATAATACCAACGGGGTAGTTTTCTCCTCACAAGGTTAGACATGAGACTTACGTCATTCCGAAATTTGATAACCGGCTCCAATGCCACTCTAACTTCTAAAACCAACGCAAAACTATCATAAAATAATCAAACAATTTGAAAATCAATCAAAATACACTCCAAAACACGTAATTTAACAATTTTTAACAATTTCCAACTCCGCTAGAAAAGTCAACAAATTCAACTACCAGGCCCACGTGCCCAAATTCTAAAGATTATCAAAATCAAAATTTACCCATAAATTATATAGTCTATATCCATAAAATCGTCAAATTTCGCCATGAATTGATCCTCAAATCAAGGTTTACCATTTCTCAACATTGGGGCTCATAACCCCAATTTCTACAATCCAAATACGGATAAAAAAATAATAACAAAACAGATATAATTATGTAAAAAACAAAAATAAAGGTCATATTTAACCCCTTGTTGAGACGAGAACAACGCAGAGAAAATCACCTCAAACAGAGCTCTAGACCTCAAGATATGCTCAAAATACTAAAATGCTCGGTTTGCCAATTTAAATCACCGGCCGAGGTGATTTTTGTTCATCGCCTTCGCGAGATACCTTCGCATTGGCGAAGAGCAAATTTTCTCATTAACCAGTCAACCCAGCATTCCTTCTTAGCGTTCGCGAGACCTCCCTCGCATTCACGAAGAACAAAAGCTCGCACCAGAGACCAACAATCTTTCCCGACTCGAAAATATGCATGACTCACTCGTACGACCTCCGAATTTGATGATTCTTGTAGCTATGGTTTCGTAATTATAACACATATCTATTGGTTCAATCAAAGGTTGTTTTTCCAACATGGTACCCTTTATTCCAAAAGAAACGATGCCAGAACATCAAATAAGAGCGCGACACAATCCAAACCCTTTCGAAACTCATTGTACAAACCTGTTGAAACTTTTAAATCATGAATCTGAGCTCGTTAATTCCACTATTTGACTGTGATAAACATATTTTATTAAACTTAACTAGTATGCAACTAAAGTGTTTGAATCACTCTTAAACATTCAAGAATGGCGCCAAATTTTATGTACAAGTCACAAATCACAATATGAACCTATTCTTAGGCTCGAAACCCTAACGGACATCGATAATACCAAAGTCCACTTGAAATCAAACTTAGTTAATTCAAAAACATTCAAAGTTCCAACTTCCAGAATAATCGCCGAAACACTCCCGGTATACTCGAAACCTGATTCGAACATATGCCCAAGTCCAAAATAACCTTACGAACCCACAGGAACCTTCAAATGCAAACTCCGAGGTCATTTACACAAAAGTCAAACCTCGGTCAGCTCTTGCAACTTAAGGCTTCTGAATTGAGAATTGTTCTTCCAAATCAACTCCAAACTTCTCAAAAATCAAAACCGACTATATGCACAAGTCATAATACATAAAGTGAATCTATTCAAGGTCCCAAACTGCTGAACGACGTGCTAAAGCTCAAAATGACCGGTCGGGTTGTTACATTCTATCCTACTTCAACTTATGTTCGTCCTCAAATGTGCCAAGAATTGCTCTCAAAGTCGCCAAAATCATTGTATAACGCCTCGTGCACCTAATCGGGCCTCCACAACCTATATGAGCGCACTAGTTCAACCCAGACTGAAGATCCTTGCTGCTACCTTGGCCCACAAGCTTTAGAACCATATTCCAATATCAAGAATCCTCTGGAAGTTCCGATTCCAGCATAGGTCTACCGTATCAATCTCGACAAGCCACATAAAAACATGGTCATACACCCATGTTGTAATCATAGAATGCACCGCATGATTCATTTTCCATAGTATTATCCTCCAACCACAATAGTTGCAAAGTCACGAACCTGGTGCCCGTAATATACCTCAGAAAACACACAAGCCTTGTTCCAACCCTCGTAATAGAGCAATGATAAAAAAGATGTGTAGAAACTCATATCCACCCGCCAAACCAATAACTCATGGAGTCACTTCGCTCGACAAGAACCATTGCCTCATTTTGGACTGATTAGCAATATTTTCTTTACAATATACATTATATAAATCTGATGGTACTAATTTCAGGTCCAACAACATCGTCTCACCCAGTACAAGATGGTCAGGTAATAAGCCACCTCACAGACCATCCAAAATATCATACGACGCAATCAAGGTGTCAATAAGATATAACTCGAATATGACCAATAAGGAAAAACAAACTCTGTTAAAAACTACACAGTCCACATAACATTCAAATCAATCAAACAAATGCATGAACCTATCTCATGGGTAAAACACAACACACGTGAGATAAGTATAAAGACTTGCACTTAACAACT
The DNA here is from genome assembly GCF_001879085.1 of Nicotiana attenuata. Classification (NCBI taxonomy): domain Eukaryota; kingdom Viridiplantae; phylum Streptophyta; class Magnoliopsida; order Solanales; family Solanaceae; genus Nicotiana; species Nicotiana attenuata. The sequence continues at coordinate 20,233,077 of NC_031991.1, read as the reverse complement.
CAATGTTGCGGCGTGTAACCTGATCTAAACATCATACGCGTTGTGGCATGCCACCCAACCCACACATAACAACCAATAAGAAAATATCCATCGAGCCAAAATGCTCACCTACAAAATTCCCGAATATCGACCATAAGCACACCAAGTGTATAAACACAACCCTAGGGAGACAAATAGTGCCATTCGCTACAACATGCATCTACGGATGTGTGACCCTTATGATTGTCGTGTGGAGAGTTTCTTGCTATCAGTGGGATATGTGTGTTGTAATTTGGTTTGGATCTAATAGAATATAAGGGTCCACCAAACTCTATAGAGAACAAGGTTCTTTATGAGATTCAATAGCACACACACACATACACGACAACAAATAAATGACAAGAGAACCTTGTTCAATGGGATTAAAAACCACGACCTACCCTTGTTGGACTTCAACTTCACTACTGAGCAACTTTTAGATCACAACCTATGCAACCTAGGAATTAAACTCTTATTCCCTCACTAACTTATAATACTCTATTACAAGCTAGTTTGCAATAACTCTATCACAAAGACTTTTCAACATGACTAACTATAGCCAAGACTTAAACACACATGTTTAAGGTTTACAAGGGTTTCCTAGAGAATGCTTCTTAAACAAGCGAGATAGGAATTTAAATTTATGAACTATTACTGTATACAGTAAAAATCAGAGGGCTCGATTTTGTGATCACTAGGGCGCCTCAAAAAAGGCCACCCCCGAGAGGCTCGAAGTCTAGCTCAGAATTCTCCCACGAGGGTTCGTGATGACGACCTCAAGGCAGTGCAAACCAACGGCTGCGACGCACCAGCGGGAAGTTCCCAAGGCATATGTTCAAAACTGACAAAGCCTGCAAGGGAAACACTAATTTGTACCAGACTAGTAAGTAGCTGATCCAGCTATTTTTCTTTGTAATATTTACTCATGTACTATGATGGGATTTCCCTCCTTATATAAAGGGATCCTTGTCATTTTGTAAGATGATCTGATACACAAGATATAACACACTACATTCAATACAAGAACATTCTCTGCTATCTAGCTTGAACATATTCTCTTGATTTCGTTATTTACATTTATTGCTTATATTCATTGTGTTCTATTAATTGTTCATCATTTATTGCTCACTATTGATCATAGAGAGCTGCCATCGCAGCTCTTACAACTGTTAGTCCTTCATCGACTACCCTTGACCGGGTATAGGACTCGACCTCGAGGCCCCGTATATGCAACCTCGAGGCCTCGATTCTTAGCCATTTTGGTCCGTTTATTAAGCTATCTACAAGCTATCATATTAATTCCCAATCCTTCGCTTAGCATCCATTACCTAACAACTAGCATAAAAATAGATCACATATTTTTAGAAGCACAAAATCAAATCTAATTGTTATTACCGTTTTCAAGGTAAATAATTTGGCGCCCACCGTGGGGCTAAAAATAATAGTGATTGTTTTCTGCTGGTTTACTACATAACGCAAGTTATCTTTCATACTTTTTCTTGTCCAAGATCTTTGATTTCTTGTCAAAATGTCTAACTGAGTAAACGCACGTGAAAACAACAATCATGAGGACCATGGAGAAAATGGCGTAGCTGCTCTGGGTGTTGGTGTACCACCACGAAACCCGAGGGATGTGCAAGAACCAATTCCGGTGGATGCGGTCTCGCGCGACGCTCAACACGTCCAAATAAGCTCCCACACCAACTGGAGCATACACCAATGAGATCAATAGGAAGCTCAAAAAAACCCGGCTCAGGAAGAACAAGGGGTTAGCCTTCACGTCATCTTCGAGATGTTACAAGCACAACAGCTGGCTATTGCCCAGCTGCAAAGCCACTAGAAAACTCCCAGCACGGTAGCATCGGAAACGGCTCCCCAAGCCGAGCAGGTACTGGAAAGATCAAGCAACAACGGGTCGGCAGCCAGCCCCGCCATCATAAAAATGCTTGAGGACCTCACAAAGTGGATCGAGTCAGGCGAGAAGAAGATAGAAGCCAACGACAAGAAGGTGGAGACCTACAACTCTAGGGTTGATCAAATTCCGGGGGCACCCCCGATCTTGAAGTGTGTAAATTCGAAGAAGTTCGTACAAAAGTCGTTCCCGTAGGAAGCGGCCCCAAAGCCCATTCCAAAGAAGTTCAGAATGCCCGACCTTCCAAAGAACAATGGAACCTCAGATCCCAATGAGCACGTCATTGCTTACACTTGTGCAGTAAAAGGTAACGACCTGAAGAACGACGAGATCAAGTTCGTCCTGCTCAAAAAGTTCCGAGAAACACTTTCTAAAGGGGCAATGATGTGGTATCACAACCTAGCCCCGAACTCGATAGACTCATTTGCCATGCTAGCAGATTCTTTTATACAGGTACATGCCGGTGCCATCAAGGTAGCTACAAGGAAGTCCGATGTTTTCAATATCAAGAAAAGGGAGAACGAGATGCTGCAAGAGTTCGTATCTCGCTTTCAAATGGAACGAATGGAACTGCCGCCAGTCTCCGAGGACTAGGCAGTGCAGGCCTTCACTCAAGGTTTGAACGAGCGAAGCACGATAGCTTCGAAACAGCTGAAGCAGAACTTAGTCGAATATCCCGGCGTGACCTGGTCGGATGTCCACAACCGGTACCAATCAAAGATCAAGGTCAAAGATGACCAACTAGGAGCCCTTTCGGGATCGGTATATCCCAGCAGGCTTTCGATAAAAGAGCCAAAGCCAAACAAAGAAAGATACCAACCATACACTGAAGATAGAACGAACGCCCTGAGGCACACATACCCCGCAATGATCGAAGGTTGGATCGAGGTTAGAACCCTCAGGGACTTGTTAGCAGAGCTGGATTTGATAGGCACACAGGGCCGACGGAGGTGCCCCGCCTGTCGGAATACAACTTCAACGTCGACATTTCAGACATCGTATTCGCCATCAGTAAAATCAGAGACACCAGGTGGCAAAGGCCTGTACAATCAGATCCTTCACAACGGAACCATAACTTAGTGTGTGAATTTCACAACACACATGGTCACAAGACCGAGGATTGCCGACAACTCCGGGACGAAGTAGCTCGACTACTCAGCAAAGGTCACCTCCGAGAATTCCTCAGCGACCGTGCCAAAAATCAGTTCTAGGAAAGAGAGGCGACCAATAAGAGTGAAGCAGGCGAGACACAACATACCATCCACATGATCTTTGGAGGTATCGGTGCTCCACAAGAACCCATGGTCAGGAGAACAAAAATTTCCATCACCAGGGAAAAGCAAACTCGAGGTTACATACCCGAGGATGCCCTCACGTTCAACGATGAAGACATCGACGCTCTATCTTAGCCCCATAGCGACGCATTGGTAATGTATTTTCTTGTAAATACATTTCAAATTAAGCGTGTGCTTGTGGATCCAGGTAGCTCGGCCAACATCATCAGGTCGAGGGTGGTGGAGCAGCTCGGACTGATCGACCAAATCGTGCCCGCCTCTCGAGTCCTCAACGGGTTCAACATGGCGAGCGAAATAACGAAAGGGAAAATCACCCTCCCGGTCAACGTGGCCGGCACTACCCAAAATGCCAAATTCCATGTCATCGAAGGAGACATGAGATACAATGCCTTGCTTGGTAACCTGGAACCTTGTGATCTTAAGGTCATGTAAATGTGTAATAGGTTTCTTATCTAATTCTGGATAGTAAGTTTGTTAGATCATCAAAACATAAAATGAAGTACTTATGACCAAAGTACTTGTAACCTATCAGGATCGTTTGAGGAGGTTGACTTGACTATCACGAGGTTGAATGTGAGCTTAGTGGATGATTTGAGGTATTTTATGGGTTGAGTTACATGAGCTTGTGAAGAATTTAGCTGAATCTCACCGTTGTATTATAGCAGTAATAGAGTATAGGTATTTTGAGTTATCAAATATTTTGATCTTTCACTTCGAGCCAAGTGTGAGAGCCTGCAATCAACGATTTGATTGCATGGTTATATGTTAAATATTAGTTTTAGTCTGAGGCATACCTGTAGATCAGCTCTAACTTGCAGAGGTTGAGATCGAGGATCACTCGAGTAAGGGAATTTCTGGATAAAGGTTATATTACATTTTATGGGTATATGGAAATTGTGGGAAAATTTGAGATGTCATTTGTGACGGATGTGGCAATGAATTTGCTTGGTTGTGTTTAGACGAGGTTACTTTCTTGGGTGTTGTTGTGATAATGGGGCACAAGTCGTTTGGTTTGCTTGGGCGGTGCAATTGAGATTTGAGTAGAGTGGATGACCCTCGAGAAAGTTCTAGTAGATTCAAGATTTATATGTAGCAATTGAGAAATTTTTGAATTTGTATATGGCTAGAATATGAGATTTACATTAGATGGTGTCGAGACTCGCGGTATTTTTATATCATTATGGATTCTATATTTTAGTATTAGGAAGGTGTAACGACCCGGCCGGTCGTTTTTGGAATTTACGCCCCGCTTCCCTATTTACTGCTTCCCCTAAGTTCATTTCTGCTATTTAGGTATGCCGGGACGTTCGGTGTTAAGTTTTGGAGAGTTTTGGGACACATAGTCCCTAAATGAGAGCTTAAGTGTTGAAAAAATGGTCCGTAATCAGAACAGTGCGAGGACGACCTCGGAATGGGAATCTAATTGTTCCGTTAGCTCCGTTAGGTGATTTCGGTGTCGGGAGCGTGTTTGGAATGTATTTTGGAGGCTCGTAGCTCATTTAGGCTTGAAATGCCGAAGTTTGAATTTTTGATGTTCCGGTCCGATAGTGAGCTTTTGATCCGATGGTCGGATTGGAATTCCGGAAGTTGCAGTAGCTCCGTCGTTGTCATTTGGGATGTGTGTGCAAAATTTCAGGTCATTCGGACGTGTTTTGGTTAGGTTTTTTATCGAAAGCGTATTTCGAGGATACTTGTAGTTCTTAGGCTTGAATCTTTGATTTAATCGGGTTTCCAGTGTTGTTTTAGGTGTTTTAAGGATTGGTGCAAGTTTGAATAAGGTATTAGGTGTTATTGGTGCTTTTGGTTGAGGTCCCGGGGGCCTCGGGATGATTTCGAGTGGTTAATGGAAGAATTTTTGAAGTGTTGCAGCAGCTGGTTTTTCTCTCTTCTGGTATTTTCGCTTCTGCGGCTTGGGAACCGCAGAAGCGGAGCCGCATAAGCGGCCATCCCATCGCAGGAGCGGAATTTGGGCTCCCTTCAGTTTCCTCAGGTGCGGAAGTTTAACCGCAGAAGCGGTTACGCACCTACGAGGTATAAGTCGCAGATGCGGCCCTAGGTCATTGGTGAGAAACCGCAGAAGCGGTAAGTATTTTGCAGAAGCGGAACCCCCGGATTCTAGTTAATAGCCGCAGAAGCGGCATTTGTTCCGCATAAGCGGGATCGCAGATGCGGTCCCTTGTCCGCAGAAGCGGAAATCCCTAGGCAGAAATAGAAATTTCGAAGGTTTGAGTTCATAAGTTACAAAAATTAATTGTGAACTCGGATAAGGGCGATTTTGAGTGGGTTTTGAAGAGAAGACTATTGGGTAACATTTCCTTAATCCCTTCTAGTTATATTTCATCGTTATATAGTTAAATGTATCATTGAAACTCGAATTTAGGATCAAAATTGGATAATTTGGGGTAAAACTTCATTGGCTAAATTATGGAGTTTTGAGTGAGCATTTGACCTCCGAATTGGGAGATTTTTATATGGTTAGACTCGTGAGAGTACGAGGGTTCTGAAAATGTTAAGATTATTCGATTCCGGGGCGTTAGCCTGGAGGGCATTTTGGTCATTTCACCTATTTTTACGCCGTAGCTTTGAATTTATTAGCAAAACCAGGTGTTTGTGATGTTATTTACAATGTGTAATTGAATTGAATAGATTTGAGTCATTTAGAGTCGGATACTCGTGGCAAGAGCGTGTTTTCTAGTTGATATTGAGCCGGTTCGAGGTAAGCGGCTTGTCTAACTTCGTGTGGGGGGACCTTTTTCCCTTAGGATATGATCTTGAATATTTGAATGCCCCGTACGTGAGATGACGAGCGCGTACTTGAGCTAATTGTTGTAAATCCGTTTCTACTTGAAGTATTTAAATTGAGCTTTCTTGTTTACTTGTTCATTTTAACTGTAAGTTTGTACCTGTGCTAGCTTAGAGGCTCATGTTTAGCTGGCTTACCTGCTTATTTGCTTTAACTGTGCTATTTGTACTCTGTGAAGCATGTTAGGCTATAATTTACTACTTCGTGTCCTAATTTTTAGCATTATTCCGAGATTTAGGAATCGTTGTTGTTGTGTGTTTAATTTGGGACTGCGGGACGGCTTCCCGGGAGATCCGTCTGTACTTGAGATATTCTGGACTGAGGGTGCGGGATACCAAGAGATCCCTAGCACATGTGTTTCTATATATATATTGGGATACCAAGAGATCCCCGGTTTACTTATTGAGTATACCAAGAGATCCTCGGGATACTAAGAGATCCCCAACTTACTTATTGAGGATACTAAGAGATCCTCGGGATACCGAGAGATCCCCAGTGTTGATGATGAGGATACCAAGAGATCCTCGGGATACAAAGAGATCCCCCGGCTACTATTCCTTGTGGGGGCAGTTTTCCGTGTATTGTTACCTTTGCTTTCTATTACTGTTCTTCCTTATTTACCTGGTTTAGATTCTCGCTGTAGACTTCATTTAAACTATTTCTGTTATCTCATTATTTATTATGTTACCTCAGTAGGGCTCTGACCTTCCTCGTCACTACCCAATCGAGGTTAGGCTTGGCACTTACTGAGTACCGCTGTGGTGTACTCATGCCCTTCCTGCGCATGTTTTTCATGTGCAGATCCAGGTACTTCCTCCCAGACGTAACATCCTCGTGGTGGAGAGTCCTAGCTGAGACTTGAGGTATATCTGCTACGTTCACAGACCAGGATTCTCTACTCTATTCCGGCTTTAGCAGATAGTTACTTTTCTTTTCTTTCATGTTGTTTAGACATTCTGGTGTAGAGCAGTTTACTACATTCTATTAGCCTGTGTTTCCCGTGAGTTTCCGGGTTTTGGGATTTAGTTGTAGACTTTCGCATATTTTGAGTTGTATAGGCTGAGTGGCCTTTTATACAGTTGTTATTTCCGTATGTTTAGTTTTAATTTATTATTCCGCAAATGTTAATTTGTTATTCCGCACTGTTAGGCTTACCTAGTTGTAGGAACTAGGTGCCATCACGACATGTTCATGGAGGGTGAACTGGGGTCGTGACAGAAGGTGAAGTAAATGACATTAGATTTACAGAATGTATCTTCAGAGTGGGTGTCTCAGTTGTGGTTCTTTTGGGGTACTTAAGAGGGAATACGGTGATTTATGGGCCTTCGGGCAGTGTGGATTTATGCTAGGATCTCTTGTGGTGAGCTTTGGGTATGGATCCGTGTTCTGGTGAGGAGAAATGTCAACTTGAGGGTAATTCAGAAGGAACTCGGAGAAATATGATAGCTTGGTAGTAGGTTGGATCAGCACGATAAAGGATATGATCAGTTCCTCGGGTATTTATGATGTGGTGAGTCTCTACAGGTGTTTTGTGGCAATACTCTTGGGTTTGGTGACCTGCGTGGCTTGGTGGAGTTGGATAGATTCTGTTCCGATGGCTTAGTTACATGCAAATGGGTTTCGAAGAGTTCTCGATGGATCTACCACGGGTTGAGATTGATAATTTCCACCGGCATGAGGAGCATGTTGTGTATTGTGATTTTCTTCTGGATGGGATCATGTGGAAGCTTTCTGACTAATCGGGTAAGTATTCTGCTTGTGACTCTGAGTTGATAATGAGATTCTCGTGCTTTTCACATGATGGCATGATAGATGTGGTGCATCCTGTGGGATTGAGATTTGCATGTAAAAGGTGGCGATTTAGTTTTGGAGGGAAAGTCGTGAATTTTTGACAGCATGAACGGTTTTTGATGTTTAGATGAATACTATAACTATATGGTATTTCCATAGAAGGGTGCATATTTTAGAAGGTGCACTATTTTCTGACTTTAGATGTTTCATTAGTATTGCAGTACTCGCCTGGTTGATCGACAACTGATATTCAGATTTTTGCCATGTGGCGCGGGGGGCTAATTAATGTATTTCTCATGGGATCATTGTGTATGAGAGATGTGTTAGTCGTTCGAGTGGTGGAGTTCGGGTCGACTATGGTGATTCATGTGTTCTGTAGATTTGGAGACTTGGAGTTCTCAAAAGTATATTATTTCGGGGTTGCGGACTGTGACGATGTGGCCAAAGTTAGATAGAAAGTGATACATGTTATGGTTAGGTTTTTGCGTACATTTTGAGGGCTATTTGTGCATTCGGGGATGACCGGATTTTATTTGGGGGCCCATTGGTAGGCCCAATGAGGATATGTATTCTACACCGGGTCGGATTTATTGACTCCGTACTGCTATTGTTGAGGGATGTTCCATTCAGTTAGAATTGATTTTATTCGAATCTGATATGTTCTATGTGTTACTCCTCCATGCTACGAGGGTTTGTGATTCTTTGGTTATATGCACACATGGTGCAGTTCTATAGCATAATTCTAGCGAGATGTTGATAAGCGTGTGGAAAGGTTGATTGCGCATTGGTTAGGGTCTTTCCGAGTTAAGGAATATTGTGTTATTTGCTTATCTATGGTTATGGTCATGCACTTTGTGTACTTGATGTCAAATTGTGCGTGGTTGTTGATTTTGAGCAATGTGGCTTGAGGTATTTCGGATGGACCGGTCTTTGGATGGGGTCACACATTGCAGCTGAGTTATGTTAGAATATAATTCTTTTGTGATAGATTCGTACGTCTTGGTTCTACAATGTGTGATGGGTTCGTAGCATTGCGTTTGTGGTGGAACTTGTTGACCTTGTGGACGGTTCTCTCATTTGAGTCATTTTCCATGTTTGAGTACATTTGAATTGATGCTTATTAGTGCACACATTGCACGATTGTGACTTTAGGTTGTATTGGTCTGTCATGTCAATAGAATAGTTGTGTTTGATGAGATAAGGGCATTGGACCTAGAATGGATACTACTGGATTTGATTACGGTATGTTTGGTTGAATAGCATCGGAAGTTGGCTAAGAATTTGGATTTGGTTCTAGTCGGACGAGTGAGAGAGCTGTATGACTTATCGATCTGATGAGTGGTTATGAGTTTCTGCGTGTTTCTTTCATCATCGACAGTGTACGAAGGTTTTGAACAAGGTTTTATTTGATATGGGGTTTNGTTCTTTTGGGGTACTTAAGAGGGAATACGGCGATTTATGGGCCTTCGAGCAGTGTGGATTTATGCTAGGATCTCTTGTGGTGAGCTTTGGGCATGGATCGGTGTTCTGGCGAGGAGAAATATCAACTTGAGGGTAATTCGGAAGGAACTCGGAGAAATATGATAGCTTGGTAGTAGGTTGGATTAGCACGATAAAGGATATGATCAGTTCCTCGGGTATTTATGATGTGGTGAGTCTCTACAGGTGTTTTGTGGCAATACTCTTGGGTTTGGTGACCTGCGTGGCTTGGTGGAGTTGGATAGATTCAGTTCCGATGGCTTAGTTACATGCAAATGGGTTTCGAAGAGTTCTCGATGGGTCTACCACGGGTGTAGATTGATAATTTCCACCGGCATGAGGAGCATGTTGTGTATTGTGATTTTCTTCTGGATGGGATCATGTGGAAGCTTTCTGACTAATCGGGTAAGTATTCTGCTTGTGACTCTGAGTTGATAATGAGATTCTCGTGCTTTTCACACGATGGCATGATAGATGTGGTGCATCCTGTGGGATTGAGATTTGCATGTAAAAGGTGGCGATTCGTACGTCTTGGTTCTACAATGTGTGATGGGTTCGTAGCATTGCGTTTGTGGTGGAACTTGTTGACCTTGTGGACGGTTCTCTCATTTGAGTCATTTTCCATGTTTGAGTACATTTGAATTGATGCTTATTAGTGCACACATTGCACGATTGTGACTTTAGGTTGTATTGATCTGGCATGTCAATAGAATAGTCGTGTTTGATGAGATAAGGGCATTGGACCTAGAATGGATACTATTGGATTTGATTACGGTATGTTTGGTTGAATAGCATCGGAAGTTGGCTAAGAATTTGGATTTGGTTCTAGTCGGACGAGTGAGAGAGCTGTATGACTTATCGATCTGATGAGTGGTTATGAGTTTCTGTGTGTTTCTTTCATCATCGACAGTGTACGAAGGTTTTGAACAAGGTTTTATTTGATATGGGGTTTACCACAAGTATCAGGTTTGTTTTGAGCATCTACTGTGATCGGGAATTATTGATACGAGTGTGCGAGTTGTGTGGTATATCACGTGATAACATCTTGGGTTATAGTTATGCCTTGATACAGCCTGTTCAGACTCATACAGTGTGTAGATGCGAGATACAGGTTCTTGTAAGGAATTATGGATGTTGGAAATGGGTTTTAAGGCTTACAAACTAAGGATAAAGTAATGATCTTCAATTATGATATGTTGCTAGGCTTACATGGATTGGGGTGACGTGGGATCACCTCCGGGTATGTGCATGGTAAGGTTACACGGTGATTAGATTGCTTTCCAATGACTCTTGGCACGTTCGAGAATGAACGTATGTTTAAGTGGGGGAGAATGTAACGACCCAATCGGTCATTTTGAGCATTTGCATTCTGTTAATCTATTTGAAGTCTTGAGTAGTATCGTATGATGTATTATGACTTGTGTGAATCATCAATTTTTGTTTTCAGGTTATTCGAAATTTATTTTGAAGAATGATTCTCAACTAGGAAGCTTTATGTTGGAAGAGTTGACAAAGTTTGACTTTTTAGTACTTGACCTTGGATTTAAGTTTTTATGGTTTCGTTAGGTCCGGATGGTGATTTTGGACTTGGGCGTATGCCCGGATTTGCATTTGGATACATTTAGAAGGTATCAATTGGCGAAAGTTGAAAATTTAAAGGTTTTGAATGTTCATAAGTTTGACCGGTAGTTGACTTTGATGATATTGGGTTCGGATTGTGGTTTTGAGAATTTGAATAACTTCGTTATGTCATTTGGGACTTGTGTGCAAAATTTGAGCGTATTCCGAGTTCATTTGATAAGGTCCGGCACGAGTTTTGGAAGTTAAAGATTCAAAGTTCATTAAGTTCGATTTAAGGTGCGATTCGTGGTATTGATGTTGTTATGCATGATTTGAGGCCTTGAGTACGTCCGTGTCATGTTATGAGACTTGTTGGTTTATTCCAATGGGGTACCGAGAGGCTCGGGTGAGTTTCGATAGGTTTGGATTGTGTTGTCGCTC
>NC_031991.1:20215870-20221753 GCF_001879085.1 Nicotiana attenuata | reverse complement strand
CGAAAAGCCTGATTTGAGTGTTATTTATGCGATCGAGCTGCGCACCGTAGCAGGCTTTATTTATTCATGCCATTATTGGCTTATAATAGCGCTTGGAAAGGATCCGCCCCTCAGGAGTCTGACATACCAGCAGTGAGCAAAGGTGCATTACTCAGTGCGAAGTGCCGAGTGTATTGGAGGACTGAAGTGAATAAGCGTGCTGAGTGAGGTTGATTGCTCCAAGAGCATGAGCACATGAGTTTTATCACGTGGTGCATTACACTTGACATGCATACTTGGCATGTAGGCATAGAGATGCATGATCCTCATGCTGTACAGTATTTGTGACATTCATGACTTCACATGCACATTGACATGTAGGCATAGAGATTGTACTTTGCTCATGCGATCTGATAATGAAACATCTTATCTGTTGTTGAAAGTTTTGGAAGAATCTCAATTTTTCTAACATATTACATTTTGGTGATTTCGGCAAAATATTTAGGTTTTACTGTTTATACCTGAAATGCATGTCTATTTTCTGTATCTATGAATAGCTTGGTATTATATCTTTGAGTATTTCTTGTATTGTTACTGTTACGAGTTTGTTTTCACTGTTGGTGTCGGACTCTGACCGTAGTCCAAGCTCTTCACTACTTTCAACCTAATTTTAAGGTTGTATACTTATTGAGTATATGGGGTCGGTTGACTCATACTATACTTCTGCACCTTGCGTGGAATTTCAGAGCTGATGTTGTGTTGTGGGGGGAGCTTTGCATAGAAGATGTCCTTGTGTTCTGGTTTATAGCTACCTCTTATTCTTGTAGTCTTTAGATTCATGAATCTAATTATGTATATTTCGAACAATGATGTTATTTATTTCATACTAGCTTTTGTAACTCTAAATCTTAGAAGCTCATGATTTGTACTACCAGTCCTTGGGAAGTGTATAAGAGTTCAATTATTTCAAACATTATTTCTGGTAAAATCTCATCTGAAGTTGGATTATTGTTTAACTGGTCTTACCTAGCGGGTTGGGTTACTTGCCATCACGACAAGATCGAATTTTGGGTCATGATATAGAGCCCGTATTGACTTTTTGGGTTGACTTTTTAGTTTTGGATCGTATTTGAATTCCCTTACTAGCAACACGCATTTGAATCACACCTTATATCAGTGCCATGGATTTCAATACCCACTTTAATACTACCGCATGCAGTATCAATATCCACAATACAATAATCAACTCAAAGGACACGTGCCCATATGTTACAACATTGCAAAAATCAAACATACCAATGTCACCACACACATAGCTCACGACTCAACCACTATATGTACAAGAATCTTAGAAACAAGAAAATGAATAAGAAAATAGCTCACAAGGAAAGGTGTTTCAATAACCAAAAATTCGATCTAACATGTTAAAAACTCTCAACAACTCAGCTTCAATAACTCAATAATAAAGGTACTTCCATGAAATGACATATTCAAATTCAAATGCGTAACACAAACTTATCAATGAAAGAGATAACATGAATAGAAACTATGACTAAATGCATGAAAATAACTTCAATAATGGAATAATAGCATGTAACAAATACTACTAGTACATGCATATAAGGAAAAACATGACAATGGAAACTAGAACATTGTAATAACAACTTCAATTAAATATGTTGGAATAAACTTGACGACGAAAAAGTAGAACAATTAATTACAACTTAAATTAAATGCTTAAAAGTAACCTAGGAGTCTTAAACCGGTCAATTTTCACATATAAGCCTGTGAACACACTCGTCACCTCATGTACACGTCTTCTCCATAATTCACAAAGTCTAATTAAACCCAATCCTACGGGGTAGTTTCTCCACAAAAACTTAGGCAGTACACTTACCTCAATTAGGCCAAATTAATACTCAAAAATAGTTTTTCCTTTAAAATTTTATCTCCATTTGGCTCAAATCTAAGCAAAAATGACTTAATATTAACAAACACTACAAGAGAAACCAATCGGCCAAAATAAAGTTAAAATCTCTAACTTAAATAACAAATTCAACCCAAAAGTCAACCCTGAGACCGTATCTCGGAACCTGAAAAAACTCACAAAATTCGAATGCCCAATTCGATACGAGTCCAACCATACCAAAAGCATCAAATTTTGACATCAAATCGACCTTCAAATCCTCAATGTATGTTTTAGAAACGCTTTTACAAAAATCCTTAATTTGTCCAATTCAAATCATCAATTAAATGATAAAAACAGGGATCGAATTATGAAATAAAATTAAATCTGAGTCAAATTATTACAACAATCAACTACGGGCCCGATCTTTAATGAAAACTAAAAAGTCAACCCAAAAAATCAACTATGGACCCACACCTCGGATCCTGATAAAATTTATAAAATCCGAACACACATTCCGATACAGGTCCAACCATACCAAAACCATTCAATTCCAACCTCAAATCGGCCTTCAAACCATCAATTTGAGGTTTAGAAAGTTTTTTACTAAAATCCCAAGTTTCTCCTATTCAAATCATTAATCAAACATTAAATTCAAGGTTGGAATGGTGAAATGATAACAAATCCGAGTCAAAAATACTTGCCCCAATCCAAATAGTAAAAATTCCCTCAAAAATAACCCAAAATTGTATTCCAAAACATTGTGAGAAGAAGTAACTAAATTCCAAAACAAGAAAACAAAATACAGCAGTTGTCCTAGCTCAAATCAAGTCTTAAATATTCTCGAAACTCGCGTTTGATAGTACCAACATGTTCTAGTGGGATTACACCGAAGATAACCTCTTCAATCACCTGATTTGATCTGAAAATGAGGGAAATATGATATTTTTATGTTTTTAAAAAAATCTGAAACATTATGTGATACAAATGTCATTTTAATAATTACTTACACCAGAAAAAAAAATCATCGTTTTAGCACCCCCAAAACTCATTCGGAACCTCCGGGACACAAACCATATATGCATTTCTATCATCAAGCACGCTATGAACCTGCTCGGGTACTCAAAAGAACGATAAGAGGTTATTTAAAGGTGACATTGACCATTGTCAAACTTCAAATCCTTAACTAGTTTCTCAACCAATGATCCAAAACACACTTGAGACCCTCGGGACCCCATCCAATCATACCAAGAAGTAAAAATGCATCATCCAAACTTATCAAAATCCTCAAAACACCAACGGGAACATCACAACAAAGAATCGAGGCTCAAACCGAATGGAATTTCTCTTAAGTTGTTAAATCTTCATTCTTTCAAAAGAGTATATAAATCACACTGAAATACTTTACTTTCAAACTTTGCAGACAAATTCAATTCAACTATGTAGACCTATCAAAAGTCTCAGAACACCAGTTGGAGTCCAATAACATTAAAGTCAACTCTTGGTCAAACTTATGAACTCTTAAGTTCTTCAAATAGCCAACTTTCTACAAATAGTGTCTAATGAACCTCCAAAACATAATCCGAACATACGTTCAAATCCAAAATCATCATAATAACCTATCGGAAAAATCAAAACTAGTTTCGGAGTCCGTTCACCTAAAAGTCAAGCATTGGTCAACTCCTCTACTTAAAGCTTCTAAAATGAGAATCATTCTTCCAAATCAATCCTGAACCGCTCGAAAAGCAAAACCAACCATGCACGTAAGTCATATTATATAATATGAAGCTACTAAATGTCTCAAACCACTGAATGGAACGTTAAAGTTCAAAACGACGGGTCGGGTCATTACAGATAAGGGGCTAAGGCGCGTGTAGCTATTTCGAAAAAAAATATTTTAAAAATAAATTCAAGGCCACGCGGTGAGATATAAAGGAGATTGTGATTTTGACTTATGAAATGTCAATATGAGGTGTGGTACCTCCGTGTGATGTTTGTTGTACATTCTATGTTGGAAAGGCTTGTTGATTTGAACGGTTATTGCTTTGTTTCCTCACCTCATACCGTTTGTAATTTTGAATGTACTTCGTTATCTGTTGTTACTCTTGTGTTGGAACGATGATGATTTCTTGGGTGAGTCAGTGATTTGATGTATTGCTTGAATATGCCAACTTGGTGAATTGATTGATTGTTAACATGCTTTACTACATGTGTATCCCAAAATAAAAGTCATTATCTCACTTGCTGATTTACTATATTTAAATTATTACCATGCTTTACTTTAAATTATTCAACATTTAGTTCGTTGACTTATCCGATATTTTACTTTATTTAAAAATATTATTTTACTTTACCTTGCATGGTTTCTAAACTAAACTAATTTCCCTATTGGATACCCTACTTTGTAAAAATTGTACTTGACTTTACTTTATTTGACTACAAAAATAAACCCATTATCTTATTTGACACTCTACTTTATTCAAAAAATTTATTTTACCTTTTGTTGTTTAAACAAATCGCTAGAACATTTTATTTGAAAATTAACACGGACACAATATATATAGTAGCACATGGACTTTGCCGTGCGAAGGTGATTGATAATGTGGGCACGATGTACCATATTTATAAGATTAGACATTGTGGCTTATGATATGTGATTATGAGATGTGGTGCCTCGGGGTAATTCTTGTTGGCAGTCATGCGTTAGGAATGATTTGATTACTTGTATTTTTACTTGTTTCCTTAATTGATTTCATTCATACTTTATTTGTGTTCTGATTATGTTGCTTCCTTATTACTCATTTACTTTTTGTTTCCGTTTGTGTTTCTATTATTCCATCGTTGGTTTTACATTAGTTATCTTTCTGTTGTTATCCTTACATTGAAGTTCTTTCCATTGCTAGATTTATGTTAGTATCTTTCACATGTTTTATGCCTATTGAGTGTCTCAACTTACCTCGTCGCTACTCTACATTGGTTAGTCTTCATACTTTCTGGGTACCTGTCGCAATTCAAAATCCATCTAGTCGTGATGACACCTAACCCAGCCCGATAGGTAAGCCAAGTAAAAGTCAACATAACTCAAATGAAAATAATAAGAGTCAATGAGTAAATTAACTTAATTTCTATGCAACTGCCAAGGACTAGTAGTACAAATCATGAGCTTTTGAGATTTAGAATTTACAAAGCTGGTGCGAAATAAATACATCACCTTACTGGAATATACATAAACTGATTTGCAAATTTAAAGCTACCAAGGAAAAGTGGCAGCTATAACCGGAATGCGAGTATATCATCAATGCCGTTTCCCGACGTACACAATAACATAAGCTGTAAGAGAAGTATAGTATGAGTACAACTGACCCCATGTACTCAATAAGTATGCAAACTAACCTCAATGAGGTAATAGAAGCAAAAACAATAAATGGTACTAGCTGATCACCTATGCAACTCATTAATTCAACAAGTATAGAACAAATATATAATCGAATTAGGTAAATAACAGGTAAGCTCACAATTTTTTGTTTTGAAGTATTCCACTCAGTCAGCAATCTAACATATAAGGAAGATATGCAAGTAAATAAGCTAAATAGGTAAGGAAATTGCATGTAAAGGTGAAATGCAATAATGAAATATTCGTCTGTTGCGGCGCGTAACCCAATCAATATAACAATAAGCCAATAAGGGCTGTAACCCGGTTCAAATAACAATAACCAGCTCTCCCAAAGCTTGCACCAACAAGGAATTTGTCGGTTTCTCACAATCCGCGTGTACACCATCAAGAGAGAAACATGAGAGGGTGACACTAGGGGGATGGATCCGTAGCCACACGCAAGCACGGCCAATTCAACATGTTACCAGCCTGGTGTAGTCACAGGCTCAATATCAACCACACTGACAACTCACGTGCCATAATATTAGTATCTTGATCTGCACGGACAACTCACATGTTGATACTCACAATCCCCCTGGCGTGGTCATATGCATAACAACACAAT
>NC_031991.1:20206487-20215501 GCF_001879085.1 Nicotiana attenuata | reverse complement strand
CGGTTATGAGATGTAAAGATCTATACCTACAAGGTGTTTGATAATATGCCTAAATGGCATAAGTTATGGAATTTATTACTAATATTGGCCCTATTGAATGTTGTATTGTAGATTGAAGTTGCTTAAGTGTATTGGATCATTGTAGTATCATTAAGGGGCAAATTTCAGGTATGTATGGCTAAAACCCCCTCTTCTTAGAAATTGAGCTCCCATGGTGTCCATGTAAAATTGTAAGCGGAATTTGATTGACGTAGTATTTGTTATTTCAAAGGAATCGGTGTTGCAAGAGTATATGTTAAAAGTGTGTCCCAAGATGTTCAATATGCTATTCTTGATAAATTGGTGATATGTGAAGAATTTGAACTATATGCTAAGTTGCCTAGATTTCAAGTCAAGTTTAAATTGTGATTATTATGCCAAATCTTGTGAATCTCTCTCTATGCTTACAACTTGAATTCCTCTTGTATGTGCCCATTATCTTAAATTGAAAGCTTGATGTTGAAAGTGAAAGAGATGTGGAATGTGAGTTGTGAAATGAAAAGTTATGACCATTTTACCGGACCTGTGTCAGATGCACGTCCGCGGCGCGGCCGCGGCAAAACTGAGGGTTTCTGCCTCCCGAGCGCGGTACGAGCGTGGCCACCGCGTCCCGGGCGCGGTTGACCGCGGTCGCGCGCCTACGCAGCCGACTAATACCCAACGACCGGGTAACGTCGGAGAGTCGTCAAAGTCATTTTGTAGCTAGGCGTTGCTCTATCAAGGGAAGTACGTGATATGCATGACCTCTTGTAGTAAGAATCTTTGAGAATCCCCACTTGTATGTTCTTGATCAATTTAGGGATTTAATGGGAATCTATAGATTTTCAAGATCAATCCTTTGTTAATATAAGTGTTTGGAGTAGTAATCAACTCAAAATACTCCAAAAAACTTACCTTGGATCATAGAAAGGGAAGTATGGGACGGATCCCCTTGATAGAGCAAGCCGTAGCTCAAAAAATGACTTGAGACTCTCCATAACCCGTCTTGGGTATTTATCGGGCTGTGCTAGGCGCGCGACCGCGGTCAAACCGCACCGGGACCGGTGGCGCGCTCGGGAGGGCAAGGAAAACTTCTTAGTTTTGCCCGCGGCCGCGCCGCGACGTGCATCTGACAAAGGTCCGGTAAAATGGTCATAATTTTGCATACACCTCCAAATGACGAACGTTTGATGAGTTGGAAAACTAGACTCAAGAGCATTAATTTGATAGGTTGTGCATCACACAACACCTTATATATATGTAGATATGGTTGTCCAACGTGAGGTCTTGTGCGTACTCATTTACAACTTTAGTCTAATATGAAATTTTTCCAACTTGGCTTAGACTTAGGCCTCTCCTTAGACCCCAAAATCAATTATAATATGACTTATACGCTTATTAACATATCCAATTGATATCCATTATATCATGAATCCTCATTTTAACACAAAATAAAATAATTAGCCTACCTTGGCACCACGAAGTCTTAAATTACTTAGCAAAATTTTTCTGGGGCTTTACAATTTATCTATGCTCGGGTTGTGCTTAGGGTACAATATGCCTAGAATTGACTTCTAAGATTTATTCTATGATGTTTCTCATATTTGTAACATTGTTATGAACAATTTGAGCAATATTTGAATCTACATAGAAGTTTAATCCCTGAATGAAACATGTTTAAATGATATTCTTTTGATGAAATTGCTGATTTGAGCTATGATTGCACATTTTTTCACATGCCTACACTTTAGCATGTCATTTATGTTAGTCTACGAGCATGAGATCTGTTATTCATTCATCGCATATATGTATTCTTATTTATTTGCCCCAGTGTGATATGATTGGACTAGATGACGTCGGGCGGATTGTGTTTTTATGCTCGTGACCACACCGTGACGAATTGTGTTTGTTATGCATATGACCCACGCCAGGGGATTGTGAGTATCAACATTGTGAGTTGTCCGTGCAGATCAGATACTAATATTATGGCACGTGGAGTTGTCAGTGTGAGTTGATATTGAGCCTGTGACTACACCAGGCTGGTAACATGTTGAATTGGCCGTGCTTGCGTGTGGCTACGGATCCATCCCCCTAGTGTCACCCTCTCATGTTTCTCTCTTGATGGTGTTACACGCGGATTGTGGAAACGACAAATTCCTTGTTGTTTGCAAGCTTTGGAGAGCTGGTTATTTGTTATTTGAACCGGGTTACAGCCTCTTATTGGCTTATGTTATATTGATTGGTACGCGCCGCAACAGACGAATATTTCATTATTGCATTTCACCTTTACATGCAATTTCCTTACCTATTTAGCTTATTTACTTGCATATCTTCCTTATATGTTAGATTGCTGACTGAGTGGAATACTTCAAAACAAAAAATTGTGAGCTTACCTGTTATTTACCTAATTCGATTATATATTTGTTCTTATACTTGTTGAATTAATGAGTTGCATAAGGTGATCAGCTAGTACCATTTTTTATTGTTTTTGCTTCTATTACCTCATTGAGGTTAGTTTTGCATACTTATTGAGTACATGGGGTCAGTTTGTACTCATACTTATACTTCTCTTACAGCTTATGCTTATTGTGTACGTCGGGAAACGGCATTGATGATATACTCGCATTCCGGTTATACTGCCACTTTTCCTTTGGTAGCTTTAAATTTGCAAATCAGTTTATGTATATTTCCAGTAAGGTGATGTATTTATTCCGCACCAGCTTTGTAAATTCTAAATCTCAAAAGCTCATGATTTGTACTACTAGTCCTTGGCAGTTGCATAGAAATTAAGTTAATTTACTCATTGACTCTTATTATTTTCATTTGAGTTTATGTTGACTTTTACTTGCTTACCTATCGGGCTGGGTTAGGTGTCATCACGACTAGATGGATTTTGAATTGCGACAGGTACCCAGAAAGTTATGAAGACTAACCAAGTTAGAAGTAGCGACGAGTAACGTTGAGACACTCAATAGGCATAAAAACATGTGAAAGATACTAACATAAATCTAGCAATGGAAAGAACTTCAATGTAAGGATAAACAACAGAAAGATAACTAATGTAAAACCAACGATGGAATAATAGAAACACAAACGGAAACAAAAAGTAAATGAGTAATAAGAAGCAACATAATCAGAACACAAATAAAGTATGAATGAAATCAATTAAGGAAACAAGTAAAAATACAAGTAATCAAATCATTCCTAACGCATGACTGCCACAAGAATTACCCCGAGGCACCACATCTCATAATCACATATCATAAGCCACAATGTCTAATCTTATAAATTGGTACATCGTTGCCCACATTATCAATCACCTTCGCACGGCAAAGTCCATGTGCTACTATATATTATTGTGTCCGTGTTAATTTTCAAATAAATTGTTCTAGCGATTTGTGTTTAAACAACAAAAGGTAAAATAAATTTTGAATAAAGTAGAGTGTCAAATAAGATAATAATGGGTTTATTTTTGTAGTCAAATAAAGTAAAGTCAAGTATACAATTTTTACAAAGTAGGTATCCATAGGGAAATTAGTTTAGTTTTAGAAACCATGCAAGGTAAAAGTAAAATAATATTTTTTAAATAAAGTAAAATATCGGATAAGTCAACGAACTAAATGTTGAATAATTAAAGTAAAGCATGGTAATAATTTAAATATAGTAAAATCAGCAAGTGAGATAATGACTTTTTATTTTGGATACACATGTAGTAAAGCATGTTAACAATCAATCAATTCACCAAGTTTGGCATATTCAAGCAATACATCAAATCACTGACTCACCCAAGAAATCATCAATCGTTCCAACACAAGAGTAACAACAGATAACGAAGTTCATTTCAAAATTACAAACGGTATGAGGTGAGGAAACAAAGCAATAACCGTTCAAATCAACAAGCCTTTCCAACATAGAATGTACAACAAACATCCACACGGAGGTACCACACCTCATATTTCATATTTCATAAGTCAAAATCACAATCTCCTTTATATCTCACCGCGTGAGGCCTTGAATTTATTTTTTAAAATATCTTTTTTCGAAAGAGCTTACACGCGCCTTAGCCCCTTATCTGTAATGACCCGACCGTGTTCGTTTTGAAGCTTTAACGTTCCATTCAGTGGTTTGAGATATTTAGTAGCTTCATATATATAATATGACTTACGTGCATGGTTGGTTTTTGCTTTTTCGAGCGGTTCAGGATTGATTTGGAAGAATGATTCTCATTTTTAGAAGCTTTTAAGTAGAGGAGTTGACCAATGCTTGACTTTTAGGTAAACAGGACTCCGAAACTAGTTTGATTTTTCCGATAGGTTATATGCATGATTTGGATTTGAACGTAGTTCGGATTTATTGTTTTGGAGGTTCACTTAGACACTATTTGTAGAAAGTTGGCTATTTGAAGAACTTAAGAGTTCATAAGTTTGACCAAGAGTTGACTTTAATGTTATTGGACTCCAACTTGGTGTTTCTGGAGATTTATGATAGTCTACATAGTTGAATTGAATTTTGTCTGCAAAGTTTGAAAGTAAAAAGTATTTCAGTGTGATTTATATACTCTTTTTGAAAGAATGAAGATTTAACAACTTAAGAGAAATTCCATTCGGTTTGAGCCTCGATTCTTTGTTTGTGATGTTTCCCGTTGTGTTTTTGAGGATTTTTGATAAGTTTGGATGATGCATTTTTACTTCTTGGTATGATTGGATGGGGTCCCGAGGGTCTCAAGTGTGTTTTGGATCATTGGTTGAGAAACTAGTTAAGATTTTAAGTTTGACAATGGTCAATGTCATCCTCTTTAAATAACCTCTTATCGTTCTTTTGAGTACCCGAGCAGGTTCATAGCGTGCTTAGATGATAGAAATGCATATATGGTTTTGTGTCCCGGAGGTTCCGAAATGAGTTTTGGGGGTGCTAAAACGAATGATATTTTTTTTCTAGTGTAAGTAATTATTAAATAATGACATTTGTATACACATAATGTTTTCAGATTTTTTTAAAAACATAAAAATATCATATTTCCCTCATTTTCAAACAAATCAGGTGATTTTGAAGAGTTATCTTCGGTTGTAATCCCACTAGAACATTCGCGGTACTACATTCAAACGCCAAGTTTCGAGAATATTTAAGACTTGATTTGAGGCTAGGAACAACTGCTGTATTTTTTTTTCTTGTTTTGGAATTTAGTTACTTGTTCTCACAATGTTTTTGGAATACAATTTTGGGTTATTTTTGAGGGAATTTTTTACTATTTGGATTGGGGCAAGTATTTTTGACTCGGATTTGTTATCATTTCACCATTCCAACCTTGAATTTAATGTTTGATTAATGATTTGAATAGGAGAAACTTGGGATTTTAGTAAAAAAACTTTCTAAACCTCAAATTGATGGTTTTGAAGCCGATTTGAGGTTGGAATGAATGGTTTTGGTATGGTTGGACCTGTATCGGAATGTAGTGTTCGATTTTATAAATTTTATCAGGATCCGAGGTGTGGGCCCATAGTTGATTTTTTGGGTTGACTTTTTACTTTTTATTAAAGATCGGGCCCGTAGTTGATTGTTGTAATAATTTTGACTCAGATTTTTAATTTTATTTCATAATTCGATCCCTGTTTTTATCATTTAATTTTTGATGATTTGAATTGGACAAATTAAGGATTTTTTGTAAAAGCGTTTTCTAAAACATACATTGAGGATTGAAGGTCGATTTGATGTCAAAATATGGTTGCTTTTGGTATGGTTGGACTCGCTATCGGATGGGCATTCGAATTTTGTGAGTTTTTTCAGGTTCCGAGATACGGTCTCAGGGTTGACTTTTGGGTTGAATTTGTTATTTAAGTTAGAGATTTAACTTTAATTTTGGCCGATTGGTTTCTCTTGTAGTGTTTGTTTAATTATTAAGTCATTTTTGCTGATTTGAGCCAAATGG
Source organism: Nicotiana attenuata (assembly GCF_001879085.1). NCBI lineage: Eukaryota > Viridiplantae > Streptophyta > Magnoliopsida > Solanales > Solanaceae > Nicotiana > Nicotiana attenuata. The sequence goes on along the minus strand of NC_031991.1, from coordinate 20,209,557 downwards.
AGATAAAATTTTAAAGGAAAAACTATTTTTGAGTATTAATTTTGGCCTAATTGAGGTAAGTGTACTTGCCTAAGTTTTTGTGGAGAAACTACCCGTAGGATTGGGTTTAATTAGACTTTGTGAATTATGGAGAAGACGTGTACATGAGGTGACGAAGTGTGTTCACAGGCTTATATGTGAAAATTGACCGGTTTTAGACTCCTAAGGTTACTTTTAAGCATTTAATTTAAGGTTGTAATTAATGTTCTAACTTTCTCGTCGTCAAGTTTATTCCATACATATTTAATTGAAGTTGTTATTACAATGTTCTAGTTTTCCATTGGTCATGTTTTTTCCTTTATATGCATGTACTAGTAAGTAATTTGTTACATTGCTATTATTCCATTTATTTTGAAGTTATTTTTCATGGCATTTAGTCATAGTTTCTATTTCATGTATCTCTTTCATGATAAGTTTTGTGTTACGCATTTAGAATTTGAATTATGTCATTTTCATGGAAGTACCTTTATTATTGAGTTATTGAAGCTGAGTTGTTGAAGTTTTTAACATGTTAGATCGAAATTTTTGGTTTATTGAAACCACCTTTCCTTGTGAGCTATTTTCTTATTCATTTTCTTGTTTCTTAAGATTCTTGTACATATAGTGTGTTGAGTTCGTGAGCTATGTGTGTGGTGACATTTGGTATTGTTTGATTTTTGCAATGTTGTAACCATATGGGCACGTGGTCCTTTGAGTTGATTATTGTATTTGATATTGATACGCATGCGGAGTATTAAAGTGGGTATTGGAAATCCATGCACTGATATAAGGTGTTGATTCAAATGCGTGTTGCTAAGTAAGGGACAAATACGATCCCAAAACTTAAAAATCAACCCAAAAAGTCAAATACGGGCTCTATATCATGACCCAAAATTCGATTTGTCGTGGAGGCAAGTAACCCAAACCGCTAGTAAGACATGTTAAACCAAATAATCCAACTTCAGATGAGAATTTTACGAGAAATAATGTTGAAATAATTGAAACTCTTTACAAACCTTCCCAAGGACTGGTGTACAAATCATGAGTTCTAAGATTTAGAGCTTACAAAAGCTAGTATGAAATAAATAACATCATTGTTCGAAATATACATAATAGATTCCATGATTTAAAGCTACCAAGAATAAAGAGGTAGCTATAAACCAGACACAAGGACATTTTCTTCTATGCAAAGCTCCCCCCACAACAAACATCAGCTCTGAAAATCTCCACGCAAGGTGCAAGAAGTATAGTATGAGTCAACCGACCCCCATATACTCAATAAGTATACAACCTTAAATAGGTTGAAAAGTAGTGAAGAAGCTTGGACTATGGTCAGGTCCGACACCAAACAGTGAAAAACAAACTGCGTACAGTAACAATACAAGAAATACTTCAAAAGATATATACCAAGCTATTCATAGATACAGAATAATAGACAATGCATTTCAGGTATAAAACAGGTTAAAACCTAAATATTTTGCCGAAATCACCAAAATGTAAAATGTTAGAAAAATTGAGTATTCTTCCAAAACTTTCAACACGATAAGATGTTTCATTATCAGATCGGCATGAGCAAAGTACAATCTCTATGCCTACATGTCAATGTGCAGTGAAGTCATGAATGTCACAATACTCGTAAGGCATGAGGACATGCATCTCTATGCCTACATGCCAAGTATGCATGTCAAGTGTAATGCACCACAGTGATAAACTCATGTGCTCATGCTCTTGGAGCAATCAACCTCACTCAGCACGCTTATTCATCTTCAAGTCCTCCCAATACATCGGCACTTTCGCACTGAAGTATGCACCTTTGCTCACTGCCTGGTATGTAGACTCCTGAGGGGCGGATCCTTTCAAGCGCTATTATAAAGCCAATAATGGCATGAATAAATAAAAGCCTGCTACGGTGCAGCTCGATCGCATAAATAACACTCAATCAGGCTTTCGGCCTCGCTCAATTTCATCAATCCCTTCCAGTCTTCTCAACTCACAAATCTCATGTCCCAATCAGGCTCAATCAATGATAACATGATTGTGACAATAACTAATAAACAGAGGACTGAGATATGATATGCAAATGAATGAATGTAAACAAAGTGTGTAATTTCAATTTAAGCAAAATAAATCAAACAACAGAATGACCTCAGTGAGTCCTAACAGATAGCATATAGCCTGAACATTATTTCTAACATGGATCACAGGTTCAATTTACTCTAGCACGTTGAAGTTTTCATGGATACCACAGAATTTCAGCCGAGTAATAATTCTTCACGGTGGCACGCCGCACGCCAGTCACCTAGATGTGTGTCCACCTCAAACACCAAACAAACATAACACGTATATTCAGGGTTATACTCACTAGCACTTAAGTTAGAAGTGCTACTATACCTCGAAACAAGACAAATGCAATACCGAGCAAGCCAAATAATACTTCTTGAAATGCCATGTCACACGTACCAACCTCCGACTGGGAATCACAACTATACAAAGCAACTCAAGAACATCAAATAATGCCAAAGATTAATAAACCTTTAATTGATAAAGGGTTGAATCTTTAATTTAAAACACCAAAGTCAACCAAAAAGTCAAACTCGGCCCGCGCCTCGGAATCTAATACAACTTCACAAAATCCGACAACCCCATTCATTATGAAGTCCACCATTACTAGTTTCACTCAAATCCGACTCCTAATCGATGTTCAAAACTCATATAATTCACTTTATTAAAATTTAGAAAAAGCCCCCAAAAATTTAACTTTAAATCATCAATCAAATTGCCAAAAACAAAATGGATCATGAAATATAACCAATTACCGAGTATAGAACACTACCCCCAATGCATGCGTGAAAATCACCTCCAAAATTGCCCAAATCGAGCTTCCCACCTCAAAATATGACCAAATGAACAACCATCCGATATTTAAAAATATTTTGCCCATCTGTTTCTGCCTCGCTTCTTGTTCCAAACAATCCTGAAACTCGCTCAGATGCACCAGTGAATTTCTTGTGAAATTGCAGTCAATTAGACTTTTGAGTCATCTCTCTCTTTT
>NC_031991.1:20203660-20206462 GCF_001879085.1 Nicotiana attenuata | reverse complement strand
TACTACAAGAGGTATGCATATCATCGCTAACTGCTCTATGGTGATTATTTATGTATAATATATACGTTAGAACTCATGGGATGGTGATTGGAAGCCATAAGTGCCTAACCTATGTTGTGTTGGTGTTGCAGAGATTGTGAAATGGGTTAATTAAGGGGGTTGATTGTTGGGTCTGAATGGATGGTCATTCATATGTTGTTGGAAGTTATAAATTGGTTAGGAACGATGGTGGAATAAATTGTTGGTTAATAGTGGTAGTTGAATGAACTAATACGGCGGTTATGAGATGTAAAGATCTATACCTACAAGGTGTTTGATAATATGCCTAAATGGCATAAGTTATGGAATTTATTATTAATATTGGCCCTATTGAATGTTGTATTGTAGATTGAAGTTGCTTAAGTGTATTGGATCATTGTAGTATCATTAAGGGGCAAATTTCAGGTATGTATGGCTAAAACCCCCTCTTCTTAAAAATTGAGCTCCCATGGTGTCCATGTAAAATTGTAAGTCCGGAATTTGATTGACGTAGTATTTGTTATTTCAAAGGAATTGGTGTTGCAAGAATATATGTGAAAAGTGTGTCCCAAGATGTTCAATATGCTATTCTTGATAAATTGGTGATATGTGAAGAATTTGAACTATATGCTAAGTTGCCTAGATTTCAAGTCAAGTTTAAATTGTGATTATTATGCCAAATCATGTGAATCTCTCTCTATGCTTACAACTTGAATTCCTCTTGTTTGTGCCCATTATCTTAAATTGAAAGCTTGATGTTGAAAGTGAAAGAGATGTGGAATGTGAGTTGTGAAATGAAAAGTTATGACCATTTTACCGGACCTGTGTCAGATGCACGTCCGCAGCGCGGCCGCGGGAAAACTGAGGGTTTCTGCCTCCCGAGCCCGGTACGAGCGCGGCCACCGCGTCCCGGGCGCGGTTTGACCGCGGTCGCGCACCTAGCAGCCCGATAAATACCCCAAGACCGGGTATGGAGAGTCTCAAAGTCATTTTTTGAGCTAAGGCTTGCTCTATCAAGGGGAATACGTCCCATACTTCCCTTCTATGATTCAAGGTAATGTTTTTGGAGTATTTTGAGTTGATTACTACTCCTAAACACTTATATTAACAAGGATTGATCTTGAAAATCTATAGATTCCCATTCAAATCCCTATATTGATCAAGAACACCACAAGTGGGGATTCTCAAGATTCATACTACAAGAGGTATGCATATCGTCGCTAACTGCTATATGGTGATTATTTATGTATAATATATACGTTAGAACTCATGGGATGGTGATTGGAAGCCATAAGTGCCTAACCTAGGTTGTGTTGGTGTTGTAGAGATTGTGAAATGGGTTAATTAAGGGGGTTGATTGTTGGGTCTGAATGGATGGTCACTCATATGTTGTTGGAAGTTATAAATTTGTTAGGAACGATGGTGGAATAAATTGTTGGTTAATAGTGGTAGTTGAATGAACTAATACAACGGTTATGAGATGTAAAGATATATACCTACAAGGTGTTTGATAATATGCCTAAATGGCATAAGTTATGGAATTTATTACTAATATTGGCCCTATTGAATGTTGTATTGTAGATTGAAGTTTCTTAAGTGTATTGGATCATTGTAGTATCATTAAGGGGCAAATTTCAGGTATGTATGTCTAAAACCCCCTCTTCTTAGAAATTGAGCTCCCATGGTGTCCATGTAAAATTGTAAGTCCGGAATTTGATTGACGTAGTATTTGTTATTTCAAAGGAATTGGTGTTGCAAGAATATATGTGAAAAGTGTGTCCCAAGATGTTCAATATGCTATTCTTGATAAATTGGTGATATGTGAAGAATGTGAACTATATGCTAAGTTGCCTAGATTTCAAGTCAAGTTTAAATTGTGATTATTATGCCAAATCATGTGAATCTCTCTCTATGCTTACAACTTGAATTCCTCTTGTATGTGCCCATTATCTTAAATTGAAAGCTTGATGTTAAAAGTGAAAGAGATGTGGAATGTGAGTTGTGAAATGTGGCCTAGCGCCAAGTATAATGTAAAAATTGTGGCCCTACGTGCGTATGAGTTGATACATGTGAAACCAAAGATTGAAGTGAGATGATTAATGAAATAATGGTAACGTCTCGGGGAGACGGCTTAGCCGATCGGGCCGTGATCGGACGCCATGTTATACACATATGGTGGTAATGTATTGATAATTGGAACTGGAAAGTGAGAATGAAATAATGGTAACGTCACGGGGATACGGCTTAGCCGATCGGGCCGTGATCGAACTCCACTCAAGAAAGCGGTGGTATTGTGAATGATGATGCAACAATATGGAATGCCCCAAACTAAAGTTATGGAAATTGTGTGAAAGCTATGTGATCTCTTATTTGTATTTGATGATGTGGTGATTGTTTAAAAGCTTTGTTGATCCTTATGATTTCTTTATTCTTGTATGGTTGTTCTTTCTAATGAGATGGTGTTTAGTTATACATACTAGTGCTATTCGATGGCACTAACGTCCCTTTTCTCGGGGGCACTACGTCTTTAGATGGATGTAGGTGTTTCTATAGCAGGCAGTGTTGGTCGCAGCTAGTGCCGCATCATCCTTTCAGCTGACTTGGTGAGCCCCACTTCGTTTCGGGGTCCTGTTTCATCTGTTTATCATGTACTTTGTATTTGAGGTATAGTTGGAGCCTTGTTACCGGCATTTCAATATTACATTACTCTTCAGTTATGTTTAGAGGCTTCGTAGATAGGTTGTGGGTAGTGTCGGGTATTGGAATTAAAGTAGAAATATTGAT
>NC_031991.1:20151444-20203646 GCF_001879085.1 Nicotiana attenuata | reverse complement strand
AAAGTTTACGTATGTGGTGTCAAGTTCCATGTAAAGCATCCCAGTGTTGCGATCCTTCTCGAGTCACTCTTTTACTCACTTGTATATATGGCTTATATGGTTTGAACAATCACTCTACTCTCTTGCGAGTATCATCATGAAAGCTTCTCAATATCTAGTAACATAAGAGCATAACTTAACACCTATCACATGAGTGCATGTCAATCGAAATGGTCATTGTGTGCATAAAGTCTCTCTCAAAATTGGGATCCTCACATCCCCGTCATAGGAAGATCTTGTGTCACCATCTTAGTATAACTTTCGTGTCCACTTGGGGCATTCCCACAGTAAGTAGCTTACTTTGTTCGTAGTATCGCGGTTGCCCGTGGCGTGGTCGTGTATTGCAGTTGGGAGTTAATATAGCAGAAGCATGTCCAGCTCATAACAAATGTTTATTTTCTCTTTACACCTCCACGACATGTGATAATTGTGTTCCTTAGTTAGTGAATTCATTGTGCTAGTTTCCCCACACTTTTTCGATAACCATGAGAGAACATATCCTTCTATGTGTCATTGTAACACTTTCTTTCTCGTAAGGACCCTTACTAGGCTCTCCGTCAATACCAAGCGCACCTTTGGAGGTTATCGTAGCACAACGCCTGTTTCTCCTATTTTCTGTCTTTCATTAGCATCTGGGTATTTCACAAGTCAAAATCCATGGAGAACTCATTATGAAAATCTGCAAACATTCCATGATTATTTTATACTATCTCATTGGTTCCCACCCCACTTCAAGTTCATCAAGGGTTGATAGCATGCCGAAATTGCTGAGATTGAATGATATCCTTTCGATAATGGATTATCTACACATGTGCTAGTCCGACGATCTGCTTATCAGTCTAACTCTCGCCTTCTGGTTTTGGGTTGACCAAGGAGAAATACGCCTAGTAACACATTCATATGTCAAAGCCTTTCTCTCGGTTAAGTCTTATGGCATCTCCCAATGCGGCTTGTAATAACTGGTTGTGTAGAAGTGTGTTGTAGTGCTTCATTATGAAGTAGAGTTGCTAAACGTAATTGGATTTTTGAATTCTGGAGCTATACATCACGTGACTGCATACAGAGATCTTCTTTCAAAAATTTAGCTTCTCGTAATCCCTTATATTACCACCCTTCCTAGTGCTTACAATGAAAGGTTACTTTCATAGGCTCTCTCACTTTCTTTTCATTTACCTTGCATCATGTGTCGTTTCTCCATATTTTTCAATACGATCTTACCTCACTTTTATGTACTCTACAAGCCCCCTTTTCAAAAAAAAAGGACACTGGAAGTGGGTAAATTCCCCTTTACTATAGACTTCTAATGTCTTCAACTCAGTTTGAGCTTGTTGGTTCCAAATGGTGCTCTTTAGTTTTGCTGCCCTACTATCTATTTCATCTGATAGGTCTCATTGTAAAACTCGTCTTATGTTTTATGGCATCAAAGAGGAAGTCTTATAGCATCAAGGAGGGAGACATATTCCTTTTGTTAGGATAAATAAATATTGTTGCTATTCCTTGTAGATGTTATTCTAACAACCACTTACCTGCTCTGCTTGTTCCTGTGTCTAGATAACCTAGGTTACTTTTCCCTGATAAATGCATTAAGACGTCTCATTCTTTCAAACTTATTCATGTGGACACTTTGAGGCCTTGTTCTACACCAACTCGTAATGGTTTTTAAGTACTTTCTCGCCATTGTTAATGATTTTCTAGGGCTACATGGGCTTGTCGCATGGGTTCCAAAAGTAATGATTTCCCCTAAGTTCAATCTTATATTGCCGTAATTTCAAACCAAAGTGCGTCCCCTTTTCAAAACGTCTTAAATGGGTCGGATAAGATGGGTTACGTGGCCTTCTGCTCACTCGACTTCTAGAATAATTGACTATGTCATTGTCATGTGAGGGGAGTTTTGCTACCCTTGGTATTCCACCTCCCTGGGTGGATAGGAGTGTCATTTGTCTTTCTCCCCGGAGCATCATATTAACCATTAGAACCCCTCTAACCAATACATGATTTTGTCCCAACATTCAGATGTCCTAGCTATGTGGTTTTACTCGTGAAAGGTTGAGATTAGATGCCTTCAAATTTTTGCACATATCATGAGCATATTGATTTGGAAGACAAGTTGTTGTATCTTTAGTTATCTCGTATAGATCAATTATCATGAAGGGTTAAGCTGTTTGAAATATGATAATCTCATAAGTGTTCAACTTCTTTTCATCCTCATGGGCTTGTGGCATAGGTTCCTTGTGTCAGTTAACGTTAGGGGTGTAATTCAACTTCATGTATTTGGAAACCCATATAGCATTCAAGGTGCCAGAGTATACTCATTCCTGATAAACAGATTTTTCCTACACTCCAGGAGGCGACTGGGTCACGTACCTAAATATTCCTCCTTAATGATTCCTATTACCAATGTACTAGTTACCCATATGCCTCATTTTTCTGATAATTGATGTCGTCACAATGATTGACCATGTTAGCATTGTTAGCAGTAATCATCGTGCCTCTTAGCATATAATCTCATGAAACACTCTGCTCAGCACATTAATGGATTCCTGAGTAATTCCAGCCTGATCTTGAATTCCTTTGCTCCTCATTGTATTACATCTATTGGGTATTAAAGGTTCAAACATGTCAAAGAGGAAGCATCCCCGTGTGATCACATATATTCGATAAGTAATTTCATTGTCAGTTTATGATAGCACATCTTAGAATAACTGTTGAAGGTCATCAATGGTTTAGTGTGAGTGTTCGCCTAGAGATTCAGAGTTTAGGAGGGTGAACAGGTTAATCTCAAATATTTTTCCCCCTAAAGATGTTATGTGAATTTATAATGAAGGTTAAATAAGTGTAGTTCACATTAGGCCGTTCTATGAGTATGATATTTCCCCATCGTTGTTCTCCATGTATTCTGTGTTCTCATATGTCTATGTCTAAGAATGTAGTTGGAAATCCCTTGTGCATCATTTCAGTGGAAATTACTGAAGGTGGAGGTAATGGATAGTTGGCCTATGAAGAGTACCTACTTGTCATCCTTGTCAGGTAAATTTTGGGGGTCGTGATTGCTTCCGTGAATGTGTTCTGGCAAAGTTTGTAGGTATGGGAGGCCACATGGAAGGCTAAGAGTGTTGTGGAAATAAAATACTTTCTCTTGATTGTATAGCAGTTGGTTTTTGATTTGAAAGGTACCTTCTAGGTGTTATGATTTAAAAATGTGCAGTCCATGTCCATGTATCATCGTGATAATGTAGTGCTTGTAATGCTGAGGTTCGTGTTATTGATATATACCTTGTGGTGCTTTGTCAAGTTGTGGATGTGTTTTTTGGATGGTTTTGGTGGTTCTCTGACAGGTGGATAGGCCTAGATACAAAGGAAACTCTGCCGAAATTTCTAAAAAATTTGGGAGTAAAAGATGTGTGAGAAAGGAGATAAGTTATACTAAGAATTTGCGGATTGACTCCAATTATCATTCGAGGACGAATGATCCTATGCAGGGGAGAATGTAAAGCCCCAGAAAAGTTTTGCTAAGTAATATAAGACTTCGTGGTGCCAAGGTAGGGTAATTATTTTATTTTGTGTGCAAATGAGGATTCATGATATAATGGATATCAATTGGATATTTTACTAAGCGTATAAGTCATATTATAAGTGACTTGGGGTCTAAGGAGAGGCCTAAGTCTAAGCCAAGTTGGAAAATTTCATAATAGACTAAAGTTGTAAATGAGTACGCACAAGACCACACTTCGGACAAGCATATCTACATTTATATAAAGTGTTGTGTGATGCACAACCTGTCAAATTAAAGCTCGTTGAGTCTAGTTTCCAACGCATCAAACCATTTGTCATTTGGAGGAGTATGCAGACAGTTATGACCATTTTACCAGACCTGTGTCAGATGCGCGTCCGCGGCGCGGCCGCGGGATAACTGAGAGTTTCTGCCTCCCGAGCGCCGCCCGAGCGCGGCCACCGCGTCCCGGGCGCGGTTTGACCGCGGTCGCGCGCCTAGCAGCCCTATAAATACCCCAAGACCGGGTATGGAGAGTCTCTAAGTCATTTTTTGAGCTAGGGCTTGCTCTATCAAGGGGAATCCGTCCCATACTTTCCTCCTATGATCCAAGGTAATGTTTTTGGAGTATTTTGAGTTGATTACTACTCCTAAACACTTATATTAACAAGGATTGATCTTGAAAATCTATAGATTCCCATTCAAATCCCTAAATTGATCAAGAACACTACAAATGGGGATTCTGAAGATTCTTACTACAAGAGGTATGCCTATCATCGCTAACTGCTCTATGGTGATTATTTATGTATGATATATATGTTAGAACTCATGGGATAGTGATTGGAAGCCATAAGTGCCTAACCTAAGTTGTGTTGGTGTTGTAGAGATTGTGAAATGGGTTAATTAAGGGGGTTGATGGTTGGGTGTGAATGGATGGTCATTCATATGTTGTTGGAAGTTATAAATTGGTTAGGAACGATGGTGGAATAAATTGTTGGTTAATAGTGATAGTCGAATGAACTAATACGACACTTATGAGATGTAAAGATCTATGTCTACAAGGTGTTTGATAATAGGCTTAAATGGCATATGTTATGGAATTTATTACTACTATTGGCCCTATTGAATGTTATATTGTAGATTGAATTTGCTTAAGTGTATTGGATCATTGTAGTATCATTAAGGGGCAAATTTCAGGTATGTATGGCTAAAACCCCCTCTTCTTAGAAATTGAGCTCCCATGGTGTCCATGTAAAATTGTAAGTCCGGAATTTGATTGACGTAGTATTTGTTATTTCAAAGGAATTGGTGTTGCAAGAATATATATGAAAAGTGTGTCCCAAGATGTTCAATATGCTATTCTTGATAAATTGGTGATATGTGAAGAATGTGAACTATATGCTAAATTGCATAGATTTCAAGTCAAGTTTAAATTGTGATTATTATGCCAAATCATATGAATCTCTCTCTATGCTTACAACTTGAATTGCTCTTGTATGTGCCCATTATCTTAAATTGAAAGCTTGATGTTGAAAGTGAAAGAGATGTGGAATGTGAGTTGTGAAATGTGGCCTAGCGCCAAGTATAATGTGAAAATTGTGGTCCTAAGTGCCTATGAGTTGATACATGTGAAACCAAAGATTGAAGTGATATGATTAATGAAATAATGGTAACGTCTCGGGGAGATGGCTTAGCCGATCGGGCCGTGATCGGACGCCATGTTATACACATATGGTGGTAATGTATTGATAATTCGAACTGGAAAGTGAGAATGAAATAATTGTAACATCTCGGGGAGACGGCTTAGCCAATCGTGTCGTAATCGGACTCCGCTCAAGAAAGCGATGGTATTGTGAACGATGATGCAACAATATGGAATGCCCCAAACTAAAGTTATGAAAATTGTGTGAAAGCTATGTGATCTCTTAATTGTATTTGATGATGTGGTGATTGTTTAAAAGCTTTGTTGATCCTTATGATTTCTTTATTCTTGTATGATTGTTCTTTCTAATGAGATGGTGTTTAGTTATACATACTAGTGCTATTCGATGGCCTAACGTCCCTTTTGCCGGGGGCGCTACATCTTTAAATGGATGTAGGTGTTTCTATTGCAGGCAGTGTTGGTCGCTGCTAGTGCCGCATCATCCTTTCAGCTGATTTGGTGAGCCCCACTTCGTTTCAGGGTCCTATTTCATCTGTTTGTCATGTAGTTGGTATTTGAGGTGTAGCTAGATTACCGACATTTTCATATTACATTACTCTTCAGTTGTGTTTAGAGGCTCCGTAGACAGGTTGTGGGTAGTGTCGGGTATTGGAATTAAAGTAGAAATATTGATGTTTGGCAAAGATTTATAAAACTTGTAATATTTTGATAATTATGATTTAAGATGCTAATGGAAATGAAATGAAAATTGTTAATAAAATACTTACTAAGTATGATTAATGGAGTTCATCTCCTATTTATTCATGAATTAGTTGGGTAGAATGAAACATAACAGGCTTGCTCAGTCGGGTATACTCGGTTGAGCGTCGGTCGCGCTCCTCGGATTTTGGGGCGTGACATAAATACCCCGGTGTTAGAACATGGGCTCAGACCCCACACATGTGCGCACCCATAGCACATAGCCAACACAAAGAATTCAGCCATATAGTGACTCAACAAAGTTTAGATAAGATACTTACCTCAAAAAAGCCAAAACAATTGCTGAGCAAGCCAAACAACTCTCTAGAAATGCCATCCCGCACGTATAGACCACTGAACGACTCAAAACTAGCCAAAAGCAACTCAGAAACATCAAAAAAATCTAAGGAAACAATTCCAAATGATAAAGGTCGAGTCTTTACTCTTTTACTCAAAGTCAACCAAATGGTCAAACCCGGGCCCGCATCTCGTAACCCGACAAAACTCACAAAATCCGACAACCCATTCAATTACGAGTGTAACCATACTAATTTCACTCAAATCCGACTCCTAATTGATGTTCACAAATAAAATATTCTCTATAGGAAAATTTAGACAATAAAATCCTAATTCCTCATTCAAAATCACCAATTAAATTCCCAAACTGCAGATAGAATCATGAAATATAATCAAAACCGAGTAGAAAATACTTACCTAATCCATGTGGTTAAAATCCTCTCCAAAATCGCCCAAATCCGAGCTCCCCATCTCAAAATGTGATAAAATAACTCAAATGTTCGAAATAGAGTACTTATATGCACTGCCCAGTGGTCCTCTCCAAAAGCGCCCACACGCCCGCCACCTAGCATGTGCGTCACCTCAACACCAATCACATAGCACATAATTCGAGGTTCCATACCCTCAGCACTATGTTTAGAAGAGTTACCTATCTTAAACCAGCCAATTCCAACGCCGAGCAAGCCTAGCGATGCTCCAAGAATTCCATCACGCGCGTAGCGACCTCTGAACGGCTCAACACTAGCCAAAAACAACTAAAATACATCAGATAAAGCCCAAGGAAGCAATTACAATTGATAAAGATAGAATTCGAAGTCAAATCCCAAATCCGGCCAAAAATCACACCCGGGCCCACGCCTCGAAACTCGACAAAACTCATAAAATCCGACAACCCATTCAACTACGAGTCCAACCATGCTAGTTTTGCTCAAATCCGACTCCAAGTCGGTGTTCAAAACTCAAAAAATCGCATTATGAAACTTTAGGCAAAAACCCCAAATTTCCACTTTCAATTCATCAACCAAAAGCTAAAATCGATGATAGATTCACGAAATATAACCAAGACCGAGTGTAGAACACTTACCCCAATCATTGTGATGAAAATTGCTCCAAAAATTGCCTCAATCTAAACTTGGAAATGTAAAAATGAAGCCAAAATTGCGAACCCTTGTATTTAGCATTCTTTCCAGCATTTCCGCATCTGCGGACATATTAGCGCCTCTGCATCGTCGCTTCTAAGACAAATCCTCCGCTTCTACGGAACCCACTTAAATTCGCATCTCCGTATCTGCTCTTTATCCGCTTCAGCAGCCTCGCAGGTGCGAACAAGACTTCGCACCTGCGGTCTTCCCCAATCCAACACACATCCGCACCTGCGTTTTTCCCACAACACCTGCGGCATCGCACCTGCGGCAATAGCCTCGCAGGTGCGATTACACCAGCAACAGACCAACTTTAGCAATGAGCCAAACTTCAAACTTGATTCGATAATCACCCGAAACACACCCGAGCCCCTCGGGACCTGAACCAAACATGCGAACAAGCCATATAACTCTATACGAACTTAGTCGAACCTTTGAATCACTCAAAACAACATCAAAACGATGAATCACACCTCAATCCGGCATCATTGAACTTTAAAACTTCAACTTCCATAACTGATGCCGAAACATACCAAATCACGTCCGATTAACCTCAAATTTCGCACACAAGTCACATTAGACATTACGGACCTGCTCCAACTTCCGGAATCGGAATCCGACCCTGATATCAAAAAGTCCACTACCGGTCAAACTTTCCAAAATTCCAACTTTCGCCATTTCAAGTCAAATTCCACTACGAACCTCCAAATCAACTTGGTCACCTTTCAAATTTAAAGCTTTTAGGAGAGGATCATTCTTCCAAATCAATTCCGGATAACCTGAAAACCAAAAATGATGATTCACATAAGTCATAATACAACATACGGAGCTACTCATGCTCCCAAACAACGGAACGAAGTGCAAATGCTCAAAACGACCGGTCAGGTCGTTACATCCTCCCCCCACTTAAACATACGTTCATCCTCAAACGTGCTCAGAGTTGTTCCAAAAGCCAACCAATCACTGTATAACCTTACCATGCACATACCCGGGGGTGATCCCACGTCACCCTATCCGATATAAGTCCGATAACACAACATGACTAAAATTTCTTAATCCAACCTAGCCCATAAGTCTGAGAATCCAATTTCCACATCCAAAATTTTCTATAAGACTAGAATCTCGCATTTTCACACTGTATAAGTCTGAACAAGCAGTGACAAGCCATTGTCATAACCCAAGATGTAATCACATGATATACCACATAATTCAAACACTCTTAGCGATGATGTCTAATCATAGTAGCTGGTCAAAACAACCAAATACCGGTAATAAACCTCTTATCAAACAAAGCCTCGTTCTAACACCTTCATATACTGCCGATGATGAAAGAAACACGCCGAAATTCATAACCATTCGTCAGATCAACAAGTCATGGAGCTCCCTCTTTTCTAACAGGTACTATAGCAAATTTCTAAGCCGACTTTTGATGTTATCCCTTCAACCATGTTGTAATAAATTACTATAGAATTAATTCTAAGTCCAATGACCTCATCTCATCCAAAACGACTACTCTTGCAACATGACACATCAATACAATTTGAAGCTACAACCTGTGCAATCCATGCAACAATAAGTAACAGTCCAAATGTACTCGAACATGGAAAATGACAGCCAGTAAGAAAACCGTCTCGCAAGCTCATTGGGTATCACCAAATTGTAATGCTAAGAACCCATCACACACCGCAGAACCAAAATACACGAATCTCACGCAATGGATCATACCTCAATTCAACTCCGCTACAATGCGTGAGCCCATCCAAACTCTGGTCCATATTATACACCTCGAGCCGCCTTGCTCAAAATCAATAACCCCGCAAAATTCGACGTCAAGCACCCAAAGTGCATTACGATAACCACAGAGAGAAAATAATACAATGCCACCATTCGGAAAGAACATAGCCAACGCGCAATCAATCACTTAATACCTAAATACTAATCTGGCTCAAATTTCCGCTATAATGCCCCACTAGAATCGCACCACGCGTGCATAAAACCAACGATTCACAACTCGTCGTCATAGAAGGGTAACTCACATATCATTTGAGAACACGAATAAGCTCGACAACAACTGAATGGCACATCCCTCAACAATAGCAGTATGGAGCCAACCAATCCGACTCGGTGCAGATCACACATCCATGTCAAGCCTACCAATGAACCCCAAATCAACTCTTATCACCCACAATAGATAAATAATCCTCCAAAAGTCAACAATGACTGAATCACGACACATTCTATCCTCTGCCCAACCTTGGCTACATTTTCACGGTCCACAACCACGAAACAATCTACTCATGAGAACTCCTAGTCTCCAAATCCGTAGAACACACAAATCACCATATCTGATCTCAACTCCACCGCCTGAATGCCTAACACTTCTCAAATTACACGGTCATCCCACGAGGAATACCTCTATAATTCTTCTATGCCACAAAGCAAAATTTGAACATCAGCAGTCGATCAACTAGGAGAGCACCGCAATACCAATGAAGTATCCATAAATCAAAACACATCGCCCCTTCTGAAATGTGTAATCTCATCAAGCCATACCCTAGTAATGCCATTACCTAGTCATCTGAAACCGTCCATGCTGCCTAAGAATTTATGACCTTCCTTTTGGACTGAACTATGACCTTGCACATGCCAAATCTTGATCCTACACAACACAGTGCATATACCATGCCATCCTATAATAGATACGAGAACTTCATAATCCACTCCGAGTCACAAGCAACTTCATACTTAATTAGCTAAGAACTTTCCATTTGTTCCCATCCAAGAGGAATCACTATACATCACATGCTCCTCGCACCAGTAGGAAATATACATCTCTAATTGTGGTAGAAACCATCAAGAGCTCTCCGAATCCCATTTGCACATAACCAAATCGTCGGGACAGACTTCTTCTAACTCAACTAAGCTACGCAAGCCACCAAAACCCAAGAGCATTGCCGTGAAACACCTGTAGAAACCCACTACATCATAAGCACCCAAAGAACCGATCATATCACTTACCATGTCAATCCAACCTACTACCAAGTTGTCCTAATTCCATGAGTCCCTTCCGAATTACCTTCAAATTGACACTTTTCCTTACTAGTACACTACTATCCTTAACTAAAACTTGCCCCAGGAACTTTAGCATAAAAACACACCGTCCTAAGGCTCATAAAAAGTTGTATTCCTTCATAAGCACCCCCAAAAGTACCGCAACCAAGATACCCGCTCTGAAGGGACCTTCTGTGAATCTAAAGACATTAACTTCGCCTTCCTGATGCTGATATGTAGAATCCATAATGATATAGAAATGCCACAAGTCCTGACATCCTCCAATATAAATCTCATTTTTTGCCAGATACACATCCTGATGACTCCCAATTGCCACGTATAAAACTTGAATTCATTGGAACCATTCTCGAGAATTATCCACTCTGCTCAAATCTCAATTAGACTGATCCGTTCCCCATTAGCACTCCAACACCCAAGAAAGTAACTCCACCTTAATGCAACCAAATGAATTCCTGCTCCATGCACTTTACATCCTTCACCAATAACAACTCAAATCGTTACGTGATTCTCATATACTCATAACGCCTAATACAACTCGTACACAGAAATTTCTTTAGTCAATTCATCCTCAATCTCACCCTCTGAACATAACTCATTCACAAATATACCTCAACCGAGACCAATACAACACATAACCGTGAAATAAACTTATCAATAGCAAACTCCTCCACTTGGCTCAAGGCCATAGATCAAAACACACCATAACTCCCAATGGCCATACTTTATTAAAGCCATAATAACGCAGTGAGATTCACTAATTCCTCATTAAGTTCATGCAACACAAACCATATAATACCTCAAATCATTTGCAAATCTCGTATCCATCCCCGTAATAGTCAAATTGCAACACATATTTCACTGGTAACAGAGAACTCCCAACAAATAATCACAGGGACCACACAAACCTCAAGATACCCCGCAGGGGATAGCCCACTTGCTTTGCCTCAACCGACCTCTCTCTATACCCTTCCATGGTCATAAACACTACGCAATCACTTAATCTTCCTGAGCCTGAACTCACATCACGAAATGAAATCTACTTCACTCCACAACTAATCAGCATGAAAAACACACCCATAACTCGGGACTATACATCAAATAAAGATAGAAATCAAGCACCAAATAATTCTTTCAACACTTCAGCAGACCCTTCTCGTCACATTCAACCATATGAACACATCTCGCAGGCACATCATACTCATCACGTAGCCATCCAGCCACGATTTCTACTAACAGGGACACTACCGGACATATAAATCCAAAAGCATGTGCTCACACAATCAACACATATGTGCTCAAACCACAGTCAAAACCCGGCCTCAAGTCCTCTAGACTGGCCCATCATCAGCATACCGAAATCACATCTCGCACCTCATCCGTGGAACCACAAGATGTCAATGTACAGCTGATACCGAGTGCTCACATGCACATACGAATATGTGGAAGGAATTCAAAGAGTTATGTAAGCTGAATCAATGCCGCACGATAAGGAAAAAAAGATGGGAAGAATATCCTAAATGTCTTGTAGCCTCTCCAGGATAGATATGGACGTCATCATACCGATCTGCAAGACTCTACTAGACACTTGCTCATGACTTGTAGAACCTATGAACCTAGAGCTCTGATACCAATCTGTCACGACCCAAAATCCACCAGTCGTGATAGCACCTAACCCAACCTGCTAGGTAAGCTAATTAATAATTATCCAATTCCACTTAACTTAATAAAATATATAATCATTAGAATTATCTAAATCCTATACATTTCCCAAGGACTGGTAGTACAAATCATGAGCTTCTAAGAATAGAGATTACAAAGCTGATATGAAGAAAATACATCTTCTGTTTGAAAGTACATAAACAGAATTTTATAATCTAAGGCTACCGTGAACGAGAGGCAGCTACAGCAGGAACACAGGTACGCCTTCAAATCCAGCAACCATCGAACGTAGCAACATCGACATCCGGGATCTGCATGCAATGTGCAAGAAGTGCAGTATGAGTACAACTGACCCCATGTACTCATAAAGTAACAAACCTAACATTAGGTTGAAAGCAGTGACGAGCTGGTACATAGCTCGGGTCCAACACAAATAATCCAACAGTAGTTCATATAGTGTACAACAAATAAGTACATAAATAGCTCAGAAATAAGGTGCTCAACCTTTTCATAGTTTTCCGAAAAACATTTCCATTTTTCAAGTATACCAATGAAAGTCCAAATCCTTACCGAAATCGTTAAAAATCTGAGTAAGTTTTGAAACCTGTAACTTTTCTTGAAAATTCCTTTCCACAATAGGTAGACATATTTCATTTCTTTTTTCAAATAACAAGTGTGAAATACCTATTTATAACCACTTATCAATGTATGTAAAAAGTCATGAATGACGTGATACCGTACAATATGAGGAAAAATGCGTCTCTATGCATGTATGCCATATGTGCATGCTAATGCCATGTACCTCAGAGATGAATCATGTACTCACACTCTCAGAGTACTCATCCTCAGAGTATCACACCTTTCACTCATCGTAATTAACCACTCGGTACTGTATATGGCCCATACGGCCCATGGAAGATCCATCCCAAAATATATACATCACTAACTATAAGTCACCCAGTGCCGAGGTACAGGCCAATCCAGCCTCATGGAGAAGATCCATCTCCATACCAAGGGAAGATCCATCCTTTTATATAATCAACCACGCTCACTGGGGGTGCGCAGACTCCGGAAGAGCTCCTACAGCCCAAGCGCTATAATCTGCATGGACAACTCACGTGCTGCACGGACAACTCACGTGCTATAACATCAATATTAGAATCCGCACGGACAACTCACGTGCTGCACGGACAACTCACGTGCTGCACGGACAACTCACATGCCATAGTCTCATCATCTCACAATCAGGCCCTCGACCTCACTCAGTCATCAATCTCTCTACTCTCACTCACGGGCTCACAATGTCATGAGAACTGACCCAGAACAATGATATGATGTATCAATAAGTAAAAACTGAGACTGAGATATGATATGAATGCATGAATGTGACTGAGTACAAAATATTAATGAATTCAATGAGATGACAACAAGAAACAACCACTATGGGTCCCAACAATAATAGCATAAAGCCTAAGCATGATATCTAGCATGATTTGACAGCTCAGATACTTAATCACATGGTGAAAATCCAGATATCAACAAGAATAGGGCCACTATTCAGTGTCTTGGAACAACAGAGTCCCAATTCATAGGGTGGACGCCCACACGCCCGTCACCTAGCATGTGCGTCACCTCAAAACCAATCACATAGCACATAATTCGGGGGTTCATACCCTCAGCACTAAGTTTAGAAGTGTTACTTGTCTTAAATAGCCAATTTCGACGCCGAGCAAACCTAGCGATGCTCCATTAATGCCATCACGCGCGTAGCGACCTCCGAACGGCTCAACACTAGCCAAAAACAACTCGAATACATCAGATAAAGCACAAAGAAGCAATTACAATTGATAAAGATCGAATCCGAAGTAAAATCCCAAAACCCGCCAAAAATCACACCCGGGCCCACGCCTCGAAACTCAACAAAACTCACAAAATCCGACAACCCATTCCACTAGGAGTCCAACCATGTTGGTTTTACACAAATCCGTCTCCAAGTCGGTGTTCAAAACTGAAAAATTCGCATTATGAAACTTTGGACCAAAACCCCCAATTTCTTCTTTTAATTCATCTACCAAAAGCTAAAATCGAAGATAGATGCATGAAATATAACCAAGACCGAGTGTAGAACACTTACCCCAATCCTTGTGATTAAAATTTTGCACCAAAAATCGCCTCAATCCAAGCTTGGAAATGTAAAATGAAGCCAAAATCGTGAACCCTTGTATTTAACATTCTGTCTAGCAATTCCGCATCTGCGGACACATTAGCCGCTTCTGCAACAAATCCTCTGCTTCTGCGGAATCCAATTAAATCTGCATCTCCGCATCTGCGCTCCTTATCCGCTTCTGCGGCCTCGCAGATGCAGAAAAGACCTCGCACGTGCGGTCTTCCCCAATCCAACACATATCTGCACCTGTGTCCTTCCCACCGCACCTGCGGCAATAGCCTCGCAGGTGCGATTACACCAGCAACAGACCAATTTCAGCAATGAGCCAAACTTCAAACTTGATCCGACAACCACCCGAAACACACCCGAGCCCCTCAGGACCTAAACCAAACATGCCAACAAGTCATATAACTCCATACGAAATTAGTCGAGCCTTTCAATCACTCAAAACAACATCAAAATGACGAATTACACCTCAATTAAGAATCAATAAACTTTAAAATTTCAACTTCCACAACCGATGCCGAAACCTACCAAATCACGTCCGATTGACCTCAAATTTTGCACGCAAGTCACATTAGACATTACGGACCTGATCCAACTTCCAGAATTGGAATCCGACCCTGATATAAAAAAGTCCACTCCCGGTCAAACTTTCCAAAATTCCAACTTTCGCCATTTCAAGCCAAATTCCACTACAGACCCCCAAATAACGATCCGGATGCGCTCCTAAGTCCAAAATCACCCAATGGAGCTAATGGAACAATCAAAAATCCAATCCGAGGTCAAATAGTGCAAAGTCAAAACTTGGTCACCTTTCAAATTTAAGGCTTCTAGATGAGGATCATTCTTCCATATCAATTACGGATAACCTAAATACCAAAATCGATGATTCACATAAGTCATAATACATCATACGTAGCTACTCATGACCTTAAACAACCGAGCGAAGTGCAAATGCTCAGATACCCAAAAGTCAAACTTGGTCAACTCTTCCAACTTAAAGCTCCAAACATGAAATTCATTATTCCAAACTAATTTTGAATCACCTGAAAACCAAGATTGACGATTCATACAAGTTATAATACATCAAACAGAGCTACTCACGACTTCAAATGGCTGAACGGAATGCAAATGCTCAAAATGACTAGAAGCACCAATAAATCCATGAGATATTATTTGAAAAAGGGCTCGGGTCGTTACAATACCTTTGAGGTGCACTCATGCTATACTCCTGCACATTTTTGTACAAATCCTGGTGTCGGTCGTTAGCTAGCTAATGGAGTTTTGCCATGGAGACTTCAAGGTATACATACCATTACGCTCGTAAGCCTCAGAGTCATCTTATGGAGCTTTTACTTTATCAGTGATGTATATGATAATCTTAGTTATTCTCAGTAGAGCTTATGACTGTGTACTACCGATTTGGGGTTGTATAAGCCACGTTATTCATTTATCAATTTATTATATATACAATTATGTTGGTTAATTCTGTTAAATCTCATCACTTGTTAGGCTTACCTAGTCTTAGAGACTAGGTGCCATCACGACTACCTAAGGTGGGACTTTGGGGTCGTGATAAATGAATTCTCCTCGACGAGAGGATTCGAGAACACTAATAAAATCAAAATAGAAGTAATATCTCCAAATGCTGACTAGCCAAATCTCAAAATGTAGTGTCACAAGTACATGAGCATACCAAAAGTGCTATAACCAATGTCTAAATAAAAATACAAATGTTCGAAACAAACTAGACAGTAAGGCTAGATAAGGAAGGGGACTTGAGGGACTGCAATTCCATGCAGGTCTACCTCAAGTCTCATGATATAGATATGATCCGAGCAGAAACTCTATTAGACACCGCTTGGACCAACACCAGAATATGCACAAGAAGTGCAGCAGTGTAGTATGAGTACAACCGACCCAATATACTCCGTAAGTGGCGGGCCTAACCTCGACGAGGTAGTGACGAGGCTATGACAAGACACCTACTAAAATTCTATACAGATATATACATAAATAAAAAAAATAATAGGTAAATCATTTAAAATAATAACGGGGAGGGAACATGTAAAAAGGGAATAAGACCCAAACGCAAGTACAAAATCAACAAGTAGCCTCTTTCCGAAATACACAATGATGCAGCCAAGTAAATTCAAAAATCCATAAATCAAGTAAAGCATTGAAATCATCAATGACACGGCATCGCCCTTCGTGATTTTACTCTCATCCTAACCATGTAATATGATAAATGCAATGACATGGCATCACCCTTCCTGATTTTACTCACATCCTCACCATATGATAAGATAAATTAAATGGCATGGCATCACCCTTCCTGCTTTTATTCTCTTCCTCACATGATATGATAAATGATATTAAGGAAATCAAGTGCATGGCATCGCCCTTCATCATTAATCCTTACAATCACTCCATCAATGATAAAAATATGTAAAATAAGGCACGACAACACCCTTCGTTCTTTTCACTCTTTATCACCTAGCAACAACAGTAATCCACAGTATCAACTTAAGGTGGGAAGCGAATTTCAACTCCAACCGTGGTGTTATGATAAGAAAATACAACTTCCGACATCCCAACAGCTTCAAATTAATCAACATATGCGAAAGCGAACAACCAAAGAATAACAACCTAACTAACGAATAGAAGGCACGGTAAAAGAAACAACATGGTACAAAAAATCAATTTCCACTCACATGCTTTAACCCATGACGACGTATATATACTCGTCACCTTGCATATACGCCGTCACCACACATGGTTGACATAGAAAATAGACCAACAAGTCCTAATTCCACAAGTGAGAAAGTTAAAAAAGACACTTACCTCACTTTGCAACCAAATCAATCAATTAACCACTTGCCTTTTGAACAAGCCTCCAAACTAACCGAATCTATCTAATTATCAATCAAACAATTAAAAATAAATTTTAGAAACTACGCATGAATGAAAAAGGTTTAATTTTGATCATTTTTTAAAAAGTCAACCCCGGGCCGGCTTGGATGAAATCCGAGATTCGGACAAACCGATTACCTATTCACCTCGAGCCTGGTTATGTGATTTATTTTAAAATCCTGCCTGAATTATAGGTCTAAATCTCAATTTTACAAAATTCTTGAATTTTACCCGAAACCCCTAATTTTCACCATGAAATTTATAAATTTGATGTTAAAAACTCATGAAAGTAATGGGGAATTGATAGAAAATGAGTTAGGGTTGCTTACCAATGAATTTGGGAACAAAAAGTTCTTTAAATAACCTCCTATAGAGTGTTTGGCGTCGCTAAATGCTGTAAACTGAGCTAAGTCCCAATTTTCTCCTCTTTTACCCAGGAGCAAAAGTCCCACTTGTGAACACTTGTTCGCAAATGTGAGACACGCATCGCAAATGCGATCAGCGCAGCATACCACCAAACGTCGCAAAAGCGATCAAAGCTTCGCATTTGCGTAGCTGCTATCCACCAGCTCCAAGTCACAAAAGTGACTCAAATATCGTAAATGCGAACACTCAGTGTCCGCATGTGCGATCAGATCGTCGCAAAAGCGAAGTACCAGCCCCTTATCAAAAATGCGACTATTTGACCGCAAAAGTGAGCTCACAAATGCGATCAAGACCTCGCAAATGCAAACTCATCTAGTACTCACCCAAAACTCATCGAGCCCTCAGACTCCAAACTAAACATGCACAAAAATGTAATAGCATTATAAAAACTTTCTCGCTACCTCAAATCATCAAAATAACATCATATAACAAGAATCGATCATAAAAACACAAGAATATTCAACATAAACTCAATATTCACAATTTCACACATAATGCGTTGAACGTGTTCAGGTCACCTTGAACTCCAACCAAACTTGCATACAAGTCCAAAAATATCATACGAACCTACCATAATCATAAAAACAATGTTCCTAAGTCATTTACCCAAAATATTTATCATGGTCAACTCTAGCCTCATTTTAAGTCAAAGATACAATTTTCTTCAAATTTTCACTTAAACGCTTTCTGAAAAGCAACACGGACCATGCACGCAAATCAAGAAAAATCAAATGAAGCTATCTGAGGTCTCAGAACGCAGAAATAAAGGCTAGTACTCAAAATGACCTATCAGTTCGTCACTTTCTTCACCTCTAAAAGTAACGTTCGTCCTCGAATGGACATAGAAAAGTATCTGGAGTGGTAAAAAGGTGGGGATATCAACTGCCCTTATCAGACTCGGACTCCTACATAACCTCCTCAATCGGATGACTTTTTCAATGCACTTTCATGGAAGGAAAACTCTTTGATCACAACTTACGAACCTGCCGGTCAAGAATAGTGACCGACTCTTCCTCATAGGTTAGATTTTCATAAAGTTGCTCAGTGCAGAAGTCAAAAACATGTGATCTGTCCTCATGGTTCTTCCGAAGCATGGACACATGAAATACCGGATGTACTCGTGCTAGGATAAGAGGCAACGCAAGCCAATAAGAAACCTCTCAAAATCTCTCCAAGATCTCAAACATGCCAATACACCTTGGGCTCAACTTGTTCTTCTTCCCAAGCCGCATCACAAAGGAGAACCTTCTCACCTACCATATGTTCCACATCTCAAAAATTCCGGTTTGCATAACTCTTCTTCCTGGACTGAGCTGTGCTAAGTTGCTCGTGAATCACCTTAACCTTTTCCATAGCATCACTGACCTAATTAGTGCCCAACAATCTAGTCTCTCCAGGATTAAACCAACCAATCAGCAAACGACATCGCCTCCCATAAAAGGTCTCGTACAAAGCCATATGGATGCTCAACTGAAATATGTTATTGTAGGCGAACTCTGCTAGGGGTAACGATCGGTCCCATGAACCTCCAAAATCCATAATCCAGGCATATAACATGTCCTCCAATATCAGAATAGTGTGCTCGGACTATCCGTATGTTAGATAATGAAACGTTGTACTCATCTCGACCCAGGTTCCAATTCATGCCGAACGGCTCTCCAAAAATGCGATGCAAACTGCGAGCCTAGGTCAGAAATGATTGAAATAGGCACGCGTGTAAGCGGATAATCTCCCGGATGTAAATGTGAGCCAACCAGCCTGAAGAATATGAACTCATTGCACTTTGACAGATGGAAAACTCTCCGATCTCAACTTACAAACCTACCTGTCTAGGATAGCCACCGACTCTTCTTCATAGGTTAGATTTTCATCAAGTTGCACTGTGCTGAATTTCAAAACATGTGATCTATCCTTATGGTACCTCCGAAGCAAGGAAACATGAAATATCGTATGTACCATTGCTAGACTAGGAGGCATTACAAGCCTATAAGCAACATCCCCAACTCTCTTCATGATCTCAAACGGGCCAATACACCTTAGGCTCAACTTTCCCTTATTCCCGAACCGCGTAATGCCTTTCATAGGCGACACTCTAAGGAGAACCTTCTATCCCACCATATATGCCACATCTCAAACCTTCTGGTCCGCATAACTCTTCTGCCTGGACTGAGCTGTACAATGTTGCTAGTGAATCACCATAACCTTTTCCATAGCATCACGGAACAAATTAGTGCCCAACAATCTAGCCTCTCCGGGCTCAAACCAACTAATCATCGAACGGCATTGCCTCACACATAAGTTCCCGTACAGAGCCATGTAGATGCTCGACTGAAAGATGTTGTTGTAGGCGAACTTTTCTTGTGGTAAAAACTAGTCCCATGAACCTCCGAAATAAATCACATAGGCGCGTACACATGTCCTCCAAGATTTTAATAGTGTGCTCGGACTGTCCGTCCGCTTGAGGATGAAATATTATACTCAGCTCGACCCGCGTGCCCAACTCATGATGCACGACTCTCCAAAAATGCAATGTGAACTACGTGCCTTGGTCAGAAATGATGGAAATGGGCACGCGTGTAGAAGGATAATCTCCAGTATGTAAATCTGAGCCAACTGGTCTGAATAAGACGAAGTCATCACCGGAATGAAGTGTGCGGACATAGTCAACTGGTACATAATACCCCACACTGCATCATATTTCCTCATTGTTCGTGGTAAGCCTACCACAAAATCCATAGTGATGCGCTCCCACTTCCTCCAATCTCCGAGTCAACCCACCTAGTTTATCATGCTCGTACTTCACCTGTAGGGAATTAAAACAACGAGAGACATAAGCAACAATATCTTTCTTCATTATCCGCCACCAATAGTGTTGTTTCAAGTCATGGTACATCTTCGTGACACCTGGGTGAAAGGAAAAAGCACGAACTGTGAGCCAACTCAAGGATCAACTCTCTCAATCCATCGACATTTGAAAAACAAATCCGGCCCTGAAGCTACATAACGCCATCATCACAAATCACAACATCCTTAGCACCACCCCGCTACACCATATCCCTGTACACCAACAAGTGAGGATCATCAAACTAGTGAACCTTAATATGCTCCAACAACAATGACTGAGCCACAACACAAGCAAGAACTCGTCTAGTCTTCGAAACATCCAATCTCACAAATAAATTGGCCAAATCCTTAACATCCAAAGCTAGTGTCCTCTCCACTGCCGGTAAATGTGCTAAACTGCCCATGCTCAGCCTTCCTACTCAATGCATCAGCCACTACATTTTCCTTCCCTGAATGATATAATATGGTATTATCATAGTGTTTCGGCAAGTCTAATCATCTCTGCAGCCGAAAAAGTAGGTCCTTCTGCTTGAATATATGCTGGAGACTCCGATGGTTGGAATAGACCTCACATAGAATGCCGTATAGATTGTGCCTCAAAATCTTCAGTGCGTGAACAATGGCTACCAACTCTAAATCATGCACATGGTTTTATTCTTATGAACCTTCAACTGCTGGAATGCCTAAGCAATCACATTACAATCCCGCATCAACGCCACACCAAGTCCAATACGCGATGCATCAGAATATACGGTGTAAGATCCCGAACCTATAGGCAACACCAACATTAGGGCTATAGTTAATGCAGTCTTGAGCTTCTGAAAGCTCAACTCACACTCATCGGACTATCTAAAAGGAGCACCCTTTTGGGTCTATCTAGTCAAAAGAGATGGAATGGATTAAAAACCCTCAACAAACTGACGCTAATAACCCGCCAAATCCAAGAAACTCTGAATCTCCATAGATGTAGCAGCTATAGGCCAGTTTTCAACTGCCTCAATGTTCATTGGATCCACCATAATGCCCTCGAAAGATACAACATGGCCAAAAAGGCAAATGAGTGCAACCAGAACTCACACTTTGAAAACGTTGCATATAATTGATGATCCCTCAAAGTGTGAAGTACAATCCGAAGATGCTGCTCATGCTTCTTTCAACTGTGGGAGTAAACAAAAAGTATCATCATCGAATACAATCACAAAGGAATCTAGATATGGTTTGAACACCCGGTTGATCAAAACCATAAAGGCAGCTTGGGCATTAGTCAAGCAAAATAACATCACTAGAAACTCATTGTGACAATATCGAGTCCGAAAATCTATCTTAGGGACATCTGATGCCCTAATCTTCAAATGATGGCAGCCAGATCTTAAGTCAATCTTGGAAAATGCCGTGCACCTTGAAGCTGATCAAATAAGTCATCAATCCTTGTTAATGGATAATTGTTTTTTGTAGTGACCTTTTTCAACTACCGATAATCTATACACATCCTAATCATTCCACCATTCTTCTTCACAAACAACACCAGTACACCCCAAGGTGAGACACAAGGTCTAATGAATCCCCCGTCAAGCAAATCCCTCAACTGCTCCTTCAACTCTTTCAACTCAACTGGGGCCATACGATATGGTGGGGTAGAAATGGGTTGAGTGACAGGAGCCAAGTCATTGTAGAAGTCGATATCTCTATCAAGTGGCATCCCCGACAAATCTGTAGGGAATATCTATGGGAACTAGCGCACATCCGGTACTGAATCCGTGGAAGAACCTCCTAATGGGGTCATGGATATAGTCCAAATACACTAGACATCCCTTCTCAACCATATGATCTTTCACTTATGAAATGACCCTACTCGTAGAATGGCTAGGAGTCTCTATCCACTCCAATCAAGGTGACCCCGACATGGCTAATGTCACAGTGTTCGCGTGACAATCCAAAATAGCATGATAAGGTGACAAACAAATCCATGCACAAAATCACGTCGAAATCCACCATATAAAGTAATAGAAAGTCTACCCTAGTCTCATAGCTCCCGATAATGATAAAACAAGCACGATATACCCGGTCTACCACAATAGAATTCCCAACAAGCATAAACACATAAATAGGACCACTCAAAGAATCACGAGACATATCCAAATATGAAGCAAAATATGATGACACATATGAATACGTGGAACCCGGATCGAATAGAATTGATGCATCTCAATGACAAACTGAAATAATACTTGTGATAACCGATCCGATAACTCTACCTCATGTCTAGCTGGGAATGCATAGAACAGGGCTTAGCCCCACCACTATGACCTCCGCCTCTCGTACAACCTCTAATGGGATGGCCTCCACCTCTAACGGACTGACCACCTCCTCTGGCTACCTGACCCCCACCTCTAGCTGGCTAAGCAGGCGGTGGAGCAACCACTGCTGGAACAATGGCACGAGTACCCTGAAGGTAACCCTGACGACCTTAATAACCACTCTGATAACTATGAATCGGTTGTACACTAATCGGAGGTGAAGCTGCGTTGTATGCTAGCTATTCAGGATGAGACCCATAAAAACTACGACTAACCGATGCACCGCGAGATACCTGTAGCGATGGTACACTGACCAGATCTGAAGGTGTGTTGTATGCTAGTTGCTCAGGATGAGGCCCATAAGAACTACGACTACCGTATACTAGCTGATCAAGATGATAGCCATAAGAACTACGACTACCTGATGCACCGTGAGATACCTGAAGCGCTGACTGAATCAACATGCTGGGATGGCCTCTGCCAAATGAACCCCTTCCTCCAGACGAGGCACCTCTATAACCACCAAAATGTCAAGGCCTCTAATTAAATGCCGCCTCTCTACCCTAACCATGAATCCTCTCGATCCGCCTGGCGATCTCTATAACCTGAATAAAAGAAATATCATTTAGAGTCTCTCTGGCCATCTATAGCCAGATACCATAAGTAAGGCCATCAATGGATCTCCTCATCCTCTCCATCTCAGTAGTGACAAAAAACCGGGGCTCCGGCACTTGACCAACCATGGATGTTGTGCGTGTATTCACCATCTATGAGAGAATAATAATAGAATGTTTCAAACTTCAGCGATAGAATAAACTCTCGCGACAGAGTAAGAAAGAAATGAAATTTCCTAAAGCATTATGATAACTACTCTACTAAGCTTGCTCATGACTCGTGAGACCTATGCAACCTAGTGCTCCACTACCAACTTGTCACGACCCGAAATCCCAATCGCGGGGTTGTGATCGCGCCTAACGTCTACTTGCTAGGCAAGCCAATATTGGTACACAACTAATTATTTATATCTAATTTGAAAGCAATATAATATGATTTAAAGTGTTAAATTTCAAAATAGATATAATAACTCCAAACACTGACTAGCCAAATCCCATAATCTTATATCACAAGTACATGAGCATACCAAAAGTGCTACGACCAATGTTTGAACAAAAATACAACTGATCGAAATGTAATAGACAGTAAAGCCAGACAAGAAAACGGACTTCAGGCACTGCGATCGTCGTTCAGCTCTACCCCAAGTCTCCAGATATAGATATGATTCGAGCAGAAACTCCAGTATACACATCTGGGACCAATACAAGAATCAGCACAAGAAGTGCAGAATTATTGTATGAGTAAAACCGACCCTATCCTCGACGAGGTAATGACGAGGCTATGACAATACCCCTACTAAAATACTGTGCAGATATACACATAAAGCAACATAAATAACAGGTACATCATTTATAATAATAACGGGTAGGGAACATGTAAAAAAGAGAATCTGATCATAATAGTAAGTACAAAATCACAAAGTAGCTTCTTTTTGAAATACACAACGATGCAACCATGTAAACTCACAAATCCGAAAATCAAGTAAAAACATGAAATCATTAATGTCACATCACCACCCTTCGTGCTTTTGCTCTCATCCTCATCAAGTAGTATGATAAATGCAATGACACGGCATCAGCCTTCGTGTTTTTGCTCTCATCCTCATCAAGTAGTATGATAAATGCAATGACACGTCATTACCCTTCGTGCTTTTACTCTCATCCTTGCTATATGATATGATAAATGAAATGGCACGGCATCACCCTTGTGTACTAATCCTTACAATCACTCAATCAATAATAACAATATATAAAATAAGGCACGGCAACTCCCTTCGCGTTTTCACTCTTCCTCAACAAGCAACAACAATAATCCAAAGTATTAATGCAAGTAGGGAAGCAAATTTCAACTCCAACCGTGGTGTTATGATAAGAAAATTAAACTTCCAACATCCCAACAACTTCAAATTAATGAACAAACACGAAAGTGAACAACTAAAGTATAACAATATAACTAATGCAAAGAAGTCATGGTAAAAGAAGCAACATGGTACAATAAATCAATTTTCACCCGCATGCTTTAACCCATGGCGGCGCATATATACTCGTCACCATGCATATACGCCGTCACCACACATGATTCACATAGAAAATAGACCAACAAGTCCTAATTTCTCAAGACAAATTTAAACACGACACTTACACCACCCTCTGCAACCAAATCAATCAATCAACCATGGCCTTGCATTTCAAAAAACCCTCCAAACCGAATAAATAATGTACAATTTCGATTACTTTTAAAACGTCAACACCGAGCTTGCTTGGCCGAAATCCGAAATTTGGACCAATACCCGATTACCTATTCACCCGCGATCCCAGTTATGTAATTTATTTCAAAACCCTACCTCAATTAGAGGTATCTCAATTTCACAAAATCTCTAAATTCTACCCGAAACCCGTAATTTCTACAATGAAATTCATAGATTTGATGTTAAAAGCTCATGAAAAGTAGTGGACAATTGATAGAAATTGAATTATGGTTGCTTAGCAATGCGACAAAAGTTCTTCAAAAAATCGCCTCTAGAGTGTTTGGGGTTATGAAATGGTGTAAATGAGCTAAGTCTCGATTTTTCTTTCTTTTACCTAGCTCCAGATGTCGCATGTGCGAACACTTGTGTGTAAATTTGATGTCTGCAAATGCAAGGCACTGATTGCAAATGCAATTAGTGAATCAGACCATCGAACATCACAAATGCGACAAATGTCTCGTAAATACTAGGAGTCCACTCATCGCAAATGCGAGCATCAATCTCTAAGTCGCAAAAGCGACTCAAAGGTCGCAAATGCGAACATCAAGTGTCCGCAAATGCAATTAGATATTCCCAAAAGAGAAGTACCAAACCCTTATAGCAAATGTGATTATTTGACCGCAAAAGCAAGCTCGCAAATGTGAGCTAGATCTCGCAAATGCTAGATCTGCAGACCTGAAGCACCAGCAATCCTAAAACCAACCAAACTCATCTAATACTTACTCGAGCCCCTCGGGTTCCAAACCGGATATCCACACAAGTGTATTAATATTATACAACTTGCTTGCTACCTCAAATCATCAAAATAACATCAAATAACAACAATTGATCATCCAAACTCAAGAATTTTTAACATAAACTTAATTTTTACAATTTCACACTTAATGTGCCGAAACGCGTTACGGTCACCTCGAACCCCAACCAAACACTTGTACAAGTCCAAAAACATAATAACAACCTACAAGAATCGTCAAAACAATGATACGCGATCGTTTACCAAAAAATATTGACCGTGATCAACTCTAGCCTCATTTTAAGTCAAAAATTATATTTTCTTAAAATTATTACATAAATGCTTTCCGAAAAGTTACACTAACCACGCACCTAAATCAAAAAATATCATATGAAGCTATGAGATGTCTCGAAATACAGAAATAATGGCTAGTACTCAAAACGACCTATCGAGTCATCACAAACTTTGATAATGTTTGCCATTCCAAATTGATGAATTAGGTGTAAGAACCCTAGGCCTAGACTTTTTTCATTTCTTAAAATTTCTCCATGTTTCTACCGTAAAAAAATTCTCATAATTATATAATAAACTCAAATAAATGATTTTGGCCAATACCTTGATGGCTGGGGCTGAAAATCCGTATTTTTCTCTCTCTTCTCCTTTCTTTTTCTCTCTTTCATTTCTTTTCTCTTAGTGCTTTTTATATCTACTTCTGCTTTGTTACTTCTGTTGCCTACCAGGAACGTTGGTCCAAATTTGAAGGGCTTTTGTCCCTTTTTTTTTTCCCTTAACCGTCTTTACTCCTATTTCCCTTTTTTTTTCCATCTTTTATTAAAGGCAAAATAACTTGTTATTAAAATATGGGTCAGTACAAATGAAATCAAACCCTCGTCAACGTTATAGTCTGCCCTACGTTTTCGCATTTTTTAAAAACTCAGGTCAGATGCAGAGTTAACTTAAGTCCTACAATCTCGCTTCTGCGGACAATAAGTCACACCTGCAGTGTCCCTTCTGCGATCTCGCATTTGCGCACGAATGCCCGCATCTGCGGAACTACTAGAGCTAAAACTATCCACCATCCACTCTCTGCTCCTTCGGACTCACACCTGCGGACCAAGTGTCATAGGTGCGAAAGCACCATACCTCTTCAGCAGTACAACCAAGTCTCCATATTGTCTGAACTCAATCCGGAACACACCTGGCCCCCCAGTATCCCGTCCAATCAAACAAACCAAACCCAAGGCATAACACAAACTTAGTTGGGGCCTCAAATCCTACCAAACAACATCAAAACTATGAATCACACCTCAATTTAAGCCTAATGAACTAATCCAAGATCCTAATTTCAAAACTTACGAGAAACAAGCCTGAACGACTCTGAATGACCATAGATTTTGCATGCAAGTCCCAAATGACATAACAAACTTATACCAACTCCCGAAACCACATTCCGAACCCAATATCAATAAAGTCAATATTCGGTCAAACCGATCAACCTTCAAAACTTTCAACTTCCCAACTTTCGTCAATTAAAGCCAAAACAACCTACAAATCTCTAAATCTAAATACGGATATATGCGTAAGACAAAAATCACCATATGAAGCTATTGGAACCATAAATATACTGATCCGAGGTCAAATACACAAAATTGAAATCCGGTCAACTCTTCCAACTTAAAGCTTCATTGTTCAAAATCATTGTTCCAAATCAAACTTGAACCACTCGAAAACCAAAATCAACGATACGCGCAAGACATAATACACCATATGAAGTTACTAGTGACCTCAAACCACCGACTTAATGTAAATTATCAACACAACCGGTTGAACCGTTATAACTATTAACTCATTAATAAGTGTAGAGTGAAAGTTGTCTATTAATTCTATCATGAGCAATTTATCTGAATTAGTACAACAAAGTACAATAACGTTAAAAGTGTTTGGGAACTAATTATGTAAAAAAATGTGGATGTTTTACCTGTTTTGAAAGCATTGTATCATTAGTTATATTTTTCCTTAATGCGATTATAGTATTAAGATCACTAACCTTAGTTATTTATGATAACTAAAAATTTCTTGCAGATAACTTATTTAAATGCTACATTTCGCGTTTTCGCACGTTAAAAGTTTCGTCCTCGGTTAACCGACGTGGACTCGGGGATGAGATCATCTTGACGTTACCGTATTTACGTTATTTTTAACAAGCGATAAATAAGTGTTATGAAGGATAAAGGGGTAGACGGATTAAAGAAAACGAGTTTCGTTGAAAATGGTCAATTTGGAATAAAATACGGGTCGAGCGATAATACCCGATAATTATGAACTAGTACCATGCAAGGTACCATATGACCACGGTAGTATAATATATAAAGTATATATGAAGTATTTTAAAAATAAATAGAATGTTAAGTAATTTGTGGTAGTTTCAAAATTATGCAGGTAATTGATTAATTACCGGGTAACAGGACATTACCCAATTAACTAATAAGTGGATAAATAACTAATAAATTAACCCCCCACGTGGTAAGAAGCCACAAAGCCTAGACAATGACTAAGTAGTCATTATTCTAGGTGGCTACATATGAATCGCTTAACAATGACTCAAAGTTAAGTCTCAGAAAGAGTTAGTAATATCTTATCCAAGAATCTGCCTTTAGCTTCATTTAGAGTCTTTGGCTTCATTTCATTACTTTGGCTTGAGACCAAGAAAGTGTAAGTCCAAAAGCAAGACTTCAAACGTAAGAAGCCTTCATTCCAAGCCAAATTTCGTTCAAATTAGAAACAGAAGCTTCAACCGAACTTCAACAAAACGTTGGACAATTTGATTAAATCAATTTCTGTTTTTTTTTTTTTAGTACACTAAAACGTTAAAGAGCAGAATCAAAAAAAAAATCGTCCAAATTTCGTTTCCAGATTTCAAGCAGAAATTTCGTCCATATTTCACAGAACCAGATCCGTTCAAATAATTCCAGGAATATGTATGTTAAGGCTATCCCTTCGTTCTTTTGGCATAATCCATACGATACGAACAAAACGTGCAAATGCACAAATTCCATGAATGATTCTATTCATAGAAGTATTAAAGATATCTATGTTCTTGAATTTCCATGTGTCATAATATTTTATCATCTGTTCATGGGTCGCAGAAAAATACGAAAGTTGAAAAGAGTTTACTTTATGATGTTACTCAAAGGCAAAATGGTCTTATGACATTCCGAAAGATTTTATTAACGTACTTTTCATGCATTGCATTCATGTTCATTGTCCCGTGACCAGATGGGGTTATATACGCGTATATATATATATATATATATATATATATATATGGGAAAGGTTATGGCGTTATATACGCACCACCACCTGATCAGCTTATATACGTTGATGATTTTGCCCACAGTGGCCAAGATGATATGATGGGATGCCCTCAGAGGCTGATGATGTTATGAGACATGTACCTATGCACGACATGACATTCATACGCATATGCATGATACTACAATTATTTCATGATTTACAAAGTTATTCAGATTTACAGGTGGAGTCATTTACTCTATATTTCCTCCATGTCTATTATGTGCTTAGTTATGTACCTTGCATACTCAGTACATCATTCGTACTAACGTTTTGCCTGGGGACGCTGCGTTTCATGCCCGCAGGTCTAGATAGACAGGTCGAGAGCCCTCCAAGTAGGCTATCAGCTCAGCGGAAAATATTGGTGCGCTCCATTTGCTTCAGAGTTGCGTGTCTGGATAGTATGATTTAGACGTGTATTGTCTGGTATGGCGGGACTCTTTCCCGACATTTATGATATTTATATACTCTTAGAGGCTTGTTGACATATGTCGTGTACGTGAAAGATTGTACGGCCTTGTCGGTCTATGTTTTGAGTTTATAAAGGATCATGTTGCCCTTTAAGGCCCGTATGCCATGTGTATATGATGATGTAACAAGAAAGATACGTTACGTTGGTACTCGGTTGAGTAAGATACCGGGTGCCCGTCGCGGTCCATCGGTTTGGGTCGTGACAAAAGTGGTACCAGAGCAGTTCTGTCCTAGGGAGTCTACAAGCCGCGTCTAGTAGAGTCTTGTTTATGGATGTGTCGTGCACCATACTTATAAGCAAAAGGCTACAGGGCATTTAGGATTATCACTCTTTCTTCTTACTCTAGATCGTGTGGTAGAGCTCACTTATAAGAATTCAAATTCCAAAATTCTATTTTATTCGTAATAAGACGATGCCTACATCCGGACAGAAGGTTGGACAGAGAGATAGTTGGGAAGAGGTGAGTCAGAGGAATTGGATTTTTGTATAATGCCTACGATAAGTAAATATGAGGTCTTTAGCAGATCAAGGGTGTACTAAAAGGTGTAAGCTTCCTGATAAGAAGCCTTATGGAAAGAATGCCTATTAATCTTTATGGTGAAGGACAATGAGAGATTAAGGAGATAAGTACAAGTTTCAGCAAGTAAAAGGAGCAAGGTGAAAAAGGGTACGAGGTACCCAGTTAATGAAGGTTAACATCGTTTATAATTGAAGGAGAGGAACATAAGCTTTTTGAGTTATATTCAATAGTAACAAAGGTATATACAATTGGTCGCACCCATTCCAGATATGCCCTATGGGGATTAACAAAAGTAGTATAAGAAGATATGATGGATGAATTAATTGCGTCAGTTGACGTTCCCGAAGGATATTACAAATGTGCTGATAGATCTCTTTATGTAACACCTAGATGGTGCACTCTAAAATAGTGCAGCCAGATATGAGTACTACAAAGACATGCATTATAAGCCTTGAAGGGATAAATATTACCTTAGTGTGGCTCGCGTCCCTAGTAAAGCGAGAACGTTAAGCAACTTGAAGAGCCACTGGATGGAGCAAAGGAAAGCTAAAAGCGAAAGAATGTAGTATTGAAGTTTTTACAAGAAAAAGGATATGCAGAAATATTAGCAGAGTAATGAGAAGAGATATAAGGAAGCATTATGAATAAGGTGTGGTACATGGATGAAAACGGTAGAGTGTTACAGAACCTATAGTTAAATAAAGAAAGAGATGAAAGGTGATGGGCATTAAGACAACAAAATAGTATAGGCCATAAGGTTATATCCTCATTTCGAGAAATAAGTTCGTGACTCCAACGCGACTACCAGGAGGGAGAGTTAATCCCTAGAGTAATAGAAATAAAATAAGTATGGGCTGGTAAACAAGATAAACTAAATATGAATTAGGGACTGGATTATTGGAAAATACTCGGCATCATGCGAATTTCAGATTTCGTTCCGGCGGTAATATAATGGACCACAGAAGAAGATTCATGATGAATTCATAGAATGGTCATTCAGGGGGACGCTTCCCTAAAGCAAGCAATGTGAGCAAAGTTAAGCTTAAGAGACTGTATGTGCGAGTTACGCAAAGTGTCACCCTCGCGAGTAAGGGAATTTGTCATCCTTGGTACAGAAGAATTGCCGCAAGGCGAGTAAGGATCATTGATGTCGAGAAATGACGCCAAAGATGAAGAGGTAAAATATCTATAGGTAGATCCTCGTGGCTTCAGCTCTTTGTACACCCCTAAAGGGGGGAATATGGAGTGATGTGGCACTAAGTCAGAATTAAGTGGTTCTAGTGACTATGAAATGGTAGGGGAAGAAGGCGATAAATGAAAGAGGAAGGAGATGGCACTTATCCAAATCTTATAGATACACTACAATTCAAGAATATTGTGCAAGCACGATGTCAAGGAGAGGGAGTAAAGGTTCCTGCCCGAGCTGTTATTAATAAATAAGGAGCCTGTGTGAGACGTAAGTTAAGACAAAGGAAGTAACCCAAGAAAGATTACGAGGAATATTGATATGAGAATGGGCCAACGAGTAGTTAGAAATTGGTCAGGAAGATCCCTGTTATGGCTAAATAGGAGGTTACAAATGAGTCATCAGATCGTGTAAGATAAACATAGTAGAACCCAACATGGAGAATTCAGCCTCGAAGAATATCATTATAATACTTGAGATATATTCAAACAAGAGTCGTGGTAGTTAAAGGTACCGTATGAGTGTTACGGGGATAAGGGGATAAAAGAAAGTGCCACTGGGAAGGCAGTCAAAATATCAGTTCAGAAGCAACCATACAAGCACAAGGGCATGGAACTAAGCAACTACGGATGATTATTGGCAAGTAAGGACATCAAAAAGGTCCGTAATAAGCTCACAACTTTACGAGAGTGAAGGGTTCTCCCTAAGTACTACAAAGAAAGACTAGCTGAGGAGATAAGAAAGAAGGCTTCAACCTAAGCACAACGACCTAAAGAGGAAATGGTCGTGTAACAATAATCTCGCAACAACATTGTAAGCATTCCAAAGGAAAGTGGCACCTACCGTGGCTAATAAACAGGATGTAAGAATTAAAAGTAATATTCGAGATCATATGTGTTGTATGAAAACTCTGGCAAGTGTAGGCACTAATATAAGCTAAGCATGGACGCAACAAGGGGGCAGAAAGACCAGGAAAAGTAATAGCTTACGTTGAAAGAAAGCTAAGATGGAACGAAAGAATTATTTGATCAATGATCCAAAGTTAGTACGTTATGGATACGGTCAAGATTTTGGATCATTTTCGAGGCAACATATTTGTTCACAATCATACAGCCATCGAAGACTCCGGTATAAGTTAAAAGAAAGAATTGAGTCCAGGGCATAGATAAAGGATTGAATTGTTAGAAGATTGTATCATGGATATTCCATAACGCCCATGAAAGGAAAAGGTAATAACTGATACCATGAGCCACAGATCGGAAGATAGCTTAAGTCTACGTAAAGGCTGATCAGAGGAAGAGGAAACTAAAGAATTACATCTCCCAAGTAAATCAGGAATCTGATTATTGGACCTAGAAAAATTATAGAAGTTGTGCTTGAGAACATGACAGAATCACTCTTAATATCAGATGTTCAAGAAAAATAACACAACCACCATAATCTATAATGGCTCTACTAGGAAGCCAGTTAAAAGAAGTACCAGCCTCATAGGAAGTCAGTACAAAGCTCCCACCGGATTGTGTATGTACCAGAGGTGCGAGTATTATAAATGGATATTTATAGGTCGGAAGCTAAAGTATGGTAGAGCGACAACGTTTTAAGAAAACACGAGTAAGGATGAGGAAAGGCAAGTAAAAAGGGTGACGAGAATGGATAAGTCCTCAGGATTTAGTCCATGAAAACAAGAGAGATAATGGTTTCTCTAAGTTATTGAAAGTTCAGTATACCATGAATGAACTCAAAGGAATCTAAGATTAATAACATTTAGAAAGAATGAAATGCTGACCTAGTAATAAAATGAGGGTATAATTGTGACAGATAAAGGATAACGTTTGGGCCTTTGTTTGAATAATGATTTGAAAAAAAAAAGAAAATAGAAGAAGAGAAGGAGAAAAGATTTCGCTGGCGGCATGAATTAGGATACCCCCAGAAGGTGAATTACATTGAGACACTATGAAATATGATTATGCAACATAAGCCCTAGCGGTAATGTGTTACGTAAGAAGTTTCAAGTCTTCAAATAGAGGATTATAGATCAACATTGAGGCAAATCAACAATGGTCAGATACAAGTTACAAAGTATGACATGAGATTAGGCCATGATTCTTAAGATGAACTGTAATGAAAGAGCATTGAAGGACTGAGATTTATACCTAAAGGATAGGCTTACAAAGTCAGCCCATTTTCTGCCCGTTAGAACTACATATTCCTCGAAGGATTATGCGAGGCTTTATATCAAGGAGATAGTACGACTGCATGGTGTCCCTGTGTCTATCATCTCGGATAGAGGAGCTCAATTTACAGCTAACTTTTGGAGGTCCTTCCAAAAAGGATTGGGGACTCAAGTAAGTCTTAGTACAACATTTCATCGCTAGACAGACGGACAGGCTGAGCGTACTATTCAGACACTGGAGGATATGTACGAGCTTGTGTAGTAGACTTCAAAGGTAGCTGGGATGATCATCTGCCGCTTATTGAGTTCGCATATAATAATAGTTACCATTCCAGTATTCGGATGGCTCCATACGAAGCTCTTTACGGACAGAAGTGTAGGTCGCCTATAGGGTAGTTTGATGTTGGAAAATCTGGATTACACGGGCTAGACCTGGTTCAGCAAGCCATAGAAAAAGTAAAGTTGATTCGGGATCGACTATTGAAAGCTCAGAGTCGTCAGAAGTCATATTCCGACGTGCGGCGATGAGATTTAGAGTTCGGGGTTGACGTCTGGATATTCTTAAAGGTATCACCTATGAAGGGTGTGATGAGGTTTGGCAAGAAATGCAAACTTAGCCCACAGTATATTGGGCCTTATATGATCATTCGGAGAGTGGGCCAAGAAGCTTATGAGTTAGAATTGACCTCGGAATTGGAGTCTGTCCATCCGGTTTTTCACGTATCTATGTTACGAAAGTGCATTGGCGATCCTACCCGAGTGGTGCTCACGAATGATGTACAAGTTACAGAGGACTTGTCATATGAGGAAATTCCGGTTGCCATTCTAGACTGACAAATCCGCAAGCTACGGAATAAGGAGGTAGCCTCCGTGAAAGTACTTTGGAGGAACAACATTGTGGAAGAAATGACTTGGGAGGCCGAGGAAGACATGAAGTCTAGATATCCCTACCTATTTTCTCTTCCAGAGAAGGTTCCTACTGAGACGTCATAACCTCAAGGTGCGTGTATAAATTCTTGTGTTGGTTATTGTCGTTGGTCATGTGAAGCCATTGTCGTTATTCATAATTGTAGTCCTGTGTGTCGTTGGGTCAGTAAGCTTCTACGGGGAGAGTTGGTAGTAGTGTTATTACAAAGGCGACCCTACCAAAGTTATATAGGTCTCGGGGAGTCGAACATTCGAGGACGAATGTTTCTAAGGGGGGAAGGATGTTACATCACGCATTTTCGCACGTTAAAAGTTTCGTCTTCGGTTAACCGACGTGGACTCGGGGATGAGATCATCTTCACATTAACGTATTTACGTTATTATTAACAAGCGATAAATAAGTGTTATGAAGGATAAATGGGTACACGGATTAAAGAAAACGATTTTCGTTGAAAGTGGCCAATTTGGAATATAATACGGGTCGAGCGATAATACCCAATAATTATGAACTAGTACCATGCAAGGTGTAGTAATATATATAGAGTATATATGAAGTATTTTAAAAATAAATAAAATTTTAAGTAATTTGTGATAATTTTAAAATTATACCAAGTAATAGGACATTACCCAATTAACTAATAAGTGGATAAATAATTAATAAATTAACCCCCCACGTGGCAAGAAGCCACAAAGCCTAGAGAATGACTAAGTAGTCATTATTCTAGTTGGCTACATATGAATCACATAAGAATGACTCAAAGTTAAGTCTTAGAAAGACTTAGTAAAATCTTATCCAAGAATCTGCCTTTAGCTTCATTTAGAGTCTTTGGCTTCATTTCATTACTTTGGCTTGAGACCAAGAAAGTGTAAGTCCAAAAGCAAGACTTCAAACGTTGGAAGCCTTCATTCCAAGCCAAATTTCGTTCAAATTAGAAACAGAAACTTCAACCAAACTTCAACAAAACGTTTGACAATTAGATTAAATCCATTTCTATTTTTTTTAGTACACAAAAACGTTAAAGAGCAGAATCAAAAAAAAAAATTCGTCCAAATTTCGTTTCGAGATTTCAAACAGAAATTTCGTCCATATTTCACGGAAGCAGATTCGTTCAAATAATTCTAGGAACATGTATGTTAAGGCTATCCCTTCGTTCTTTTGGCATGATCCATACGATACGAACAAAACGTGCAAATGCACAAATTCCATGAATGATTCTATTCACAGAAGTACTAGAGATTTCTATATTCTTGCATTTTCATGTGTCGTAACATTTTATCATCTGTTCATTGATCTAAGAAAAATACAAAAGTTGAAAAGACATTACTTTATGATGTTACTCAAAGGCAAAATGGTCTTATGACATTCTGAAAGATTTTATTAACGTACTTTTCATGCATTGCATTCATGTTCATTGGCCCGTGACCAGATGGCGTTATATACGCGTATATATATATATATATATATATATATATATATATGGGATATGGGAAAGGTTATGGCGTTATATACGCACCACCACCTGATCAGCTTATATACGTTGATGATTTTGCCCACAGTGGCCAAGATGATATGATGGGATGCCCTCAGAGGCTGATGATGTTATGAGACATGTACCTATGCACGACATGACATTCATACGCATATGCATGATACTACAATTATTTCATGATTTACAAAGTTATTCAGATTCACAAGTGGAGTCATTTACTCTATATTTCCTCCATGTCTATTATGTGCTTATTTATATACCTCACATACTCAGTACATTATTCGTACTGACGTCCCTTTTGCCTGGGGACGCTGCGTTTCATGCCCGCAGGTCCAGATAGACAGGTCGAGAGCCCTCCAAGTAGGCTATCAGCTCAGCAGAAAATGTTGGTGCGCTCCATTTGCTTCGGAGTTGCGTGTTTGGTTAGTATGATTTAGACGTGTATTGTTTGGTATGGCGGGACTCTGTCCCTATCTTTATGACATTTATGTACTCTTAGAGGCTTGTAGACATATGTTGTGTACGTGAAAAATTGTACGGCCTTGTCGGCATATGTTTTGAGTTTATAAAGAATCATGTTGGCCTATTAGGCCCGTATTTTATGTGTATATAATGATGTAACAAGAAAGATATGTTACGTTGGTATTCGGTTGAGTAAGATACCGGGTGCCCGTCGTGGCCCCTCGGTTTAGGTCATGACATTAAATTTGAGATAAGAAATATTTCGTATTGTGATGTGGAAAGCCGTACTGTGGATAAAATCACATACATTTTTCTAGAAATTTGGATCTCATAAGATT
Organism: Nicotiana attenuata; assembly: GCF_001879085.1. NCBI lineage: Eukaryota > Viridiplantae > Streptophyta > Magnoliopsida > Solanales > Solanaceae > Nicotiana > Nicotiana attenuata. The sequence goes on along the minus strand of NC_031991.1, from coordinate 20,166,882 downwards.
CCTGAAATAATTTAGGAATCGAAATGAAGGATTGTACGCTATACGATGTTTCTCTTAAATCTCTATTATCGTCTTAATTGTTTTTGGTTTATGATTTGGATGTCATTTGTATTTAGATTATTTCGTGTTTTTAAAAAGTTGGTGTTCAAGCAGAAACTTCACATGCTTAAGATTCGTGAAGCATGTCTAGGAGTAGCGGGTCGGATCGAATATGGTTCGGGCCGGTTCGAATATGGTTCGTGTCGAAAAAGGATAATGAAAAAACGAATAAATTATCCGACCTGACTCATATTTAATACAGATAAAAAACGGGTTAACCGGCGGATATTATGGGCAACCATATTATCCATGTTTCCTTGTATATGATCACTTTTGGGAGAAGTCTTAGTCTCCATAACTTGAGAAATCCCCAATTTGAGGCTTTACAAATGCAAAAGTTAGACCCATTGGTTATCCTTTTTCTAAATGGATAATATGGTTCTTATCCATATTTGATCCGTTTTTAAAAATTTCATTATCCAATCCATTTTTTAATGAATAACATAGGTGATTAACTGTTTTCTTTTAACCATTTTACCACCCCGTGCATGTCTAGCTAGATCTGATTTTAAAAAGCCTAAAACAATGATAGTGATACTTGGTTTGCTTATGAGTAAAATCCTGTTGTTCCTGAAATGACTTGATTTACTCAGTAATTGTGATTTAATTCTTATAAAGACTAAAACTGATTCGAATGAAAAATAAGAACTTCTGTGATTATTCTATAAAGGAGTATTAGATGAGGGATTACTTTCACTTGGGTGGCGTAATCGTATAATTCGTGTCCCAATTCTTGAGGAAGTAGTTGACAACTGATGTGTTAAGTAAATGGTCAGGACGAGATACTGTGATGACCTGGCCGATCGTTTTGTGTATTGTAGCCCCGTTACCCCATTTATCATTTCTTCTATACTTATTTGTGGTTATGTGACTTTCCGAGGTGGTTGGTTTGGTTCCGGAGATGATTCGAAGTGAATTGGGATACTTTGTCCGAAGGTTGGAGGCTTAAGTTGTTAGAGTTGTCCGAAGTTTGATTTTTATGTAGACGACTCCGGAATGGAGTTTTGATCATTCTGTTAGCTTCGAATGGTGATTTTAGACTTAGGAGTATGTCCGGACGTTTATTTGGAGGTCTGTAGGTTTTGTTGACTTGATTTGGCGAAAATTGGAAAGTTGAAGGTTTGGAAGATTGAGAGGTTTGACCGAGAGTTGAATTTATTTGATATCGATTTTGGATTTCAGTTCTGGGAGTTGGAGTAGATCAGTTGTATCATTTAGGACTTGTATGCAAAATTTGAGATCAATCGGAGTTGGTTTGATATGTTTCAGCATTATTTTAAAATTTGAAAGTTCACTAGTTTTATTAGGCTTGAATTGGGGTACAATTCGTGAAATTGATGTTGTTTGATGCGATTTGAGCCTTCGACTAAGTTTATATCATGTATTAGGACTTGTTGGTATATTTGGACGGGGTCCCAGGGCCTCGGGTGTGATTTAGACGATGTTCGGCTTCATTTTGGTCTTATATAACTACTGATCTGATATCTAGTGTACTCTTCTTCGTGTTCGCGACATAGGGGTCGTGTTCGTGTAGTATTATTAATAGCAGGTGGGTTTTTTTCATCTTCGTGTTCGCGAAGGCTTGAGGAGGTTGTGCATCGCGATCGCAAGCAGTGAGTTCCGTTCGCGTAGAAGGTAGATCGGCTTGGGGGCATCAGGCATTTAGCCTTTGCTTTCGTGGGAGCGGGATCATCTTCGCGTAGGCATGGGATCAGTGGTCATCGCGTTTGCGACCGGGACATCGCATTCGCGGAGGAGGAATTAGCACCCGTGGAGATTTTTGCCTCACAAACGTGAGGAACCTTCCGCGTTCGCGAAGAAGAAAGAACTGGGAAGAATCTTTGAAACCCAAATCGAGAGTTAGAGTTATTATTTCATATTTTGTGCTATAGAGCTCGGTATTAGGGGACTTTGGGGGGAATATTCACTTCTTAGATCGGGATAAGTGTTATTGACTCGGTTTTATTATTTCATGATTCCATCTATATTTTTAGCATCCAATTTGTGGATTAAAGTGAAAAACTGGGGATTCTATGGAAACTTATCAAAAATAAAAAATGGAGGTTTGAAGGTCGATTTGCGGTCGGAATTGGATGATTTTTGTATGGTTAGACTCGTAATGGGATGAGAGTTCAAAATTTGTGAATTTTGTCGGGATTTGAGGGGCGGGCCTGGGGTTGATTTTTTGATTTTAGTTAAAGATCTTAGGTTTATCGTATGGAATCGATTCTCATAGCTTGTATTGATATATTAAAGTTTTTTATGGCATAATTTGAGTCATCTGGAGTCCAGATTCGCGAGGCAAGGGCTTGTTGGAGTAGTGAGTTGCACGTTTTGAGATAGGTAACACTTCTAAACTTGGAATTGAGGGTACTTATCCTTGGAAAAAAATGTTATTTGTGTCGTGTAGGGGTGACACACATGCTAGGTGACGGGCGTGTGGGCGTGCACCTTGGTAATCATGATCCGTTTGATTCTTTTGTACTATGTTGTTATCATGTCTTCTTTTGTTCGTGAAATCCTTACTTGTTAGAGTGATTGAACTGTGATAATATTTAAGCTATGTGCTTTTTCTGCTGGAACCAGGTGAGGTTATTTCTATTGTTTTGAGATATCTTCTTTAATTACAATTATTTACTCAGTCACGATCCTTCATTTTCATATCATATCTCCGTCTCGGTTATCATTTACTGTTATATCACATGTTGTTATTATTTGGGTTGATTAGTAAGAGATTGTGCACCTTTGAGACTCGAGAGACGGGTGAGTGAGGTGGGCTTGATATCCGGGTTTTGAGTGTTATTGTTCATTGCGCTACACGCTGCATCAAGCCTTATTGGCTTATTTATGAGTGTGAGTCGGACTACACGCCGCAGTAGGCCTTATAAGCTTTATATTAGAGCTTGGGCAGGATACGCCTTTCCGAAGTCTGACATACCACCAGTGAGTGCAGGTACAACGACTTATACATGTGCTTTGGTAAGGGGCATTGATGCTATACACCTGTACAATGCTGAGTGATTGTCTGTGTGTGATGAGTGGGCATTTGAGATAGAAAAAAATTGTGCTCTCTGAGAGTGTGAGTACCTAGGAAAATCACTGGGAAATCATACACTTAACATTCATAATGGCTTATCGGCATAGAGATGTACCATTCCTCTTGCTATTTGTACTTGACAAATTCTTATCAATGTTTGACTTTAGTTGTTGAACTTGAAAACATGTCTAAATTTATGCACCCTGAATGAGCTGATTATGGAATTTCTCTAAGTTATTTATTGTAATTGTCATTATCATATCTCTGTTGTCATTACATTTGGTTTTGATTGTATCCTTTTGAGCTCGTCACTGCTTTCAGCCTAAGGTTAGTTATGTTACTTATTAAGTACATAGAGTTGGTTGTACTCATACTAGCTACATTATGCACTTCGTGTGAAAATTCAGGTACATCTGGACAAGGTGATTGCTAAATCTGTGCTAGTACCTGCTCGAAGACTTTTAGGTAGCTACTACGACGCCTGCCGACCTTGACTCTCCTTACTTTTGTTTTGTTCAGTATTGTTCTATTACTTAGACAGTTGTAGTGGAGTTTTAGTTATGTTGATACTTTGTAATGCTCATGTACTCATTGACACATGATTTTGGGTGGTTGTAGTAGCATTTCAGTTATTTGTATAAAATATTTATGAGATCTCCACAGTAGAGTTTATTAAAACATGTTTTAGTCAAATATTTAGTTGTTATTCGATTGTCGGCTTGCCTAGCATGTGTGTTAGATTACATCTGGACAGCTTGGGATTATGGGTTGTGACAAGTTGGTATCAGAGCCCTAGGTTACTTAGGTCTCACAAGTCATAAGCAGGTTTTGTAGAGTTTTGCGGATCAGTACGGAGACGTTTGTAGTTATCTTCGAGAGGCTACCGAACTGTTAGGAAACATCACTTTCTTGTATTCCTCTCGTGCGGATTTGTTAATTTTTGAACCTGAACTTCTACTCTTCTATTCTCTAATAGGTGGTGAGGACACGTATGACTGGATAAGGCAGACGACCACCAATACAAAGAGTTAGGGCGGCCAGAGGCCGAGGCAGGGTTAGAGGCCAAGATGCGGCTCGTACTACCGCTAGAGCATCACCTGTGGAGCCACTAGTTGCTCCAGCTGTGGAGTAGATACCAGATGTTGTTGAGCTAGTGGGACCAGCTCAGGCACCACTTGTGCCAATTGTGATCGGAGGCCTTTAGGAGGCCTTATCCAAGATTTTAATTGTGTGCACGACCCTGGCATAGGCAGTCTTAGTTCCAGCTTCACCAACCACTTCATAGGGTGGGGGAGGTGCTCAGACTCCTGCCACATGTACTTCAGAGCAGGTAGCTCAGGGACTCTAGACATCGGGAGTATTACCAGCCCAGCTGGTTGCTGCTGCTCGGCCCAGGTTAGCCCACCTCTATGTAATGAAGAGCAGAAGAGACTAGAGCGGTTTGGGAGGCTTAAGACTGAAGTTCAATGGGGCAGAGTTAGAGGATGCTTAGGATTTTGTAGACCGGTGTCAGCGGATCCTTGGTACATCGGGTATTTTGGAGACGAGTTGAGTTTCAATTACTAGTTTTCAGCTGACCGGGGCAGCCTACAGATGGTGGGAGGCCTATGTTTGGGTAGGATATTTGGCGCTGCACCGCTTATGTTGCTTGAGTTCTCAGTTCTCTTCTGAGAGAAGTTTGTCTCAGAGACTCGCAAAACGGAGTTGTGTAGGAAGTTTGAGCAACTACTCTTGGAGGATATGACCGTGACACGATATGAGATGAGGTTTTGCATAGTTGGTTCATCACACGATATGGTTGGTTCCCACTGAGAGGGAGAGGATTAAGAGGTTCATTGATGGCTTCAACTATGTATTACGTTTTTATTAGGGCTTGGGAGGTGGCCACGGGTGCGAGGTTTCACCACGTGGTCGATACTGATAGATGCTTAGAGCTGGTTCGCAGTCAGGAGCGGTAGGCCAAGAGGCCTCATAGTTCAGGTGGTTTAACTAGTGCCTCACCTGGAGTACAGTCCCATCACAGTAGGGGTCGTCCTTATTGGTTCGCTCAAATAACTCATCCTGTTCATCGTGCATCAGCTAGTTATGGTTCATACAGTGCTCATCCGGGTCAGTCATCTTTCAGTGCTCTCCCATCTCAGAGTTCATCCCGTGCTCCATCAGTTCAGGGTTCGTTAGTACCTAGTTCTTCTAGTGGCATTCTAGTTCTCAGAGTCCGATTTAGTCCCCGCCACCATTTGTATATTGAGGTTGCCGTGCGTGTGGAGAGTTGGGGCATGTGAGGAGATATTGACCCCGTCTTATGGGAGGTCCAGTTCAGCAGAGATGTCAAGCTATGACTTCCACACTAGCTACTTCACCAGCTCGGGGTGGAACTCATATAGTTCAAGGTCGCCCTAGAGGGGGGTTCGATAGGGTGGTGGTCGGGCTAGATGTTATGCTTATCCCGCCAGGCCAGATGCAATTGCTTCAGATAATGTGATCATATGTATTGTTTCAGTGTGCCACAGGGATGCTTCAATCCCATTTGACCCTAGTTTCAGTCATAAACATGTATTATCGTAGTCTTCTCGATATTTCGATATGCCCCGTGATTCTTTAGTTATGCTTGTTCATGTATCTGCAGTAGTGGATGATTTTATTATTGTGGATTGTGTGTATCAATCGTGTGTGGTGACTATTAGGGGATTATAGAATAGAGTTGATACTGCTTAGTATGGTTTATTTTGACGTGATTTTAGGCATGGATTTGTTGTCACCATGTCATGCGATTCTAGATTGTCACGCTAAGACCGTGACGTTGGCGATGCTCGGATTGCCTAGGATTGCATGGAGAGGTTCCCTGGATTATGTTTCCACTAGAGTGATTTCATATTTGAAGGCTTAATGGATGGTTGAGAAGGGATGTTTTGCATATTTGGCCTTTTTGAGGGATGTTAGTGCTAATACTCCTACCATTGAGTATGTTCCGGTAGCAAGAGACTATCCGGATGTGTTTCTTTTAGACCTACCTGGCATGCCACCAAACAAGGATATTTATTTTGGTACTGACTTGGTGCCGGACACTTGGCCCATCTCTATTCCTCTTTATCGTATGACACTAGCAGAGTTGAAGGAATTGAAAGAACATCTTCGGGAGCTACTTGATAAGGGATTCATTAGGCCTAGTGTGTCGCCTTGGGGTGCGCCAGTTCTGTTTGTGAAGAAGATGGATGGCACTATTCGAATGTGCATTGATTACAGGCTATTGAACAAAGTTACAATTAAGAACAAGTACCCACTAGCGCGCATTAATGACTTATTTTACTAGCTTCAGGGAGCTAGAGTATTTTCGAAGATTTATTTGAGATCCGGGTATCATCAGTTGAAGATTTGGTATTCCGATATTCTAAAGACGGCATTCAGGACCCGTTATGGTCATTATAAGTTTCTTGTGATGTATTTTGGGCTGACCAATACCCCAATAGCTTTTATGAATCTGATGAACATTATATTCTAGCCACATCTTGATTCTTTTGTCATAGTATTCATTGATGATATACTGGTGTACTCACGCAGCCAAGTGGATCATGACCAGCATATGTGGATTGTACTCCAGACGTTGAGGGAGAAGAAGCTATATGCTAAATTCTCCAAGTGTGATTTTTGGCTTGATTCTGTGGTGTTCTTGGGGCACGTGGTGTCCAGTACGGGGATCAAGGTATATCTGAAGAAGATTGAGGTAATTCACAGTCAACCCAGACCATCTTCAGCTACCGGTATTCGAAGTTTTCTTCGCTTGGCCAGATATTATCACCATTTTGTGGAGGGTTTCTCGTCCTTTGCTACACCTTTGACTAGATTAACCTAGAAGGATGCCCCTTTCAAGTGGTCAGATGAGTGCGAGGAGAGCTTTCAGAAGCAACAAATTGGCTTGACCACAACTCTAGTTCTGGCTCTTCATCAGCATTGGGTTCATATAGAGTTTATTGTGATGCTTCTCGGATTGGTATTGTGTGTGTCTTGATGCAGGAGGTAGGGTTATTCCTTATGCTTCACGCTAGTTGAAGCTCCATGAGAAGAATTACTCTATTCATGACTTAGAGTTAGCAGTCATTGTTCACGCATTGAAATTGCTGCAATTGCTCGAGAGAGAATCATACTAAGTAAAGTACTCACTATCAGTAGGGAACGAATCGGCAAAATTATAGGAAGTGTAACAAGAAGAATTTCTATAAATTAGGGAAATCATTACTCTGGGCTTCCTTAATCTTATCAATAGATCGTTAGTTTAAACAATCAATATCATTACTTGAATAATTCAGAGAGTTGATTTGCTTGAACTCCGGTGATAGGCTAAGTTGATGGATTCGACTATAAAATCGAATTATATTTGCAATGACTGCTAGTTCTTTTATTTACAGTTAGACGTGATACAATTTTTGCGCTGTTGTTGTGAGCTAGTGGTTTAGTTGTGTGACGACTCGGCAGGTTGTTGTGTATTTGAGCCTCATTCCCCTATTTGATGCTTTTAATTTACTTCTTTGTTTTTGTTTTGTGACTTGCGGGGATAGTTGGTTTGGTCTCCGTAAAGTTTTGGAGTGAATTGGAACACTCAGTTATAATGTTTGAAGGTTAGGTGATAAGATTTGACCGAGGTTTGAAGTTTGGCTAACAACCTCAGAATAGTATTTTGATTGTTCTAATAGGTTTGTATGGTGATTTTGGACTTTGACGTAAGTCCGTATTTGAATTTGGAGGTTCCTTGGTTGATTTAGATCTAATTATCAAAAGTTTGAAGTTTTAAGGTTTGGAAGGTTCATAGATTGGGCTGGGAGTTAAATTTGATGTTATCTGGTTCAAATTGTTGTGCAGAATTTGGAGTTATTCCGAGTTGGTTAGACGTGGTTCGACATGAGTTTTGGAAGTTGAAAGTTGATTAGTTCATTAATCTTTAATTTAGGTACGATTTGTGGTTTTGATGTTACTTATTGTGATTTGAGACCTCGAGTAGGTTTCTGTGGTGTTTTGGGACTGGTTGCTATATTTGGATAGGGTCCCGAGGGGCTCGGGAGTGTTTTTGATGGGTTTCACATCATTTTGAGATTGGTTGGACTACTGAAGTTTTGTTGGTGTCTGGCATTCTTCACCATCGCGGAGCAGGTATCGTGATCGCAAAGGCTAATTTTGGGGTAGCATAGTTTTGTTCTCCATGTTCGTAAAATAGGCGTTGCACTCCCAGTGAATGGATAAGTTGGTCATCACGTTCGAGGGCGAAGGGCTCACGTTCGTGTAGTGGAGAGCCGGACTGGGAGCTGGCAGGGACTAAGCTTTCGCTTTCAAGAAGGGTTCATTCGGTTCGCGAAGGGTTCATCACGTTCGTGTAGGCATATAATGTTGAGCACCACGTTCGCGGGTATCAGACCATGTTCGTGAAGAGTATGATTGGGCCTGTGTCAGTTTGTGCTTCATGAACGCGAGGCTTGGGTCCTGTTCGCGAAGGTTATTGCTTGGCAAACTTTTAAGTTGTCTAATTCCAGGACTTAGACCCATTATTTCAACGAAAGAGGATAAGTGATTTCTAGTTGATTTTAACACAGTATCATGATTGCCCATGGATTATTACACATAGATTATAGGGTTTTAAGGAGAAAATTGAGGATTTGACTATGATTTTGGAGAGTGAAAAATTTGAGATTTGCACCTCGATTCGGAGTACGATTTGGATGAAACTTGTATTGGACTCGTATTCGAATGGCAGTCGGGATTTGGGTTTTTGTTTGGTTCCGCAAGGTGGGCAAGGTTGGCTTTTGGTTGAATTTTTGATATTTGATAAAGATTGGAGCTTTATTACTTGGAATTGATTTATATTGTCGTGTTTGATGTTATTCAGTTGTTTCGCCATATTTGACCCATTCGATGGTAAATTCAAGAGGCAAGGACTTTTTAGAGTATTGATTCTCGCGCTTTGAGGTAAGAATCTTGCCTAGGCTTGGCTAGAGGGTATTTCCCCTGTAGATTCCAATGCTTGCTATGTCTTGGGGGTGATGCACGTACGTGGTGACAAGCGTATTTGTGTATATTGTGGTAATTCATGATCCAGGTAGACCTTCGGCTATTATGTGCCTTGGTTTGCTATCATGCCTTTAGGTTAACATGTTTTCTTTACTTAATTGACTACTTGAACTATTATTCATACTAAAAATCATTTCTAGGCTATGTGCGTATCTACATGATAGGGATATTTTGCTATGTTGAGTTGTTTGCTTTGATTGTAGTCATACTTTCTTCAGCCATGATATTATATGCACGTGTTATATCATCATTTATGTGTACTTCTTACTGGTTATCTCCCATGTTGTTGGTTTCCTTACTTGAGTACTATCGGGCCCCGTTTTCTCACGAAAGCGAGTGTCAACACATGACAACTCTTTTAAATGAGTGTTAAATAAAAAAAGTCGCCACCTAACGATTTTGAGGTGCGTTAGGACAGCTATTTTCCGATAACTCTATTTTAACTAGTTTGTATGTCACGACCTAAAATGAGATTAACAACGATCCAATGCAAATGAGATTTAAGCTCGAGTTCAGAGGTTTGTGGATGGATTGGTTGGTCGTCTATACACTGCAGTAGCCCCACAGATGAAGACTTTATCCTACTCTAATGTAGTTGACCTTGCTAGAAAGATTGAAAACAAGGGAAGTGAGGAGCGTGCAACTAGTGATTTACGTATGAAGGCCAAGACAGGAGGGGCTTTCAGTGGCGGTTTTAGTGGAAATAGAAAGAGCAGGAAATCAGGGACAACAACAACAGGGTTCTCAGACAGGGACATACATGTTTTCATAGTCCACATACAAACCACATTACAGTCAAGGTAATAGGGGACCATCATTTTCTGGACATCGTAATTCTGGGCACATATATATCCCACTACTCTAGTCTGCCAGACCTGTGGTAGATCACATTTGGGCCAATATCGTGTTCTAACTGGAGAGTGCTTTCGGTGTGGCCAGTTGGGACATCACTAGAGGGATTGCCCTCAGCCTCCGAGAAATTTTAACCAGGCTTCTATTCAGTCAGCTGCACCGACTCACAGCTAGGCTCCGATTCTTCTGCACAAACAATACGGTTGAGTACAAAGCCTGCATCATGGGCATGAATATGGCAACTGACCAAGATGTTGAAGATTTATTGATCATGAGGGACTCCGATTTGATTATCCGGCAAGCCCAGGGAGAGTGGGAGACTCGAGATGTTAAGCTCATTCCCTATCGACAGCATGTGGAAGATCTCACCAAACGCTTCAAGTCGATAGAGTTCAGGTATATCCCTCGATGTCACAATGAACTAGCCGATGCACTCGCCACTCTAGCTTCAATACTGCCTTACCCAGGCAATGCCCATATTGACCCTCTGGAGATTCAAATCAAAGAAAAGCACGGGTATTGTAATGCGGTCGAGGCGGAACCCAGCATTTAGCCCTGGTATCATGATATCAAGAGATTTCTGAAAATACAAGAATACCCTGAGCAAGACACTGGAGATCAGAAGAGGATCATTAGACGACATGCGAGCGGTTTCTTCTTAAGCTTTTGTATAAAAGGACCCCGAACCTCAACTTGCTAAGATGTGTTGATGCCGAGGAAGCTGGAAGAATTATGCATGAAGTGCACGCAGGAGTATGCGGACCTCATATGAATGGTTATGTGTTGGCAAAGAAAATTCTGCGAGCAGGGTACTACTGGATAAATATGGAAAAGGACTGCTTCAACTTTGTTCGAAAATGCCATCAATGTCAGGTGCACTGTGATTTGATTCATGCACCTCCAACAGAGCTTCATCCGATGTCAGCACCTTGGCCATTTGTTGCTTGGGGTATGGATGTCATTGGGCCGATCGAGCCGAAAGCTTCGAATGGGCATAGATTCATATTGGTGGTAATTGACTATTTCACAAAATGGGTTGAGGCCATTACTCTCAAGTTGGTCACCAAGAAAGCTGTGGTAGACTTTGTGCACTCCAATCTCATTTGCCGCTTTGGCATTCCTGCAACTAGCATTACCGACATTGCTGCAAACTTGAATAGTCATCTGATGGGAGAGGTATATGAACAATTCAAGATAACGCATATAAACTCTACTCCTTATCGGCCAAAAGCCAACGGTGCTGTTGAAGCAGCAAATAAGAACATCAAGAAGATTTTGAGAAAGATGATTCAAAACTCCAGGCAGTGGCATGAAAAGCTACCTTTCGCATTACTCGGGTATCGTACCACAGTGCGTACATCAATTGGAGCGACACCATACTTGTTGGTTTACGGTACTGAAGCTGTCATACCTGCAGAAGTAGAAATTCCTTCACTCCGGATAATTGTTGAAGCGGAGATTGAGGACAGTGAGTGGGTTAAGACCCAGCTAGAGCAATTGTCATTAATTGATGAAAAACAGATGGCCGCAGTTTGTCACGGGCAGTTATACCAACAAAGAATGGCCCGCGCTTATAACAAGAAAGTGCGTCCCAGGAATTTTAAAGTGGGACAGCTTGTACTCAGACGCATTCTCCCTCATCACCAGGAAGCAAAAGGAAAGTTTGCCCCTAATTGGAAAGGTCCATACATAATCCGAAAGATATTGCCAAGAGGAGCACTGTATCTGGGAGACATCGAAGGAAATGACCCTGAAACAGCGGTCAATGCAGATGCAGTCAAAAGGTACTATGTCTAGGCCTCCTGCGATGATGGCTTTTGTGCAATTGAGATGACGAAGGCTTTCTTTCTCGCTACCCAAATACTATCAACCCTTCGTAAACCCCTTGAGCCGGTTACGCTTCTTTGGCTACCCTCTTTGGAACCCGAAAGTACAAAAAAAAACAAAAGAAAAAAAGAAGAAAAAGAAAATATGATGAAAAAAAAAAAAAAAAAAAATATGATGAAAAGAAAAAGAAAAAGAAAACAAAAACAAAAACAACAAAACCAAATGTTTTGTCTGAACTACGTCTGACTTGATTCCGAAAGGATACGTAGGCAGCCTCTCCCTGAGGTTCAGTCACACCAAAACAAAAATCCCAATTCCCCCCAAGTGTTGAAACTGGGGCAGATGATATAATGGTTCGGCCATGAATCCGCCGAAATGGTTCCAAAGTTGTAGTTCCGCCGAAAATTCTTTTTACCCCAAAACCTTGTCCAAGTCCTTCCGATCAATTGACAAAGGCATGGAAGTGGCAAACGTCATTGTTGGAATCTGATACAATTTAAATTGAGAGAAATAAAATGAGAGAGTCTTATCGGTGAAAACCTTCGGGCACCATAAGGTGATGGTGAGCAGAGAAACTGAAAATGAGAGAGTCCGCTTAGTGAAAACTCGCAAAGAGCACTATCGGGCGACGGTGAGAAGAGAAATGAGAGAGGTCGATTGGCGAAGCTGGAAAGATTGTGTGGGTCGGGCGTCCAGTCCAAGAAGCATGTCATGTTCATTCGAAGCCAGCATGCACCCCAGATAAGTCCTTCTTTTCCCCCGTAAGGGACGCTTCTCTTCAAACTCATATGCTTGACTTTTTGCATACTTCTCTTTGAATCCCTTTCGGTCTAACAATGATTCTGAATTACTACAAAGAAAGGTGGCAGGATTGGTTCCATCGGGCTCCGCCTGGCAAAAGCCGGAGAAAATGCCCAGCCACAGCAAGTGCGTCAGGCCGATCCCGACTGACCATAGTGGTTGATGCTTTCGAAGCAAAGACATTGGAAAAGAAAGAAAATCAAAGGCAAGGACAGAATAAATGGAAAACGCCAGAGCCCACACGGGCGAGTCATAATGAAACCCTGAGAGTTGAACCCGGTCGGTTCGAAAAGAGATTCACCCTCAAGGCCAACAAGCGGCAAACTTCTCAACGGAAATGGGGCCGGGATCAAGCAATTGGGATGATCAAGGCCACAAAACCAACCACCGTTTCAAACTAATAAATTGTTCTTTGTTGGAAACAGGTCTTATTCAGAGCAACCGTGCAAGAAGCAGGTGCAACCCAAAAGAAATAAAATGCGCAAGCACTGAAACAGCTTTGCAGCAGGAAAACGACCAAAAAGGAAGTTTCCCCCAAGTTCTTTCATGTGTTTCGCTAAATAAAAAGGAAAACATAAAAGAGGAAAACAAAAGAAAAAGAAAGAAGAAAAGAAAAAAAAATGAAAATCCCAAAAGAAAAACAAATCATGGTACCATAGGATCCCATTCCTTAAATATCCCGGCCAAAAAATCGAGCAGCTTTTTCTTTCCAAATCCCGGCCAAAAAACCAAGGAGCTTTTTCTTTCCAAATCCCGGCCAAAAAACCGAGGATCTCCCGGCCAAAAACCGAGGAGCCTTTTTCTTTCCAAATCCCGGCCAAAAAACCGAGGATCACCCGGCCAAAAACCGAGGAGCCTTTTCTTTCCAAAAAACCGAGGATCTCCCGGCCAAAAAAACGAGGAGCTTTTTTTTTCAAATCCCGGCCAAAAAACCGAGGATCTCCCGGCCAAAAAACCGAGGAGCTTTTTCTTTCCAAATCCCGGCCAAAAAACCGAGGATCTCCCGGCCAAAAAACCGAGGAGCTTTTTCTTTCTAAATCCCGGCCAAAAATCGGGGATCTCTCGGCCAAAAAACCTAGGAGCTTTTTCTTTCCAAATCCCGGCTAAAAACCGAGGATCTCCCGGCCGAAAAACCGAGGAGCTTTTTCTTTCCAAATCCCGGCCAAATAACTGAGGATCTCCCGGCTAAAAAACCGAGGAGCTTTTTTCCTTCCAAATCCCGGCCAAAAATCGAGGATCTCCCGGCCAAAAAACCGAGGAGCCTTTTCTTTCCAAATCCCGGCCAAAAAACCGAGGATCTCCCAGCTAAAACCGAGGAACTTTTTTCTTTCGAAATCCCGGCCAAAAAACCGAGGATCTCCCGGCCAAAAAACCGAGGAGCTTTTTCTTTCCAAATTTCGGCCAAAAAACCGAGGATCTCCCGGCCAAAAACCGAGGAGCCTTTTCTTTCCAAAAAACCGAGGATCTCCCGGCCAAAAAAACGAGGAGCTGTTTTTTTCAAAATCCCGGCCAAAAAATCGAGGATCTCCCGGCCAAAAAACCGAGGAGCTTTTTCTTTCAAAATCCCGGCCAAAAAACCGAGGATCTCCCGGCGAAAAAATCGAGGACCTTTTTTCTTTTCGTCCCGGCATAACCCGAGACCCTTTTTCCTTCCGGCATAACCCGGTCATTTTCTAGCATAACCTGGATTCATTCACAAGGATACACAATCCTGATTTGATCGCTTAGATATGTGTCACAACTAACTCACGAAATTTTCCTAGTGAAAACTGGGGCAGAAAATTTCGTTCGTTTGTTTGTTTTGGTATCTTAAGCAGGTTGACCTCAAGCCATAGGGTGCGAAATGACCGATGGAATGAGTCTCAATCTAGAATAAAGAAAAGAAGAAAAGAACAAAAAGAAATAAACTCAAATATGAAGCAAACAAGGGTGCGGATTGCTCAAAATCTGATTGAAGTCACAAGCTCCGCTGATCCCTTTTTGATCCAATGCTGCAGAAAGAAACAAACACCTACAACTTACGAGCATCAAGATTCAGATCAGGGTCCACAGCAAAACCAACTAAGACACAAGATCAAGCTTCAAGAGAATTATAGATAGGAATCTTGTAACTCATAGTTGATAAGCATAGCTAGCTTAGCTTTGATGTAATAAGGAGGTCAGCAAGCAGCAGCAGCAGCAGCAGCAACAGTAGTGAAATCACAGCTCCTGGTAGTCCCAGCTACCAAACTTTCCAGAACTACACTGACCTGATTCCTTTACAGCCAAGGATATGTAGGCAACCTTTGAAGCAGGATTCGGTCAGACGGTTTTCAAAATGCTTCTCCCGGAGTGCCAAGCAGGCAAAAATCTCATAGTTGCTCATTTATCTTTGCCCGAAAACCCTTCGTGTCTCCGAGCAAAGAGGGGCAGCTGTGAGCACATGATTTTTGACGCGCTTAAATTACTCCTATAGAATTCATTAAAAGTGGAATTTTTCTTTTAGTATTTGAATTTTTAAGAATTAACTGCATGATTTTGTGTTTTGTTTGCATTTTTTTGTGTGCATTATTAATAATAACAAAATTACTATATGAACATTTAGGATTGAATTTTTACATATTTTTAGGATTAATTAGTAAGTAGACTTGTACGAAAATACCAAAAATATCATAAGGAAATTTTTGATTCGTTTGGCTTGATTTTTAATTTGTTGATTTTAGGTTTGTTAATTTCTTAAGTTGATATTGGTATTAATTATGTCTTAATTAGGTGTTATGGATTAATTA